>NW_025335951.1:0-22447 GCF_004798865.1 Varanus komodoensis
AGACAAGCACCTGTCTCAGAAGTCTCTGATGCAGCCCCTTTGAGGCAGGCAGAGTGAGGGGAGTCCTTTCATCCGATGCTCAGTAACTGGTCTCAAAGGAATGAGCTGCTGCAGCACACATCTGCTATTTGTCTGGCAGCATTGCCTGCGTAGCAAGGGAATTTGGCCCAGCAAACTCTGCTTCACTTTTCTCCCTACACTATTTGCAAGCTCAGCTGAGTCCCTGGAGGTTCTGCTGAGAGCATCTCTAGGTCAGAGGACTGGACCCTCACGAGGCAGAAGGATTGTCCCCTTTGTGCCCCCCTGGCCCACCATGGATGGAAACTTTGTTTCTGCCATAATATTGCTCCAGCAAACCTGGCCAAGCAGGTCAGCAAGAGGGAAACTCCTGTCAGTCCCATCGCAGGAACAGGGTTGAGAGAAGAATGGAAACTGCCTCATTTTCCTAACACATGGGACATGGGAATAAATGAAAGGTGATGGGAATGGGAAGAGGCATTGTGACACTGGTGATAAGATTATTAATACAAGATGCTTCAGAGAGACCTAACAGTCCAGGAGGGCATTGAGGCTGCCCATTGTGAAGGTGCTCATGTAGGAGACAGAGAGCTGTGGAGATAGCAACGGCTCCGAGTCACGGGTTCTTCTCCTGCTTTCGTTCAGTGCCCTTACCTGGATGAGCAATTCCTAGAAATGGTGACTCATGAACTGGTAACATCCAGATTGGACTAATGCAAAGCACTCTATGTGGGGCTGCCCTTGAAGAAGATCCAGATACTTCAGTTGGTTCAGGGCTGAGCAAAGGGAGAATCATAGAATCAAACAATTGCAGGGGGGCTAGCAGGCCATCAGCTGCAATCCCAGCTCAGTGCAGAAGCCAAGTCAACCATCCAGCATTCATCCAAGGCTGATCCTGCTTAGTTTCCAAATTTATGCAGGATCAGGCACTGCAGATCATATGGAAGTTACAATAAAGCCACTTCATGAGGTCTCTCCCCATTCAAGAGAGGTTTGGGAAGTACATGGGGCTGCAGTGTACAAATGAAGGAAATGAGGAGTTTCTTATTCTCACAAAAAGGCATAAATGTTGTAAAATCATTACCTATACAGAAGTTAGGACCCCTTGGGTGTGGAATGGGCTTCCACGAGAGGTAGTTGAGGTCCATGGGTGAGGTTGTTCAAAGACAGGCTGGACATGCACAATGTGGGCATGTCATGAGTGGAGCCGGCTGGTGTTGGAGGGCAGGCTAGATGGCCCGGGAGGTCCCTTTTGTCTCGTTCTATGTCTATGTTTCTGTGTTATTGCCAGGTGCTTTTGCTGATACATGCTACCAAATCATGTCTAACTCATGGTACCCTTGTGAATCTGTCCCTTCAAAATAAACTCTCCATGAGTGCTCTGTTCAGCTCTTGGTAGTTCAAGACTGTGGCTTCCTTTAAGGATTCAATCTACCTTCTCTTTGGTCTTGCTTTCCTTCTTCTGACATTCAATTTCTCTAGCATTATGTTCCTCACTATTGAATCCCACCATCTCATCATGTGCCCAAAGGATGAGAGTTTCATTTTCATCATCTTCTATCTGGGAAAGGTTTAGTTTGATTTGATCTGGGACCCACTTAGTAATCTTTCCTGTTAGTCCAGGATACACTGGTCTACAAGGAGAAAGTCTCAGAAATGGAATTAGATCACTTTTACCAGAATTTGGTCACTAATAAAGAAAATTTAAATTCGGAGTATTAATTACCTCCAGTTTCCAAGATACAGCTTCAGGTCAAAATTGCATCAAATTCAAAATTACAAAGGGGTTGTTTGATCATGGTGCATAAATTTTCTTAAAAACGTGATATAGGAATGCAAATAGTTCCATGCCAATGATTATACAATTATCTTTTTGATCATTCTAATATGATAAATTTACAATCATTAACTGGATATCATGTAACATTTTCATGCTTTTGCATGTCGCCACTATGATTGATGGGTTCCCTCCACCTTACTGGGGCTGTGAAAGGCATGGATTTTTCTGCCTTGTTTAGCCAATGAGGCAGAATTATGGTCCCAACTCTTGTCCCGATCCCCTATTTTGTATCCAAAATACAGGTGGAATGGCTTTTTTTTTTTTTTATCACTGCTGTCATACTACGCTTTTGAGATGCAAATGGAACCTTATCACAAAGGCAGCAAACATCATCTGCATTTTTCACACACTTTCGAGGCATCGTGGTTTCTGAGGGAAAATATCACACAACTTTTCCTTGGAAGTGCTAGGTGATGTCACTTTCACAAGCCACCAGATGCAATTGTATGATGCATAGATCTGACCTAAACAAAAGTATGTTGCAATAAAAAATAATAAATTACAGTTAGGGAATGATATTTAGTCGCAAAGAGAAGATGCATTTATACACTTCCATGTGGTACCTTTTCATTTTTCTACTGTACTTTGTTGAGCAGTTACGACCACGATGATCATCAGACACCTCCCTCCCTTGTAGGCAAATATTCTTGCCTGTGTATTAATCTTTTTTGTGAAATATCTTGAAAACATTGCCCAGACAGCACCTTTATCAACTATTTTCTCTCAGGGCTCATGCACATCTTGCCCTATTAAAGCACTGGGGCAGGAGCACCCACTCCAGCATCAATTATTTCAGGCATACATAATCCAAATTATTATCGTTAAAAGATCTTAAATTATTCAATTTCCTTCACTCCATCATTGAGAGATTCTCCATCCCAAATGACCACCTAGGGGATCCAACCGATAATACCCATATTAGGGATTGGATATATCAATCAGATGCTGCATTTGACAAAAATTCAAGTCTGCATTCCAGTACTGAACCTAGGTTTGAACTAATTAAAAATGACCATCTTAGTTCTGACTACTTTGTTATAATGCCAAATTATAGCCTGAGGGTAGCCTTCACAGAAATTCATTTCCAAACCACTTATAAAGCTTTACTATCCAGTCACTATTCTCATTTTCCAAAGGAGCAGCATGTCTGTATGTGTGGATCACCTGATGCAAAGTACCTTTTGGATTGCATTCTCCACTTTTCTTTACATTGTGAACCTGGAGAAAAATTTTTGGCAAGTATACTCCCTGCCTTTCATGCCTACTCTGATTCTGTGAAACTAGATTTTTTGTTATCAGATGCTGATGCACATGTGTCCTATTGAGTTTTTCTTTTTGCCCTCACAGCTAAAGCTTTGAGCAAGGGAGGTTTTGTACGGGACACATTCTTTATGTCTGGTCTGTCCTTTAGTATTATGTTTTGATACATCTGATTTTTGGATTGATTTGTGAATTCAATGTTTTACCTAGTTAACTTGTAATGGCCTGTGGGTAAATACAGTAAACAGACTGATGGACTGACAACACTTCAAAGACTTGGAGAGTGCAATTCTGTCTCCCTCAGGATTTTCATCCCCAGGCTGAACAATCCCATTCATTCAATCTCTCCTAACAAATCTTTTTTTTTTTTCTAGTCCGTGTATCACACTTGCTTTCCTCCCCAGAAAACTATGCTGTCTCTCCATGTGAAATCCTGACAACATTCTTTTTTTCTTCCAAGGTATTAGCTACGTAGCACACTTCCTTTCCTGTCATCTGCAAATCCCATCAGCATTCCCTGCACTTCCACATTCACATCATTAATACAAATTTTTAAGAGCACTGAGCCCGGGACACACACCTGCAATACCCCACTTGTTACATCTCCTTGATTTGAGAACTTGCCCTTCAGAAGCACACTTTGAGTCCAGGTCTGCAGTACACTGTTGCTTCAGCTGAGAGCTGTTTATCCAACCTGCATATGAGTAGTTTCCTAATAACAATCTCACGGCACACTTTGTCCAAATCATTGCTCTGTCCAGATAGAAGATGTCCAAACCATTCCCATACTCCACAACTGAGGTCGGTTAGTTAAAGCAGTGAAAGTAGAAATGGCAGGATAGAAGTATGGTCTACTGAGAGGAAGAAAGGGACAGTGGGAAAGGCATAGTTGGAGAAAGACAGGCACTAACTGGTGCAGGGATGGATTGAGGAAGGAAACCATAAAGCAGTGCTGGAGATAGGCTGGAATAAAGCAGAGCAAGCATTGAGTGAGCCCAGAACAAACTGAAGCAGCACTGGAGCAAGGCAGGAAAAAATTGGGGCAGGAGCAGAGATGAAGGGCCACAGAACAAGGAGTAACTGGGACAACTTCTATTACCTCGGATAAGAGCAGCAGTGCAGGGAAGGCTTTTATGCTGCTCTCCAGTGTCTCAGGCTGCACTCCAGAATTGCTCCTCAGGGGTCCCTTGCAAGTCTGCACAAAGGTGACCCTGGTTCTGTGAGCTCTTGCAGAGTAAGAGCTGAACCAGACAATCCTGGGATCAGGCATGCAGACATAACTATGGGTAGGTTGTCTTCAGCTGGCCAGAGGATGTCAAACACAGATTGCCTTTTCTTTTGAACCCAGGCAAGACAGTACACCCAATTATTATCATACCGAGGGACCTGAGCAAGGACCTATGTGATCCTCACCCTCCATCTATAATCTCTTACAAAAAGTCTTGAAGCACCATCAGGGTCCATAATCTCATGGAGTCCATCCATTGCTGCTGGCTACCTAAGGCACTATGTCATTTCATGTGAAGCAAGTCCATGATGTACCAATTATTTTCATGTGAGGCAGGTTTGTTGAAAGTATGTAGTGTAAAGTGGTTTCTTTTCACAGAGATGCTGGCACTGAAGAAATAGTTTCCTGGCCCATAATAATTCTGCAGCTGCAGCTCATCCCTGTGCCAGCTCCAGGGGAATTTGATCTCCAGCCTCCCACAGGAGGCCTCTTGGAAAAACACCACCACCAGCTGGAGGAGCAGCACCTTCCCCGCAGTGCTTGACATGGCCTCCATCCTTCCTGTTTCAATCTATTCAAAGGACAAGTAGAATACTTTTCTTCAAAAAACAGAGGTGGAGTCTGTCCAGTCAAAGATTCAGGCAAAGGGAATGAGAAGAATTGCTCTGCATGGAGGCCTCCTCCCTGTCCTCAGCCTCTCCCGAGCTGTGAGCAGGGCAGCCAGTGATTCTGTGCCCTCCTTTTTCTACCTGGACACAAGAAACTCCTCTACTGGCTCTTCAGTCTTGTGGAGACCTCATTGGGTTCCTGATGATCTTGTGGGAAGGGACCCCAGGAGGTTTAGCAAGAAGTCCAGCAATGATTATGATTTCCATCATTATACACGCCCCCTGCCTGGAGCACCTCTGCAACTCCCTGTACAGTTCCACACTCCCATGTGCCAGTTCCACACAGGTGGAGAAAGGAGCTTCTAGGAAATTGTCTATGTGGTCCCTTCGATGTATCCAGTATCAAGGAACTCAAGTATCAAGGATACTCGATGTATCCAGTATCAAGGAACATGTCCCAGTTCCACACAGGTGGAGAAAGGAGCTTCTAGGAAATTGTCTATGTGGTCCCTTCGATGTATCCAGTATCAAGGAACTCCTTCCATCGTGTGCTCAGTAATTGGCATCAAAGGGGTGAGATTCTGCAGCTCTCACCTGCTTTTGTTCTGCCAGCACTGCTGTGACTGTGCTAAAGCGGTCCTTGACTCAGTAAAGAGGAAATGATCAGGTTTCCAAGGAAAGCTCTTTTCAAAGGGAGACTGAATGCCCGATCTGGTTTTAAACACTATGCATGTAACATTTATTCTATGATAGAAAGACTACAGAAGTATAAGAATACAGGTTCAACAATCATCAGCAACAATATCAAGAGGCCTCATTCACATTCGCATTCATACAGAACTCATACTCACAGCAAATAGACCCTTTCAATGATCCATCGGGTCTGTGGGTGACCAGTAGCAGTGCTGTTCTGACACACACGGGAGCTGAAAAGCCCAGTCATTTTATACCTTTAAGTTGATGCTATGAGCTTAGTCCAACTGGATCGAACAGTGAACTCCTCTGAGCAGAGCAGACACACAGAATGTGCTGGTCTTTATCTCGAACAAACGCACTCTTGTCACATTCCATTCTCTCTCTGGATGGTACAGTGAGGGCTTATCTTATCTGTTATGTTGCATTCTCCAACCACTCCTGGCCTCTCAGTTTTCTCAGTTTGATCAGTCCCATCATGCTTTTTCATTTTTCATTTTCTTCTGGGTCTTAGGCCTTCAGGGATCCATGCACACTGTAACAATTGTAGCATTTCAATTAAAAAATGTCAGAAACTTGAGCTGCCAGCTAACAGAACAAATACAATTTATGCTTTGATTTTCATCATGAGATGCTCCTTGGTATTCAGGTCAGGACTCACTAAGATAACGTAGCACTTGGGAAGGAAGATGCAGCCCAGCAACCCAGCACCGGAGGCCAAGATGGAGAAGACCTGCATGGCCACCATGTACTTGCCCTTGGTGCTGAGGTAGGCGGGCACAAAGGACACCCAGACACTGCAGAAGACCAGCATGCTGAAAGTGATCAGCTTGGCCTCATTGAAGGCCCCGGGCAGCTTCCTGGCCAGGAAGGCCACCGTGAAGGAGATGGCAGCGAGGAAGCCCATGTAGCCGAGGGCAGTGTAGAACATGGCCACAGAGACTTCGTTGCACTGCAGGATGATGTGTCCAGGCTGGGAGTGCATGTCAGAGTCAGTGTAGGGGGGAGAGTTCCCCAGCCAGATGGTGCAGATGCCAAACTGCACACTGGAACACGAAATGAGAATGGAGTTGGCCAAACTCCTCCCCAACCAGTTCCATGCCCTGTTGCCTGGCTTGTTGGCCAGGAAGGCCAGCACCACAGTGACAGTTTTGGCCAGAAGAGAAGAGATGGCCACTGAGAAGATGATGCTGAAGGCTGTTTGTCGCAAGAGGCCGGTGATGCTTCTTGGCTGACCAATGAAGAGGAAAGAACTTGCAAAGCAAAGCAGGAGGAAGATGAGGAGAATGTAGGACAGGTCCCGGTTGTTGGCCTTGACTACTGGAGTTTCCTGGAATTTCCTGAGTATTCCCAAAATGCTTCCAGTGGCTACAGAGAAAAGTAGAGCCAAGCAAGTGAGGAAGGTCCCCAAATATTCTTCATAGGACAGGAAGGTGATGGTCTTAGGGATGCACTGATCCCGTCCCTTGTTTGCATGCTGATCTTCTGGACACTTCAGGCAATGCTCTGCATCTGTCGCAAGCAAGAGGACCAGGACCGTGACCATTGTTCCAGTCTCTTTTCTTTACATGTTATTCATTATTGCTCTTATTATTACCCATTCTATTCATTTTGGTAGTGGAAGTACTGCCATTACTGCTGTGCTTGACCACAGACGGTGCTTTCTTGCAGAGGGTGAACTTACTGCACCCTTCATTCTCTGAAGACGCAAGTGGGCATTCAGAAATTCTCATGGCAGACAATGACATGGAAGCCCCTTTTCAAAGTGCACTGCATTTCTGTCCATATCTTTTTTTCTTGCATTCATGAATCAGCTCCTAACTGGAAAATGTGTGAAAATGGCTCAGACTTCATCCCTTATGTGTCTCAGAGTGGGGAGTGGGGTGACATTGCAGGATGAAGCATGGGGGACTCACGTATGTCTGGAAGTGCAGGAAGGGGAGTCTGGTGGGGCTGCTCCCTGGCCAATCCTCTGCCCCACACACAGAACTACATGGGGGATGACATCATCCAGAATCAGTTCTTAGGCACCTTTGAGATGATCTAGGAAGGGCCTAAAGAAAGTCTCTGTCACATATGACAGTGTTTGCACAGTCCCCCTTGGTGGGCATGTTGTCCTTCTGGTTTCTGTATTACCCGAACAGCCCATCCTTGCTTTCTGCAATTGCAGATTTAGTTTTCCAAGCTTGCACAGGTCATGGTGAAGCTGCATGTTTTGGAGGAGGTCAAAGAGATCACAAGAGTCCACAGCAAGACTTAGAGGTCCATTCAGAGACTTGGCCTTTTGTTGAAACTGCAATGCTCACTGCAATGCTGCCTGAGTGGCAGGATGTGATGCAAGGTTGAATAATTCTACTGGGATTCTTCTAGTCCCAGCCCTAATCCCTGCTCGGACACCAATGTTTCAGCTACCCTTCGAGGGACTGGTAAGAAACTGGAAGGGATGCTTCCCCCCTGTGCCTATATAACAACCAGGGTGACTCCCAAGCCCTCGAGAGTCATTCAGCCTGAATCTGGCTGAACAGCCATATCCACTGCACCCAAGCTGCAGGAAGGTCCATTGTAAGAATGTTTCTGAGTGTCCAGCTGGGAACACTGGGAATCCTTCCCTTCCTCCCCGGACAGCACCCAGTTCATCTGCTACCACAAGCTCCACTCCAAGAGACATTTCCAGGACCTGTGGCCCTACTTACTCACTTCTACTGAAAGGAGTTCATCACCTTTCCATGATTTGTACAGAGCAACACCGTGGACAAAACTGAAGAACTGGGACCAGTCATTTGGTCAGCCATCCCCTTGAAGATGCTGACACATGGTCACAGCCAGCTCACTTCTCCTTTCTGATGCCCTCTACTGAGAATTTACATCAATCATCTCCACAGTCATGGACAGCATGACCTTGGAATGAAACGGGCTGGGACTGACCGTCAAATTAAGAGTTCAGCAACTTCTGCTCCTGCAAACCTTCCAAATGGATCAAGACATTTGTGCAAAGGATTCTGGGAGGTTTTGTGAGTCCTGAATTGGCAACAAAGTGGTGTCAGTGGAGTACCACATCTCGCAACACCTGAATGCCTGGGACCCACCATGGTGGCCTAGGAAAGCAATCCAGATTCTTGTCTTCATCCACCCATTAAGTTCATTCGGTGACTCTCAGGCCAGCCTACCTCATAGGATTGCATATTCCTCTGGACCCTGGAACTCACCCCAGAAGCTTCCGTAATAGGAAGCCCTGCAGAGCTATCAAGATGAGAAGACCCTTTTCATCCCTTCTAGAAAAGGAAAGAGGAGGTTCCTCTTGCTCAAGAAAGGTCCTTTTTGGAACCCAGCAAGTTTTCGCTTGGGAATCTCAGTGGGAGCCGTGGGTGGCTTTGTCCATGGAGGGAAAGCCAACAGGAAAGGTTTCCTTCACATGCCAAGTGTGTTGTGAGGGGCAGTTGGAGGGAGAAAAAGGAGTACTGAGAAATCTCTACCCACAGGCGGGAACACAACGTTTCTGGAGTTGGAGGAGACAAGGAGGGGCACTGGTGGGCCAGGGAGGCTGAGCAGCAAGAGGCAGCAAAGGGAATGCATGGCTCCTGTTCACACAAGGCCAAGGAGAATGTGCTGCTGAATCAGCAAGGGAAGCAGACTTCCTGTGAAGCAGAGAAGGCCAGACAGGATTTGGGGGATTCAAGGCTTCCAGGACTGCTCTGATTCTCCAGAAGCATCCTGGTCATCCTGAGTTGTTTGCAGGATGGACAAGCACCCCCAAATGTACCTATACCTTGGCCAGATCATTTTCTGACTTTCAGCACTACCATTTCCTCTGTACTCACTCACCTTCCCAAGTGGAGATGGTCCCTTCTGCGCATGGAGTGCAGTCATAGCAGCAAATGGGCTGTCCTTCCCAAGCCACCTTGAAGGATCCTGGGCCACAGCTCTCCACACACCTGGACCAGGGCAGGGGCTGAGCAAGAGAGAATCATAGAATTGTCCTTTTGGAGGTGGAACAGCAGGCCATCAGTTCCAGTCCCTGATCAGTACATCACACAAGTCACCCATCCAGATTTCAACCCAGTCTGATTGTGCTTAGCTTCCAAGATTAGGCAGAATCAGGAACTGCAAATTAGTGATATGGAAGCTATGATACAGCCACTCCATTAGGTCTCTGCACCTTCAAGAGAGGTTTTGAGGGTACATGATGCTGCAGTGGGCAAAGGAGGGAAATGACGGGCTCCTTATGCACTCAAAAAAGGCAAAACATAAAATAAAATAAAAGCTGTAGTATTATTCCCTAAACAGAAGTTATTGCCATGCGCTTTCTCTGTTAAATGCTGCCAAATCATTTCCAAATCAGAACAACCCAGAAAATCCATCACTCCAATGTGCCCTGTCCTTGTCTTCCCAGATCAGGCTTTGGAAGTTGAGACTGTGTCTTCCTTTAGGGATGCAATCTATATTCCATTGGTCTTGTTTTTCTTCCTCTGACTTTTACATTCTCCAGCATTATTGTCCTTACCAGTGAGTTTGCTATCTCATGATCTTCCCAAATTTTGGGGAAGGGTTTTGCTTGATTTGATCTGGGACTCACTCATTAATCATGCCTGTCCATCCTGGATATTCACAAAGTTCTCCTCATCCGCTATGGTTTGGATGCATTGGTTTTTTTCCAACCAACTTCCTTCAAAGTCCAGCTTTCAGAGCCATATTGAATGAAATTATAAATTCCTTTTGTTCACTGTTGTCTATAAAGTTGTGTAATTCTTCTTTTCATGATATCTTTTCTCTTAATGTTCTGCTGCAATCACGCTTTTGCACTCGCTTCTTTCACCTGCATCAGTAATCATTCCAGTTTGTGAGGAAAATCAAGTGCTTAGTCACAGTACTCCATAGTCCAGGCAAAGCACAGATGGATGTTCTGAAATTCCTTGTCTTGCCCCTAATTAGTAGGCGATGCAGGTTCAACAGTTAGATTTCAATTTCCCTTTGATTTCTTCTGTCTCTGGGAAGAAGTTCCCTGTTTTTCCTTCTCTGCTCTTATCTTTTCTTCCTTTGAACTGATTATTTTAATAACTCTTTTTGTCTTTTTCTGATACTCCCTGAAAGGTTGCATTTAGGATTTGACCCTCTTTGCTTTTCCTTCTCACCTTTCCTTGGCAATTATGAGTGCTTCATTTGTCATCCACCGAGGCCTTTTCTTTCTTGCGGCTACAGCTGCCTTTTGGCATTCTTCACTAAGAATGTATCTGGTTTTTATGCACTTCTCTTCTGACTTACATTTAATTTAGTTAAGTAATGCAAATCTGCTGTTAAAGTTGACTTTAGATTCCTTGGGAATTTTATTGCAGGTTTGTACTGGCACTGTACTCTTTCCAGGGTACTCTGCGAGCTTTACTTTGACTTTTGTTACTAGTTGCTCAGGGTCACTGCAGCAGTATCTTCCTGATCTTTTTCTTGCATTGAGAAAACTGTTCTTCATCTTCTGTTTGCGCTGCCATCATCTCTCACATATCTTGCTTGGCCACCTGGGAAAATTCTTGTCAACTGTCTTTTGATTGGTTGCCTGAAGTGTGTATCCACAATAAGGTCATTCTCCTGCTCTGCTTCTGACACCAGGCCAAATTCTCCAAGAAACATTGTCATGCTCTCCTCCTTCTTTTATTTTCCAGTCATCTATGGATGTTTGGCTATGTTATCTGTTTTCTCTTTGGTGCTTGCACAAAAACTTCACAGGTTTTAACAAGGTAAGAAAATTGAGAAGTGGTTTACCATGTCCTTCTACTGTGCAGTACTAATCAGAGTTAGCTGAGCATGACTCCTGTTACTCCCGGAAGATCTTCCATCAGTGTGACCATGAACCACCACTGCTGTTCAGTAGCTGGAATTTTCCCTTCCCCCATCATCACATGTGACCATGAGTCCTGCAGTCTGCTATCTCTGTTTTGACCTTTCTACCTTCAGTGTCCCTAGCAGAACAACAGCCTAATGAAATCCAAGGATTTCCCACAGATGGAGAGCTTGGAGTGAGATTCAAAAATTTATCAATTTGTGATCCACTCAAAGACATTAAAGAGCCTCCAAGTTTCCTGCTAACATGGCACTGTTTTGCGTCTGTAACATCTTGGATTCTGAAGTTGTCTCAATATCTCTGAAGTGGTCATTTTCCTCAGCTGTTTTGGAGGTGACTGCAAATCCCTCTAACAAGGATAACTGAGGAAGGGCACCCACAAAAGAATTTCAGGGTCACAGGAAGGAGGAAAAGTCACATCTTGCCAGCAAGTATTATTCCCTTGGAAACTAACCTCAACTCAGCTTAACATAACCATGGGTGTACTGTCACCAACAGTAAACAGGCCTCTGAGTTTAGCTGAATGCTGAAATCAGTTCTTTCCCCACATCTTAAAATATATATGGGACCATCAAGGGAGATTGCTTTGGGATGATGAGGCTGTTGTCTCAGAAGGAGCTGGGCAGGAAGATGAGGAGAAGGCCTCCAGAATTTCAGTGGTTTCTGTAACTCAGCCCCACCCTGCGAAACTGGAGCGGCTAAATATTCCCTTCATATTAGATGCAACAACTGTATTCATTATGCCCAGTTACTTTCATTGCTTGCTCGCTTGTTTGTTTGTTTGTTTGTTTGTTTGTTTGTTTGTTGGGCTACCTATTAGTCTGCACATCACATAAAGGAGGGAAATTAGAAAAATGGAAGGAAAAAGATGCTTTTCTTCACCTGATGTTGCCATCTGGGCCACACAATGGGATCTCGGTGCATGGTGAACCCCTGTCTTTCCAGACTTCCAACTTTCACTGTTACAAAAGACCCAGTGGGAAACTTCACCCAATTTACAAGGTCCAAGTTGAGAGCCAAATCTCCATTCTCACCCACATACACTCCTTCAATTGAATGATTGTGAAACTGGGTGTCTCTCAGGAAAGGGTGGAGCTGCAAGAACAGAGAAAATAGAAGCATTTGAGAAGGAACAATTCATACCCCCATTTTGAATGGGGTTTCAGTTGAATGTGGCTCTGTATGACTCCCATTCTGGAGAAGACTGTGGTTTCCTTCTGGATGCCAACAGCCTAGTTAGCTATTTAGGAAACAGTGAATATAAGCCTCTTCATGGAAGGGAACGGGAACCCAGTTTCTTTGAGGGGGATAATTCAGGAATCCTTAGATGCAGCAAATGGTTGTTTCTGCTGCAGAGACTGCAGTTCTTCACAAATTGCCCTGCGAGTTCATCTTTGTGTACTTAATACAATTTACTTCTGAGGAGGATCACAAGAACCTTAGAAGAGGAGATTGAGAAGAGGCCAAGAGGCCATCAGGCACCTCACAACAGGACTCCAATAGCAACCTTCCTTCTCAGTTGCCATCAATAGCATCTGGAATGTCTCCACTGCTCCAGAACCCAGGAATTCCCTGGCTCATTCTTTCCATTGTGATACTGATGCAAACATGCAGAATTTCTCACTAAGGTTCTCTGTTGAGCCAGGAATTGAGCAGCTTGAGAGGGTCTCTCCTGCAACACAAGTCTGACCTTATGCAAACCTTCAATGAGATTAAGAACCATCTTAAATTTCTTCTAATGAACAAAAGGCCAAAAAAGTGGCCATCTCATGCTCAAAAGAGCTGGTTCGATTATGGGGTGGTTCAATCGTTTAAAAAGAACTGCTATGAGACATGTGACAAGTCAAGCACAGTAAGAAAGGTGGATTGTCTAATCTTGTATTACTTACTGTCGGTCCCAATATAAAAAGTTAATTAGGCGAAACAAACTGAAACATGCTAATTTCCTCTGGCAAGAGCTGGACTGAGCAGTTCCCAAAAAAAAAAAAAAAAAAATGATTCACATTTTTGGAAACTGTTTGTTAACTATAAGGATAGTCCATATTGCCAGGTAAATACATTTATACAGAGCCATGTTTGGTTTTCTTACTTTAGTCCTATTTTGGGGTCTCAACAGCCACAGGGAGCATTTTCCTTACCCAAAGCGTCCTTGGAATGGTTGCCAGTTTCAGTTGCTAAAATCAGAGGTCTAATGTCCTCTCTGAGATCTGGAAAATTCCCTGGAGAGGATATGCTTCCACCAGAGTTATTTAATGCCTTCCCATAATGGTGGGCCCCAGTTCTGGCTGGAGAGTTTGCTTTGGTTAATGAAACAGACCCCATTCTGCCGGGCTGGCAGGGAAGCATCGGAGTATCTCTCCATGAAAAGGGGCTAGAACAACCACTCACCCCCCCCACACACACACACACAAATTCTAGACCAATCAGTTTACTCAATGTTCCTGCAAAACTTAGAGTAAATATGTACTATCATAATTGGAAGATTGGGGGTATACCGAGAACATCCTACATCCAGTACAAACAGGTTTCCAGAAAGGCTTGTAACCATCGACCACTGTCAAACATGTATGAACTGGCTCACTTTGGTATTAATGGGCACAGAAATATGATCTATGTTGCATTTGTCAACCTGGCAGCAACACTTGACTCCATCAAAAGTTCACATCTATGGGCTAAGCCTGCTGAAATGAACCTAGAGAAAAGACGTCTTTCTGTGCTGCAGGACACAGTTGCAGAAATCAGAGAGGGAACCTCTGGTTCCCTAAAAAAAGAAATCCCTATTAGAAAAGGTGTCAAGCAGGGATGAGAGCTGGCCCCTTATTTGTCAGTCTATACATAATAATAGTGCAGAGAGCATTTTTGGGGTGTATACTTGCTCTACCTAGCTGTATCCCAGCTGCTCTGTTAAGAGAAGAAACAGGGGTCCCTTTGCGCACCTTGCCATATTAAAGCATTGGAGCAGGAGCACCCACTCCAGCATCAATTCCTCAGGGCAGAAATCATTCAAATTGTAATTATTAAAAGATCCGAAACGACTCAGGTCCCTTCACTCAATCATTGAGAGTTGCTCCTTCCTCAATGACCTTTTAGGGGTGGCAGCTGATAAGTCCCATCTTTGAGATTGGAAATATCATACTGATACCCTAATTGACAGATTTTCAATCCTAAATTCCAAGGCAGCTCCTTGCTTGAAAGGAATTAAACAAGACCATTTAAGATCTGATTATTTGTGTGCCATCACTAATTATACCCTCAGTGTGCCTTTCCAGTACTTCATTTTCAAACCACTTATACAGCTTTACTATCTGGTTGCTATTTTCATATTCCAATGTAGCAGCCAGTTTGTATTGGTGGGTCATTTTAAGTAGAGGTTCTCTTGCATTATATTCTCCACTCTTCTTGAAATTGTGAAAATAGAGAAAAAAACTGACTAGTATTCTACCCGGCTTTAATGCCTACTCTGATTCTGAAAAGCTAGAGTTTCTGTTATTCGATGTTAATGCACATATGCCTTATTGAGTTTCTGTTTTTGCTCTCGCAGCTGAAAAGTGAGGAGCTAGGGAGGCTTGGAAAGGCACATAGTCCTGAATTATGCCTGGTCTGCCTTTTAATATTACATTTTGATACATCTGATTTATGGGTTTATTTGTTAATCCAATGTTTTACCTTCTTAACGTTTAATGGCCTATGAATGAATCCATAGCCAGACACCAGAATTTATCCTGGTGAGGGCCAGTCTGTGGTTGGCAATGGGTATGGGCAGAATGCTATTTCAAGGATGAGGACTCATGAAGAGTCCAGAGCCTTGCTAAGGGGCAGAGGCTAGAGGCAAGTCAGACCTCCCACAAACAAAGGGAGAGAGAATCTGAGGAAAAATTCTGGGATCCTGTAATCGGTAAATTGAAGAAGTTAAGGTAGCAACAGAAGTAGTGAGGTGGGGTCTACTGAGAGTAGGATGAGAAAATAGGCTAAAGCAAGGCAGGAACTAACTGGTGGAGAGCTGGCATGAGGAAAGGAAACCTAAATCATGGCTGGAGCAAGGCTGGAACAAAGCAGAGCAGACCTTTGTTAAGACATGAACGAACAGGATCAAGACTTGAGCGAGGCAGGGAAAAAACTGGAAATAACTGCAGTGGGAGCAGAGATGCAGGGGCACAGGGCAAGGAGTCACCAGGACAACTAGCACTGCTCCGGCAAAGAGGAGCAGTGCAGAGAACCCTTTTATGCTGATCTTCAGTGTCTCAGGCTACACTGTGGAATTTCTCCTCAGGTGTCCCTTGCAAGTGAAGGCAAAAGTATTCCAGGTTTTGTGAGCACTTGCAGGGTCACTCAGGTTCTTATCCCGAGAATCCAGGAATCATGCATACAGACACAAGTAAGCATAGGAAGTTTCCAGCCAGGCATAGGATGCCAAACACTGATTGTCTTCTCTTCTGAACCCAGGCAAGATGGAAAGACCTACAATCATTATGTCAAGGTATCTGAGCAAGGTCCTATAAGATCCTCACCCTCCCTGTACACTGTCTTACAGCATGGCTTGAAACGGCTTCAGGGACAACAACTACATGTACTCCATCCTTGGAGCAAGGAGTAGGGATGAAAGAAGAGACCAACAGAGAGTGTATTCCACCTTTTCCATACAAAGGAAAATCTTATCTCTGTTTCACATATTCAAAATGCGAGACTTGATGGGATAAACAGCATATCTATGAAGAGGAAGGAATACCTGCCATGGACGAAGCTGCTTCACATCTGGACAGCCTCCTCCATCCATGTCCCTCCTCTTGGATGTGGAGGAAAGAGCTGCATCCAAGGCATGGGCCAGGGCCTGGACAGTGTTGGAAGCAAAAAAGCTGTATGCAGAAAATCTTCTCTTCCTGTCTACTTGGGTCAGATCCTCTGGGATCTCCATCACTCTGCATCTTCTCCACTCTTTCACTGATAGCACGTGCTGTGCATAGGAACACTGGAATGCTCTATACCAATATTCTGACAAAGAGCTATAGAAATGTTTAATGCCATCATTGTTTATCCTTTCCTTTGTTTGAGGAATGAAGGAAAAATATGCATAGACAGGCCGGAAATGATACTGTGCATAACCAAATTGTAAGGTCATGTCACACAAAGTTGTAGTGATCCAGACTTTCCCATTACCAGGATTCCTCCATGTTTTAATAGCTAATTCTGCAAGTACTATTGCATAGAAAAACATATCATATCAATCTCTGCAAAATAAACAAAGACATTGACTGCTAGAAACTCCTTTAGTGACTGCCAATTGATATCTAAGAAACCAGATTTTAGTCCTGAGAAGCTGTGTGAAAAAATCACACAAATGCCATTCCCGAGGAGCTCTGGTTGCAAGGTTCTCATGAACTTATGTCCATTCTCAGTGTCCAGTGAAAGAAGACCAACCATCCTCCACCTGAAATGCAACAGCAGTTTGACAATGCCTGGATACTGGATGCCTTCCTCAGGGACCATCCTGTAGAAGAAAAGGGACTGACTTTTATCTCTCTGAACCTGGGAAGTGAAAGAGTAGGTGACCTGAAAGACAAAGGGGAAGATGATGGATTCTTGCATTAGTTGAACCCCTCAGTGTTCCTAATCCTGAGTTTACACCACTTTACCTTTTTTGACTGCATAATGCATGTTTCCAAAGGAAGCACTGTTTAATATTTTTGGAAAAATACCCTATGATAACAAAACAACATAACATACGATTACAATACAGAACTATAGATGCCATACCTAGACTGAGCATGTCCTGATTTTCCATCCTGGAATAAATTTCCCCATACTTAATCCCACAAATGGGAGCAGAATTACTTCGCGGGGGGCAGGGTTCAAATGCACAATATAATGGGCTGGTTCCTGGGCTCGATGAACCCTGCTTCCTCTTGCGTATTCCATGCATAGGAAAGAGAAGAAAACTATCCTTTCTCTGCACTGAATGATTGGCTGTGAATCACAGAAGGATCTACTCAGTATAGAAAGGATCATCCAAAGAATACCAGAAAAAACTCTTTGAGGCGGCAAAGGGAGCTGTAAGCCTTTTCATCCCAGAATGCAGATGGAGTGCCTAGTGTCCTGGGAAGGATGTCACACATGCAAAGTATTTGGGAAATCTTTTTCTTTCTTTGCATGAATCCTCAGAATATTTCCCCAAGCAACCCACCTGTGGAATTTTGTAGATTTTCAAGATATTGTAAAGTTGTACACCTGAAGTTGGGAATATGGGACTGACTGGCGGAGAGCAGGTCTACAGCTGCATCAGATGTCAGTCTAGCATCGTTATGGGTGTCATAGGAGTTGTAGCCAAGGGTGATGTTGGGCAAGAGACTTGGATTCCTGTTGATCTCCTGAATGGCAAACATGATGGTGAGGAACTTCCAGTAATCTCTTAATCCCACCCTGAGAAAGAACAGACAAATAGTTCCCCTTTCATACCATTTCATTATTCCTTCCACTGTTACCATTTGACGTTGAATTATCCCTCCGCATCCACCTTCTCAGGCTTCCAAAGCCTGAACCTAGTTCCAACTAAAAGCAAGAGCCCAACTTCCCTTTCATATAGAACTGTATATAGAACTCTAGGATATTTCCAACCCAAGACCAGATACATTCCCCTTTACAGGACACTGGCAGCACAAAAGAACATCCCAGGAAGGAATCAAGCATGTGCACTGAATCCCACTGAAGGAGAAAGGGATGACAAAAGAGTGAAGACATAAGGAAACTGGTGCACCTTCAAAGCCCCAGGGCCATCGCATTTCCCTTGGCTCCCCCTGGGCCATTCTGCATATGAATTTGTTGGCTGGGTATTCCTGTGAAAGAAGCCAAATGGAATAAGATACACTGGATTGTAAGGCACTGTGTGTGGTGCTGCCCAGCTGCCCATGGCTCATTGTTGTATCATGTAAATCTGGTCAATGACTTACTCAAAATGTCCATGTGAGGCAGGTTTCTTGAATGTGTGTGGTGTAAACCGGGTTTTTGCCAAAGGGATCATGGCACTGTAGATGTAGTCTCCTGGCCCATAATAATGTTGTGGCTGCAGCTCATCCCTGTGCCAACTCCAGGGGCATTTGGTCTCCAGCCTCCCACAGGAGGCCTCTGGGAGCAGTAGCAGCAGCAACAGGTGGAAGAACAGTGCCATTCCTGCTGTGTTTGACGTGGCCTCCATACTGCCTCTTGCAACCAGTTTGGGGAATAATTAGAAGAATACTTTGCTTCCAAAACAGAGGTAGAGCCTGCCCAGCCACGGATTCAGATGAAGGGAATGAGAAGAAATGCATGGCTCAGAGGTTTCTTCCCTTCCCTCAGCCTCTCCTGAGCTCAGAGAAGGACATCCGATGCTTTCATTTGTACCTGCTTGTAAGACACTCCTCTACCTTCTCTTTAATATCCTGGTTGCCTCACTGGGATCAGAATGGTCTCAGGGGACGGGACATGAGGAGGTATAGCATGATGACCAGCAATGCACTACACTTTCCGTGATTGTACAGCCACCTGGCTGGAGCACCTCTGTGAATCCCAGTACACTTCCTCAGTCCCATGCACAAGGTCACAGGTGGAGAAAGACACACTTCTGGGAAATTGCCAATATTGCCCCTTCAAGGCAAGCAAGAGCAAGGCACTCCTTCCATTGTGTGTTTACTAAATGGCCTAAAAGTGTTGAGCTGGGCAGCACACACCTACTCTACTTCTGCCAACACTGCCTGCGAAGTAAGGGAAATTGGCCCAGCATAATCTCTGCTTCACTTTGTCCCTTACATTGTTGGCAAGCAAACTGAGTCCCTTGTTCAGAGGACTTTGGTATCATATGGCAGAGCTCTGTGTAAGGGACAAGCTTTGCTTCTACCAAAGTATTGCTCCTTTACATCCAGCCAAGAATAACAGCATGAGGTAAAGGCCTTTGATGCCCATCCCAGCTATCCCTGAAGGACTTTGAGGCAAGGCAATTTCCCTCGGCCTTCTCCCCTCCTCTCCTTTTTCCCTTGTAAAATGATTCTCCTTTACTACCCTCAGTGCTCACTGCCCGTTACAGGCATTCTTTTCTCCTTTGGCTTTCATGTCAGCTGGGACAACCTGTTTCCCATGAGTGTATCCAGGAAATTAAGCCAGTTTTAGGATAGCCATGTCTGAATGCAGAACCCAACCCAAACCTGGTAGACATGATGAAGTTTGTATCCATCCAGTGTTGCAGTCTCCCGGATTGGGACTCGGGAGATCTAAGTCTTATTTAACACTAATCGCTTTAGATCAAAGGCTGAGTTTTAGAACAAAGGCTGACTTTTTGCTCATAACTCACTCAAAGCCTGCCCTACCTGAAAGGTTAATTTGTTTTCAGGGATAGAGTGGAGACGAGAAAATTGTAAGCTGCCTTGCTTTCCTAGCTAACTGAAAAGGGAAATGAATGACATTTGATGCTAATAATAATAGAAGTAAAGACACTGAGGATAAGAATATTAACCCATGAAGCTTCAGAGAGTACCAATAGACCTGGTGGAATTCCAGGCTGCCCATTGTGAAGGTGTCCATGTCACAAATAGATAGCTGTGAAGATAGCACCAGGTTGGCATCAGGGGTCCTTGTCCTGTTTGGCCACAGTGGTGCTGGACAGTGGAACCAAGAGCCATGGAAGCAATTTGAGGTCAGAAGAGAAAGAAGAGCAGGGCATAAGGTTTTCAGGAAAACCAAAAGATTGCAGGAATTGGATTTTCCCAGCTGTGAGCATGAAAGCCAACCAGCAAGAGAACATCCAACCCTCCACATGGGAGGATCCTCTGTCAAGAAGTGACTTTTAAAGAAAGCATGCAGGCTTCTCTCCTGTGACCTCCAATTGAATGGTGCAGCTCAGGGATCCATGTCTTCACAACATGGCTGCCAGCATAGAACAGAACCCATGAGCCAAGACTGATGCTATCCAGGCAGCTGCCTGAATGTGGCATGGAACTGGAAAACTTCACAATGACCAGGCCATATTCTGGCAGCCCAGATGCTCACCAAGTGCATGAGTGCTCATTGAAGCATCTTTTGGATGATTTTTATGATGGAGTGCATCTCTTCAAGGAGGCCTAAGTTCCAAGGTGATTTGCAAAGAGAGTTTTAAGCTCCTCACATTTTTTATGTCAAAATTTCACCGAATTCACCAAAGATGTTTTAAAAGTGTGAGACGCTGCATTCATGTTCCCCCTCTCAATTTCCTGCAAAAAGTTCTAACCTAGTGGCATTTTAAAATAGTGCCTGATAATATCAAAGGAAAGAAAACAGAAGCCTTTGATAGCAACAATAAAACACACAATGCAAAGTTTATCTACTTTCTTCCTTTCTTTGCTTAATGTCTCTACAGCCCATATACTCAAAGTACAAAAATGTCAGACCTTTGGGCTGTTGATGAACAATACAAATACACTTCATGCTTTGCTATTCTGCATGAGATGCTCCTTGGTATTCATGTCAGGTCTCAGGAGAAGAATGTAGCACTTGGGAAGAAAGATGCATCCCAGTACTCCAGAGCTGGAGGCCAAGATGAAGAAAACCTGCACGGCCACCATGTACTTGCCCTTGGTGCTCAGGCAGAGGGACACAAAGGACACCCAGATGCTGCAGAAGATCAGCATGCTGAAGATGATCAGCTTGGCCTCACTGAAGGTCCCAGGCAACTTCCTTGCCAGGAAGGCCACCATGAAGGAGATGGCAGCCAGGAAGCCCATGTAACCGAAGGCACTGTAGAACATGACCACAGAGCCTTCATTGCAATGCAGGATGATGTGGGCAGGCTGGGAGTGCATGCCAGAATAAGGAAAGGGTGGCAAGGCAGCCAGTCAGAATATGGAGATGAAAACTTGCACACTGGAGCACAAAATGACAATGGAGTTGGCCAGACTCTTCCCCAAACAGTTCCTTGTCCTTTTTCCTGGCTTGATGGCCAGGAAGGCTAGCACCACAGTGAGTTTTTTTGCCAGGAGGGAAGAGATGGCCACTGAGAAGATGATGCTGAAGCCTTTCTGTAGGAGGAGACAGGTTATGCTTCTTGGCTGGCCAATGTAAAGGAAGCAGCATGCAAGGCAAAGCAGGAGGGAGATGAGAAGAATGTAGGAGAGGCCTCAGTTGTTGGCCTTGACTACTGGAGTTTCTTAGAATTTGCTGAAGACTCCCAAAATGCTTTCTGTGGCTGTGGACAAGAGTAGGGCCAGGCAGCTGAGGAATGTCCCCAGAATTCTGCATAGAAAAGGAAGGTGATGGTCTTCAGGATGCACTGAACCCAGGCCTGGTTTGCATGCTGAACATTGGGACACTTCTGGCATTGTTCAGCATCTGTTTAATCAAAAGAAACAGCACCCTGACATCCCTTCCCGTCTCTGTTCTATACCTTTTATTTTTATTGCACTTGTTCCTATTATTAATAGTACTGTTCTTGGAAGGTGAAGTAGTAGCATTATTCTGGTGTGACCAGCAACAGAAAGTGCTTTCCTGCTGTCAAGCAAGTCCTGAAATGCCTGGGCCCCTTCATTCTGTGAAGTCACAAATGTAGTCACAGAAGTTTTCATGGCAGACGACAACATGGAAGCCAATGTAAAAGTATATTTTTCCTAAATTTTGAAAAAAATTCCTACACTGGAATATGTGTAGCTCTGGCATGGTCTCCACCACTTCTTCATCTCAGTGGAGTTGGGTGAACATTCCAGGATGAAGTGTGCAGAATAAACATATGCCATGAAGTTCATGGAGGCCATGCAGTCCTGGGGGTATCATCCTGGGCCAATCCACTGTCCCACCCACACCACAAAATTGACATCATCATCATCCAGCATCAGTGCTTAGACTCCAGCATGAAAGGACCTAGAAATGGCCCAAATACGGCCTCTGTAGAACAGTTTTTGCACAATCCCTCTGTGACTGGTAGGTTGTCCCTACTCTTTCCGCATTACCAAAGCACAGGAGCCCTGCTTCCTGCTGCTCTA
>NW_025335951.1:22547-29343 GCF_004798865.1 Varanus komodoensis
AACTCAGCCCCACCCTGCAAACCTGGAGCAGCTCAACATCCCCTGCTGTTGGATGTAACATCTTTATTTACTATGCCTGCTACATCTCATGCTTATTTAGTTATTTAGTTAGTTTCTGGACTCCTATTAGATGGAATGTCTCTTAAAGGATGGGAAATTAAAACAGTGGAGGAAAAAGATGCTTTTCCTCACCTGATGTTGCCATGTGGGAAACACAATGGGATCTCGAAGCATGGTGAACTTGGGACCGGGCAACCCCCGTCTTTCCAGACTCCCTACCTTCACTGCTACAAGAGACTGATTGGGAAATTTCACCCAATTCACAAGGTCCAAGTTGACTGCCATGTCTCCATTCTCATCTAAATACACTCCACCAATAGAATGATTATGAAACTGTGGGTCTCTCAGGAAAGAATGGAGCTGGAACAAAGAGAAAAGTGTTTAAGAAGGCATAATTTATATTCCCATTTTTACTAAAAACTGCTTGCAGTTTAATGTGGCTAAGTATGACTCAGAATAGAAGACTCTGATATCCTTCTGGATTCCCATGGTCTTATTTTGGAATTCAGGAAACAGACAGTAGAAGCATCTTCACTGAAGGGGAAGGGAGCCCAGTCCTGAAATGGTAAGTTCTGCTCCAGAGCCTGCAGTCCTTCATAAAGTGCCCTGAGAGGTTATTTTGCATACTTAATAGGAATTATTTCTGAGGAGATTCACAAGAATCTTGAAGAGGAGATTTAGTAGGGGCCAAGGAGGCCATTAGGTCCAGAAAGACAGGACTCCCATTTAAACCACCACTCTCAAATAACCATCAAGAGCATCTGGAATGTCTCCACTGTGGAGACTTTGTAGGGAGCCCACAGAGCTGTGAGCTCATGAGTCCCTTTGCCATATGGACCAAAAAATGAGGATTTTCCCTCTAACGTTCTCTAACGTTTTCACCATGTAGCTTTCAGGGTGTTGGCAGACTAACTGCTTTAGATGCTGCTCCAGGATTTCCAAAGGAATGACTTGGACTGCCTGGGATGAATTTCCAAGTCTCATCTTCTTTCCTTTCCTGAAGATTGGGATGTTCTTCTTCAGCGTTCGGGCCCTTCTCTACCTCCATGATTCTACCTTCCTTACACTTCCTGTGCATGCTGCTTTTTCTTGTTTGTTTGTTTGTTTTCAGATCATCCTTAAGCCCACGCGGGCTTCTTCATTCATCTAATGTTGCTGTTGCTAGTCACGAAGTTGTGTCCCACATATTGCAACCCCATGGACAAAATTCTTCCAGGCCTTCCTCTCCTCCACCATCCCCCAGAGTCCACTTAAGCTCACACCAACTGAATCAGTGACTCCATCTAGCCACCTCATCCTCTGCTGTCCCCTTCTTCTTTTGCTATCTATTGTTCCCAGCATTAGGCTCTTCTCCAGGAAGTCGTTTCTTCTCATGAGGGGGCCAAATATTTGAGTTTCACCTTCAGTATCTGGCCTTCTAAAGAGTAGTCAGGATTGATCTCCTCTTGTACTGACCGGTTTGATCATTTTGCAGTCCAAGGGACTCACAGGAATCTCCTCCAGCACCACAATTCAAAGGCCTCAATCCTTGGGCACTCAGCCTTCCTTATGATACAAGTTTCACAGCCATGCATTGAAACTGAAAAAAACATAGCCTTGACTATGCACACTTTTGTCAGCAGGGTGATGTCTCTGCTTTTTATTATGCTGTCTAGATTTGCCATAGCTTTCCTCCCCAGGAGAAAGCGCCTTTTAATTTCTTGGCTGCAGTCCACATCTGTGGTGATCTTGGAGACCAGGAAAATAAAATCTGTCACTACTTCCAATTCTTCCCCATCTATTTGCCAGCAAATGAGAGGACTGGATGCCATGATCTTAGTTTTCAAGCCAACTTTTGACTTTCAAACCAACTTTTGCACTTCCCTCCTTCACCTGCGTCAAGAGGCTCTTTAGCTCCTCTTCATTTTCTGCCATGAGAGTGGTATCATCTGCATACCTGAGGTTGTTCATATTTCTCCCTGCAATCTTAATGCCAACTGGTGATTCATCAAGCCCCACATTTCTCATGACGTGCTCTGCATATAAGTTAAATAGGCAGGGCAACAGTATACCGCCTTGCCAAACTCCTTTTCCAAGTCTGAACCAATCAGTAGTTACGTGTCCAGTTCTCACTGTTGCTTTTTGCCCTTCATATAGGTTTCTCACAAGTCAAATATGATGGTCTCGTACTCCAATCTCTTTAAGAAGTTGCCACAGTTTGTTGTGATCCAAACAATCAAAGGCTTTAGCATAGTCAATGAAGCAGAAGTAGATGTTTTTCTGGAAATCCCTAGCTTTCTCCATAATCCAGCATATGTTGGCAATTTGATATCTATTTCCACTGCCTCTTTGAAATCCTGCCTGTACTTCTGGTAGTTCTTGGTCCACAAACTGCTAGAGTCCAAATTATAGGATTTTGAGCATCACTTTGCTAGCATGTGAAATGAGTGCAATGGTGCAGTAGTTTGAACAATCTTTGACATTGCCCTTCGGTGGAATCAGAATGTAAACTGACCTTTTCCAATCCTGTGGCCATTGTTGAGTTTCCAAAATTTTCTGGCATATTGAGTGAAGCACTTTTACTGCATCATCTTTAAATATTTTGAATAGCTCAGCTGGAATGCTTTGACCTCCACTAGTTTTGTTGTTGCTCAGACTTCCTAAGGCACATTTGACTTCTCATTCCAGGATGTCTGGCTTGAGCACAGTGACCACCCTATTGTGGTTATCAGGGACATTAAGCTCTTTCTTGTATAGTTCTTCTGTGTAATCTTGCCACCACTTCTTAATCTGTTCTGCCTCTGTTAGGTCCCTGCCATTTTGGTCCTTTATCATGCCCATCATTGCATGGAATGTTCCCTTCATATCTCCAATTTTCTTGAAGAGATCTCTGGTCCTCCTTATTCTATTGCTTTCTTCTATTTCTTTGTACTTTTCATGTAAGAAGGCATACTTATGTCTTCTAGCTATTATCTGGAATTCTGCAGTCAATTGGGTGTATCTTTCTCTTTCTCCCTTGCCTTTCACTTCCCTTCTTTCCTCAGGTATTTGTAAAGCTTCCTCAGACAGCCATTTTGCTTTCTTGCTCGTCTTTTCCTTTGGGATGGCTTTAGTTGCTACCTCTTGTAAAATGTTGCGAACCTCCATCTATAGTTGGGGGGTTCAGGACTCGGGATGAGGGACTTGGGCCTTGTCCTAAATGGGGTTGCACTCCCTCTGAGGGACAGGGTTCGCAGCTTAGGAGTGTTTCTCGACCCTGAGCTGTCTTTAGAAGCCCAGGTGACAGTGGTGGCGAGGAGCGCTTTCCTTCAGCTTCGGCCGATACATCAGCTGCATCCCTTCCTGGAAAACGATTGCCCGGCGACAGTGACACATGCGTTGGTAACTTCCTGATTAGATTTCTGCAACGCGCTCTACGTGGGGCTACCCTTGAAGACGGTCTGGATACTTCAATTGGTGCAGAATAGAGCTGCCAGGCTGCTGACGGGGACTGGGCATTGTTCTCATAGAACCCCAGTTCTCCATCAGCTCCACTGGCTCCCCATTGAAGTCTGGGCCCAATTCAAGGTTTTGGTTATGACCTATAAAGCCCTCAACGGCTTGGGCCCTGGGTATCTAAAGGAACGCTTGTGTCCATATGTGCCAGCCCACCCCTTGAGATCAGCAACAGATGCCCTTCTCCCAGAACCCACTGTGAATGATATTAGGAGGGTGAGTACCCAGAGGAGGGCTTTCTCTCCAGTGGCACCCCACCTATGGAATGCGCTCCCCAGAGAGGTCCGCCTGGCGCTGTCGTTATTTGTTTTCTGGAGCCAGGCTAAGACGATTTTATTTAAAACTTATTTTAATTATTAATTCATTATGTAGGGTTTGTTTTAATTTTTAAGCCAGATGCACCGGATTTTAATATTTTTATTGTATAATTTTTATATGCTTTTGTTTGTTTTTGTTGTGAGCTGCCCCAAGACTTCATTGCGATGGAGGCGGCACAGAAATGTTTTAAATAAATAAATAAATAGTTCTTAAAACACTCTGTCAGATCAAATTCCTTAAAATCTAATTCCTTAAACCTCTACTCTTTATTCATCAGGGGTATGATTTAGATCATACCTGAGTGTCCTAGTGCTTTTCCCTACTTTCTTCAATTTAATCCTAAATTTTGCAAAAAGAAGCTTCTGATGTGAGCCACAGTCGGCTCCTGGTCTAGTTTTTACTTACTGTTTAGAGCTTCTCCATCTTTGGCTGCAGAACACATAGTCAATCTGATTTCTGTGTTGAGCATCTGATGATGTCCATCTTTAGGGTCTTCTCTTAGGTTTTTCGAAAAATGTTTACTATGTCCATCATATTCTCTTGAGAAAATTCTACCAGCCAGTGCCCTGCTTCATTTTGTTTTCCAAGGCCAAACTTGCCTGTTATTCCAGTTATCTTTTGGCTTCCTACTGTAGCATTTTAATTCCCCATGATTACAAAGACATATTTTTTGATGTTAATTCTAGAAGGTGTTGTAGGCTTTCATAAAAACGGTCAACCTCAGCCTCTTCAGCACCAGTGGTTGCAGCATAGACTTGGACTATTGTGATGTTGACTGGTTTGCCTTGCATTCAAACTGAGACCATTTTGTCATTTTGGAGATTGAATCCCACTACTGCTTTTCATACTCTTTCATTTACTATGAAGGCTACTCCATTTCTTCTGAGGGGTTCTTACACGCAGTAGTATACCTGATGGTCATCTGAATTAAATTCACCCATTCCTGTCCATTTTAGTTCACTGATTCCTAAGATGTCAATGTTCAGTCATTTCATCACTTCTTTTACCACGTCCAGCTTGACTTGATGCATGGATCTTACATTCCAGGCTCCTCTGGAGTATAGATCTTTGCAGCATCAGACTTTCCTTTTGCCACCAGATACATCTGCAACTGAGTGTCCTTTTGGCTTTGACCCAGTTGCTTCATTCTTTCTGGTGCTATTAGTACTAGCCCTCTGCTCTTCCCCAGTAGCACACTGGACACCTTCCGAACTGAGGGGCTCTTCTGGTATCATATCTTTTTGCCTTTTGGTACTGTCCATGGGGTTTTTATGGCAAAGGTATTGGAATGGGTTGCCATTTCCTTCTCCAGTGGATCAAGTTTTGTCAGAGCTCTCTGCTATGACCTGTCCATCTTGGGTGGCCCTGCATGGGATAGCTCATAGCTTCATTGAGCTATGGAAGGCCCTTCACTACGACAAGGCAGTGATCCATGAAGGAGGGAAATGAGGTTATACAATCATAATAGTGAAGAATTGGACATATTTAAAAATATATAAATTAAAAATAGTAGACAATATAATATATTTAGGAATCAACATTCCTTAAGATAGTGAAGAATTAATGAAGAAAAACTATGTAAAGATTAAGAAGGATATAAACAATCCAATAGGACTATATGATAAGGTAAAATCATGGCTTGGAAGAATAGCAGTAACAAGAATAATAATATTGCCAAAGATTACTTCTACTTTTTTGAAATATCCCATACAGGTCTTATGATCATGTGTAAAATGAAATGCAGAAATTATTGGAGGTTTAGTACAATGGAAGGAAGGGAGCAAGAATAAGTAATGCACTATGGTATGAATTTAAAAAAAACAAAAAAGAGGGCAGGGCATTTCAGATGTGAAAAACTAAGATGGAATAATATTGAATTAAAATAATGAAAGGAAACAGGCAATCACTTAGAGATATACTGGGTTGAAAAGGATATTTAAAAAGATTATTAAAAGAATTCAAAATCCCTTTTTAAAGAAAATGGTGGACGTATGGCAAAAATGGAGACAACAGTTAATCCAGAATTTCTCCATTAACACCAGTGGTTGAAATGGAGAAATTCCCAAAAATATAATCCAGGAATTGGATTAATAAATTAAAATAATAATCGTGTGTGTGTGTGTGTGTGTGTGTGTGTGTGTGTGAAGACTGGGAAAATAAGATAAAAAAATATAACATGATTTTGGTGTATATAGGCAGAGGCCAAATCAAATTGGTTAAATTTAATTCAATTAAAAAAATGGATAAAGATGGAGGACAAATTTTAAGAGGGAGAAAGACAATTGAGAAAATTTGAAACCTTTATAAAAGAATGCAAGATTGAGGAAGGATATAAAAGTAAATTAGAATTGCTATAATTTATATGGTATTAATGGAATAGGGGGATCATCCAGAAAGTTTAAAATCAATTTGGGAAATGGGTGTAGGAGAAATAAAAGGCAAGGATTGGAAGAATATTTGGAAAAGAAGAGAATATAAGAATATGATAGTAAGAATTAAAAAACATGGATATAACATGATATGGAAATGGTATTTAACACCAGTCAAGTTAAACCAAATTGATAAATATTCTAACATATGTTGGAGATGTGGAAAGAACATTAAAACACATAAACATACGTGGTGGGATTGTGGTGATATACAAAAGATTTGGATTATGCTATTTAATGAAATCAGAGAAATTTTAGATACAGATTTAGAAATGTAACCGAGAATTGTGTTTTTGCTGTTTATTGAAAAACAAGATATAAAAAAAGTTACGAAAGGATTGATAATGGCAGTAGAGAAAGAAAGTTTGATAAGGGCAGTTAGGTTAGTGATAGCTAAGTATTGGAAACAGAATTGGGTTATGCAAAGGCATGAATCATGGACATTAATGATAAACTGACACAGAAATAAAAATTATAATAGCTTTAATAAAAACAATGAAATATAATAAAATTTG
>NW_025335951.1:29443-41237 GCF_004798865.1 Varanus komodoensis
TGGAGACAAGTTCATGAGAACCTTGAAACCGGATCTAATCAGAAATGACATTTGTGTGATTTTTTCACACAGTTTCTCAGGTCAGAAATCGGGTTATATAAACATCAAGGTGAAATCCCTGAAGGAGTTTGTATCCATCAATGTCTTTGTTTACTTTGCAGAGCTTGATATGTTTGATTATGCAATACAGATTGCAGAAATGGCTACTAAAATTTTTATGAAATCTGTTAAAGGGAAAGTCTGGATCACCACAGCTTTGAAAGATATTACCTTGACTTTTGGTTATACACAGTCTCATTTCCGGCCTGTCTATGCATATTTTTCCTTCATTCCCCAAACAAACAAAAGGATAAACAATGCTGGTATTAAAGATTTTTATAACTCATTGTTGGAATATTGGTACAGAGTATTCAATTGTACTTATTCAAGGCATGTTATATCAGTGAAGTCTTGGACAAGATGTAGAGAGCAGAAAAAACCGGAGGGCCTTCCCCAAGTTGACAAGAGGAGAAAACTGTCCCCGTACAGCTTCTTCTCTCACAACACTGTCCAGGCTTTGGCCTGTGCCTTGGATGCAGCTTTTTCCTCCCGATCCAGGAGGAAGGATATGGAAGGTGGAGGCAGTGGAGAGGTGCAATGGCTTCATCCATGGCAGGTATTTCCTCCTCTTCTTAGATATCTTTTTTGAACATCTTGATTAATTCTTCAGTTAGAACATTCTAGTCTAGAACTTACAATATGAGAAATTGAAATGAGAGTTTCCATATGCATGGGGCAGTTGGAATACGTTCTCTGCTGGTCCCTCCTTTGATAAATTCTCTTGGCTGCAAGATGGACTCCATGTGATTATGGACCCTGAAATTTCTTCAAGCTTTCCTGTAAGAGGCTGTTGAAGGAGGGTCAGGATTTGATAGGTCTTTGCTCAGGTACCTCAACATTAAAATAGTAGGGCTTGTTTTCTTGCCTGGGTTTAGAAGAGAAGACAATACATGTTTGACCTCCTATTCCTATCTGAACACAACCTAACTTTATTTGTGTCTGCATGCCTGATGTCAAGATTGTCAGGAGCAGAAGCTGAGTGACTGTGCAAGTGATTGCAGAACCAGGAATACCTTTGTGGTAACTTGCGTCGCTACCTGGAGAACGATTGCCTGGCGACAGTGACAAATGCATTGGTAACTTCCCAATTAGACTTCTGTAACGTGCTCTACATGGGTCTGCCTTTGAAGACAGTCCAGATACTTCAATTGGTGCAAAATAGAGCTGACAGGTTGCTGACGGGGACTGGGCATTGTTCTCATATAACCCCAGTCCTCGATCAGTTTCACTGGCTCCCCATTGAAGTACGGGCCCAATTCAAGGTGTTGGTTACCACCTATAAAGCCTTCAATGGCTTGGGTCCTGGTTATCCAAAGGAGCGCTTGCATCCATATATGCGCTCCCACCCCCTGAGATCGGTGGTGGAGGCCCTTCTCCGGGAGCCCTCTGTGAAGGATATTAGGAGGGTGAGCACCCAGAGGAGGGCCTTCTCAGTGGTGGCACACCACCTATGGAATGCGCTCCCCAGAGAGGTCCACCTGGCGCTGTCGTTATTTGCTTTTTGGCACCAGGCCAAGACCTTTTTATTCAAACGATATTTTAATTGTTAATTGTTTTTACGTACTGGTTTTATACTATTGTCTAGATGCTCCAGATTTTTAATGTTTAGTCTATGTTTGTTTATTCTGCTTTGTAAGCTGTCCTGAGGCTTTCTGCAACTGGGGTGGCATAAAAATGCTATAATAAATAAATACTAAAAACTTGCAAAAAACACCTGAGGAGCAATTCCGCTGTGCAGCCAGAGACCCTGGAGCCCAGCATTACAAGCTTCCCTGCACTGCTGCTCTTTGGCACAGTAGTGCAAGTTGTCCTGGTGGCTCCCTGTGCTGTGCCCCTGCATCTCTGCTGCATGTTCCTGCTTCACTCAAATTCTGCCCCTATTTGTTCCAGCCTTGCTCCAGTCCTGCTTTAGAATCCCTGCCTCACTACAGCTCTGCACCAGTTAGTTCCTGCCTTGCTCCAGTCCTTTACCAGTTAGTCCCTGCCTTAGTCCCCAGCCTGTGCCCTTCCCTTTGTTCCTTTTCTCCTCCCAGTAGACCACACCTCACTCTCACTCTTGCTACCTTTGCTGCTTTAACTAACCAATAAACAGATCTTAGAATTGTTCTCACGTTCTCTCCCTTTGTTCCTTCTCTGACTTGCCTCTTGACTCTGGTACATGGCAAAGCTCCAAACTCTGCTTGAGCCTTTGCCCTGGGCATAGCATTCTGCCTCTTCCCAGTCCCACTGACAGCTTGTCCCTCACTAGGGTAAATTCTGGTATCCAGCTGGACAGAGCAGGTAATGGTGACCCAGCACTGTTGGACTTTTCAAAAAACCAAGCAAGTTCTCAGAGATTGAGTCACGATGAAGAGTTAACAAGAGTTTGGCAGTGGAGTTGTAGTGAAAGAAGACACCAAGGCAGAGGAAAGGAGACTCGGCTGGTCAGCTTCAGGGAAGGAAGGAGAAGGAGGAGGAGAAAAGAGAATGTACGGACTATTTCAGCATGACGAGCAAGGTGGAATCCACCTTCACATAATATGGTCATCAAAACCACGCCAATGGTGGTGGCCTGCTACCCCCATGCCATGTGTGCATCATTGGCTGAGCTCAGCATGACTGGCATGTGCAATGAACACAGCTAGTAGTCATCTTGGCAGAAAAGTCAAGAGTGCTAGAGTGGTGAGTGTGTATCCTCAAGGGAAAGGGAAGATGGTGAGTTTTGAGGTTGAGCAGTGCAGCTGCAACCCTAAGGACAGTGTGTGAGACTCAAGAGCTAGGGGAAGATGAAGCCAAACATCAGAATCTTGACAAGGAAAGACCCAAGTTCTCAATTCTTCCTTGACTCTTGTCCCAAAAGAGGAATCAGGAACTGACTGAGAAACAAAAGCAGAAGCAGAAGGAGCTGAAGGGAGCTCAGGTTGCCTAGGCAAACAGTAAAAGAGCTCCTACTCAAAATGAAATGGTTGGTCTCCATGGCCTATGGAAATTTATCTGCATGTTAGAAACAAGCTGACAGAAGAAGTCTGAGACACACTGTCTTCCTCCATTTGATGAGGATTGAAGTGCCAGATGGCTGCAGAAGCCCTAATTTATGTTCCTCACACTGAGGATGAGAAATAAGGAGGGCTCTTGTACCAACAGATCCGTCAGTCTAAATTCAGCATGTTGGAAAATTCTGTAGCAGATGATCAAACTATTGATCTTCAGAGGCATTAAAAACAATGCAGTGATGCCAAGGAAACAATATGGATTTGTAAGGATGAAATCCTTTCAATCTAATCAGGTTTCACTTTGAGATTGGGTAACCTCAGTGGTGGACTGGGAAGGTTGTGGAAATCTTTCATATGGACAGAGCAAGTCTTGGACAAAGTGTGACATGAGATCATGGTTCACAAACTAGCTCCAAGCAGGTGAGATACAACATCTGTCAGCTAGATTCAACATTGGCTGCAGAAATGGAATCAAGGTGTGCTCTTCAAGGGCAACTTCTCAGATTGAGGAGATGTAACAAGTGGGATATTGCAGTGTTGAGTCCCGGGCCCAGTGCTCTTCAACATTTGTATTAATGATAGGAATATGTAAGTGCAGTGAATGCTGACTGAATTTTCAGATGACAGGAAACTGAGTGTGCTAGGTAGCTAATACATTGGAAGAAATATAGAATATTCATAGGATTTCAGAAGGAGAAAGAGAAAAGTATTATGGAGAGAGAAGCAAGCGTGATACATGGAAAAGAAATAAAGCTATCTTTCAGGAGATTGAATGAACTTGACATGTTTAGTCTGGAGATGAAAAGCCTGAGGGGAGACCAGATAGCACTCTTCACATACTTGAGGAGTTGTCACAAAGAGGAAGGAGACAATTTCTGCTTGATCACTCCAGACTGAAGAACATGGAATGGAATGCTCAAGTGCAAGACAGCCAGATTCCAGAAGAAACTTAGGGAGAACTTCCTCATGTTTTGGTCAATATGGCCGGGGGACCAATGAGCTAGGGACTTTTTGGGTTCTCCCACAGTGGAGACATTCCAGATGCTATTGATGGTCATCTGAGAGCGATGGTTAGGCTTGGAGTCCTGTCCTGAAGGACCTGAGAGATTCCTTAGCCCCTTCTACATCTCCTCTTCTAGAATCCTTGTGATCCTCCTCAGAAAGCAATCCTACTAAGTACACAAACTGGAAGTTGCAGGGCAGTTTGCCCTGGACTGCAGTCTCTGGAGCAGAACTAACCATTTCCTCCTTCTAAAGATTCCTGAATTATCCCTCCCCAGAGAAACTGTGTTCCCTTTCCCTACAGTGAAGATGCTTCCATTCTCTTTTTCCTAAATTAGACGTTGGGCATCCAGGAGTGAAATCAGAATCTTGTCCATTATAAGAGACATACACAGTGACAATGAAGTGGAATCAGCTCTAAGCAAAAAGTGGAGTATGAAATGTTTCTTCTGAAATGTCTTTGCTTTCTCTGCTGTTCCAGCTCCACCCTTTCCTGAGAGACCACCAGTTTCACAACCATTCTATTGAAGGGGTGTATTTAGATGAGAACGGAGACTTGGCAGTCAACTTGGACATTGTGAATTGGGTGAAGTTTCCCAATGAGTCTCTTTTAACAATGAAAGTCGGGAGTCTGGAAAGACAGGGGTTGCCTGGTCCCAAGTTCACCATTCACCGAGATCCTGTTGCGTGGCCCAGATGGCAAGATCAGGTGAAGAAGAACATCTTTTTCCTCCCACTGTTTTAATTTCCCATCATTTCTGTGACATTCTGTCTATGAGAAAGTTGAGAAACTAAGTAACTGGATAAGCATAAGATGGAACAGTCATAGTGAATACAGATATTGAATCTCACAGAAGGGAATGTTGAGCTGCTCCAGGTTCTCAAGGAGGCTGAGTTATAAAATCAACAGAAACTCTGGAGGCCTTGTCCTCATCACCCTGTCCAGCTCTGTCTTAGACAACAGCATGATCATCCTATGTCATCCCCTTGATGCTCCCAGATCAATTTTAAAAAGTGGGGTAGAGCTGAATTCAGTTTTCAGTATGGACTTGGCCTTGGATACACTACACCACAAAATGTGAAAACGGTGTTGAGGTGGGTTACCACGGGAATGGTACTTGCTGGGGTGATGTGATTGTATCTATTTCCTGTGACCCTTAAATGCTGTTGGGGTATTCCCTTCCTTGGGGAATATATTTTAGGGGTTTGCAGCCACCTCAGACACACTTGTGGGAAATGTCTCCACTTCACGGATATCCAGGCACCTCAGAAACCAAGATGTTAAAGATCAAAAATGAACACCTACTTGGCAGGCTATCTTCTTAATGAAGAACACCAAAATACACTTTTAGTAACAAGAAAGAAAAGGTGCAGACAATTAGCAAAAGAAAAACTCAGAAATGCCATGGATGCAGGAGAAGGAAACGCAAAGAGGGTCAAGTCCCAAATTCAACTTTTTTAATGAGCATAACGAGCCCCACATATCCTTCCTTTGCTCACTGCAGCCCCCTGTGTCCCCAGAAACTCTCTTGAAAGTGCAGAGACCTCATGGAGAGGCTGTATTGTAGCTTCCATATAACTAACTGGCAGTGCCTCATCCTGCCTTATCTTGGAAGCTAAGGATGATCAGACTGGGTTGAAAACTGGATGGGTGACATAAATACTGCAGTGAGCAGGGGCTGGACCTGTTGGGCTGCTGTTTCCCATCCACCTGTATGATTCTGTGATTCTCTGTGCTCAGCCCCTGCCACAGGCCATGTGCGTGGAGAGCTGCCGCCCGGGATTCTTCAAGGTGGCTCGAGAAGGACAGCCCATTTGCTGTTATGACTGTGCTCAATGTGCAGAAGGGACCATCTCCACTCGGGAAGGTTGGTGAACACAGAGGATGGGCAGTGCTGGGAGAAGGTTGCCTATTGAGCATTAGAACAGGAAACCATGGTACATGTGAATGGCTTTCTGCACCCCCTCCATCCAGTCCTGGAAGCCTTGCAACCCCAACCCCTGTTGGGCCTTCTCTGTTTCCAGGATGCCTCTTTCCCTTGCTACTTCAGCAGCACATTCTCCTTGGCCTTGCCTTAATAGGAAACAGGCATTCCCTTTGGTGCCTCCTGATGCTGTGCCTCCCCTGCCCACCGCTGGCACTTTGTTCCTTCTTGTCTTCTCCATCTCCAGAAAGGTACTTCTCCCTCCTGTGGGTAGAAATTTCTCTGTATTCCTATTTCTCTCTACAACTGCCCCTCACAAAACACTTGACCTGTGAAGGCAAGCCTTTCCTGTAGGATTCCCCTCCATGTACAAAGGCACCCATGGCACCCACTGAGGAAGGCACCCAAATGAACACTTGGGGATTCCAAATGGACCTTTGTTGAGCAAGAGGAGCTTCTCAACCTTCTCTTTCTTTGTCTGGAAGAGATGGAAAAATACAGCTCCTCTTGAGAGCTCTGCTGGACTTCCCAAGAGGGAGGCTGCTTGGGTGAGTTGTTGGGTCCAAGGGAATATGAAAGCAATTGCGTTCCTAGTTTTTGGGTAATGGGAATGAACAGATGTACTGGAAGTTTGGAAGGGAGGTCTTGTGGGTGTCTTCTTCAGCTCATCATGCTGGCTTCAGAAGATTGTGAAAAATGCAGGGGGAAGAAGTGCTTTCACAGTGTCCAAGATGAGAGGAGTTAGTTTGGGATGTTAAACATTTTTTGAAAAGGTATGAGAAAGACAGAAAAGGGGTGAAAATGAATATGTCTTCACTGTGTACTGAACATGGAATACCATGTTTTTAAAGCATATTTAATTTCTGAATTCAGTATATTTATATCCTTCCTTGCTTTCAAGAAACTGAGGGCACTATTTGTAATCCTTCTCCTCTTCCTCTGAATCCTGTACTTAAGCAACCCTTTGAGGTAGGCTGGCCTTAGAGTCTATGTTTGGTCCACAGACACTTAATGTATTTGTTGGCTGTGTATGGACTAGAATCTGGATTGCATTTCAAGGGCACCATTCTCCCTCTGTGTAAGGCAGGCTTTGCCACTTGTGGAATTCTGCACACACCACTGGGGGAGCTGAACTGTCTCTACCAGCTCGGAACCCCCAACCCATCTTCTTCCTCTGATCCCACACTCTGTTGACTTCTATGAACTAGAACTAGTTCAGAACCTCCCAGAATTCTTTGCTAACATGAGGTATCCCATTTGGAAGGTTTTTCTGAGCAGAGGATGCTGAAGTAAAAATGCGTCAGTCAGTCCCAGCTCATTTTATTTTGAGATGGTTACATTCATGACAGTGGAGAACATTGATGAAAATTCTTAGTTGTGCACATCAGAAAAGGAAAGCTGGGAGCTGTCTGTGACCCTGTGTCAGCTCTATAAAATGCTGTACTTGTGTTGAAACCCTGCCGTTCAGTCCACCTCTGCCTGTCCAGTAATGCATTATCATGAGTGAACCGCAGGAACCTGGGTTAAGCAATTAAGCAGCGGATGGTCTGGATGCTTGATCTTTCCCATGAACCCAAGTTTTATTCCCTCCTCACAAATTGAAACTCCAGGATTCTGTAACAGAAAAGCAGGAAAGCACTATATGATATCGATCACACCAGAATACTGTCACTATTTCAGCTACAAATAACAATACCATTTAAAATAGGAACATGTATAATAAAAATAAAATGTAAACAACAGAGACTGGAAGGGATGTGTGGGTGCTGCTTCTTTTCTTTCCACAGATTCTGAACAATGCCTGAAGTGTCCTGAAGATCAGCATGCAAACCAGGACAGGGATCAGTGTATCCCGAAGACCTTCACCTTCCTTTCCTATGATGGATATTTGGGGACCTTGCTCACTTGCTTGTCCCTACTCTTGTCCACAGCCACTGGAAGCATTTTGGGAATCTTCAGGAAATTCCAAGAAACTCCAGTAGTCAAGGCCAACAACAGAGACCTCTCCTACATTCTCCTCATCTCTCTCCTGCTCTGCTTTGCATGCTCTTTCCTCTTCATTGGTCAGCCAAGAAGCATCACCTGCCTCTTGCGACAAACAGCCTTCAGCATCATCTTCTCAGTGGCCAATTCTCCCTCCTGGCCAAAACGGTCACTGTGGTGCTGGCCTTCCTGGCCACCAAGCCAGGAAACAGGGCTAGAAATTGGCTGGGGAAGAGTCTGGCCAACTCCATTGTAATTTCATGTTCCAGTGTGCAAGTTTTCATCTGCACCATCTGGCTGGGCACCTCTCCCCCATTCCCAGACTCTGACATGCACTCCCAGGTTCGACACATCATCCTGCAGTGCAATGAAGGCTCTGTGATGATGTTCTATGCAGCCCTAGGCTACATGGGCTTCCTGTCTGCCAACTGCTTCACTCTGGCCTTCCTGGCAAGGAAGTTGCCTGGAACCTTTAATGAGGCCAAGCTGATCACCTTCAGCATGCTGGTCTTCTGCAGTGTCTGGGTGTCCTTCGTACCCACCTACCTCAGCACCAAGGGCAAGTGTATGGTGGTCGTGCAGGTCCTCTCCATCTTGGCCTCCAGTGCTGGGATGCTGGCCTGCATCTTCCTCCCCAAGTGCTACATTCTTCTAGTGAGGCCTGACCTGAATACCAAGGAACATCTCATGCTGAAAAGCAAAACATGAATTGTATTTGCATTGGTCAGCAACAGCCCAAGTGATCATGCACACCTGTTTGTAAATATAAACCAAAGGCTCATACAGCACCTCTCCTGTGTCCAGGACTTTTGCCAGCAGTATAATGCACTTAATCAGAAAGATTGTCCAGCTTCTTGGAATACTTTGGCATGAGCACATTCTTCCCTTCTCTCATTCTGAACATCAAAGGAAATTCAAAAGCAAATAAACAATGGATCAGCTGTAGAAGAGAATCCATAGACATGAGTTTTCATGATCTGAGAGGGGCTGCCAAGAAAATGACTCTTTGGGCAACATTCATTCATACAGCTCTGAGAAGTGTGAAACATTTTTTAAAATCTGCATTTTCATAACATATACAAATGCAAATTTATTAACCCTACATCTGCAGCATATAATTCAGCTCTTGCTTTCAAGTTAATACTTCTTTCCTCTCCTCTCCTGCTCCTCTGTACATCCAACTTCCTTCTTCCTTCAGAAATGTAATAAAATCACAACTAAAGTAAGAGAAAAAAAATAAGAAGAGAGGTGAGGCCAACAGAAGTTGGGGGCAAAATAAAAACGAAAAGAGAGAGTTGGAGAGAGAGAAGCAAAAGAATAGAAGGAAAAACAAAACTAAGTAAAATCAATTAATCAACCTTGTATAATATTATACTATTTTGTAACCTTATTTTTCCATTAAAGGGTTGGTTGAGATTAGTTTGTTAAAAGAGGCATTGTTCAAAGAAAATTTCCATATCAGGTGACTCTAGCTTCTACTCATTCCAAGTTCTGGTCCAGCAGGTGGCGCTGATGGTCTTCAAATCGATCTTTGCCTGCACACATTAATTTGTTATAGAGAGAAATTTTTCAAACACTGCTTTCATAGCAGGCAGCCTCTGCCTCCCCTTCTCTCGAGGTCCAATACGTGCCAATGTTCCCCAACTCACTTTGTGACTTTTTCAGTGCTTTGTTCTCACCATGAAGAGACAATTTATAACCATCAATAATGAGAGAAGCAAGAGAGCAGCATATTCTTCTGGTTTCAAGTCGCCATCTGCCCAGAAGTCACCAGAAGTCAAACACACTTTGATGGCAGAAAATAGCAACATTCTTCACTTCCAGAGAAAGATTCCCATGCTTGATTTCTACCCTGATCGTATCAAACGTGGTTGGTTCTCATACCAGAGATATGGGCCTGTTTGTGGACCATGTGCTGAGGGAATTGGTGCAGATGTTCTCAGATTGTGCTTTTCCTCATGAACTCACCAGGTTTCCAGTCTTTAATCTGACCCAGGAGGAAGAGTGTTGGGCAAATTTTAGCTCATTCATTATGAGAATGGTTTCAGGATACCTGTTATGTGCTTTCCACAGCCTTGGCAAGATGAGAGCACTTGCATAGCTGAGCAAACTACCCTGAGCAATGGCAGCACCAAAATGTACCTGTTCCTTGTGGAAACAGGCCACCTGGCCCATCTGCACTGCCTCCTGAATAGTATTCCATTTCATTTCTCTGGAAATTGCTCAAAAGTATTCCTACAAATATTGGAGGAGGCATATTTTTATTCCTCCTCCCATTATATGATGTTCACATTCTCTGGCTCTCCTTTATTCAGTCCCTCTTTTCTAATGTAAAAGTAGCAGGAAAGAGGGAATGGCAGGAGAGGCTCCTGTAATGTGGCACCTCGACTCAGCCTGAGGGGTTGAAGAGTTCTTTCATTGATACCCCTTTTCCATGTGTTAAAAAAGCAAGGGAGTTTGCCACCTTCTCTCAACACTTTCCTGTAAACAAACTACCCTTTCAGCTACTTTAGTCTGTGAGTTAGTGAGTGATGGGCCAAAACTCAGCCTTTGATGTTCTAGGAGTAGTGGTGCTTCACACCTGGATCTCCCAAGTCCCCATCCAGGAGAATGCAACACTGGACAGACATACTTCATCTTGTTCACAAGGTGTTTTTTGGGTTGTGCATTCAGATGTTGCTATCCTAAAATGGGCTTCATTTCCTGGATACACTAGTAGGAAGCAGTCATTATTCCCAGTCAACATTAAAACCAAAAGAGAAAAGAATGCCTGAAATGGACAGTGACCACTGTTGGTAGTGAAGAAGACTAATTTCAGAAGGGAAATATGTGGGGAGCAGGGAAGAGTGAGGGAAAGTGCCTTGCCTCCCCGTCCTTCAGAGATAGATTGGATGGGTAAGAGAGGACTTTCCTTCTTGCTGATCATTTGGCTGGCTATCCTGGAGAAATAATTTGGCAGAATCCAAGCTTGCCCAATTCATAGAGCTCTGGGGGGCACCAAGAGAACAAATATTCTCTGTCATAATGATCCAGTTCTCTGTCCCAGAGATGCTTTGTGCTGAATCTTAAGGGACTCCGGTGTTTGCCAAAACTGTACAGAGATAAAAGGAAGCAGAGTTTTCAGGGGGCCAAATTCCCTGGGTACCCAGACAATGCTGGCAAGAAAGATTGAAGAAGTCCCATGATCCTTGTTGTCTCAGAGGGGCCACATTGGCAGTTTCTCAGAAGCATTCCTTTCTCCAGCTGTGTACTTGCACATGGGAGTGAAGAAGTGTACAGGGAGTCACAGAGGTGCTCTAGGCAGGTGGCCATATAATTAAGGAAATTGTAATGCATTCCCAGACTTCATGGTAAACCTCTTGGGCTCACATCCCACAAGACCCTCCAGAACCCACTGAGGCAACCAGGAGATTGAAGAACAGGTAGGGGAGTGTTTTGCATCCAGGTACAAATGGGAAGGCACAGAATCACAGCCTGCCCTGCTTAGAGCTCAGGAGAGGGTGGGGGAAAAGGAGGAGACCTCCATGCAGGACACTTCTAATTCTCTTCAGCTGAATTTTGAGTGGCCAGGATCTACCTCTGTTTTGGAAGCTTTCTTCGAACTGCTCCTTGAATTGGTTGAAAGAGGCAGGGTGGAGACGGTGTCAAGCCAAGCAAAGATGGTGCTATTCTTCCAGCTGTTGCTGCTTCTCCTGTTCCAAGAGGCCCCCTATGGGAGACTGGAGACCAAATGCCCATGGAGCTGGGACAGTAAAGAAGTACAGCCCCAGAATTATTATAAGCCAGGAGACTACATCTTCTGTGCCAGTATCT
>NW_025335952.1:0-9557 GCF_004798865.1 Varanus komodoensis
TGGCAGGATGGAGTGTCCTGTGTGTTCAAGTGTTATGGAGCAGGACTGGCTATGCAAAAGAGCATCTTACTTGCTCTGCTCTGAACCATGAAGGAGCTTCTGGCAGTCCAGGCAAGATGCTCAGAGAATTTCTGCAGCCAATAGGTATTAGTCGAAGTCACCCATGTCCACAACTTCGCTTCTTTTGCAGGCCTCCCTGATGTCTTTGCCCATCTCCAGTTGACCCCGAACATTCTGGTCTGGGGTGCAATCTCACGTTCTTAGAGCTGAATTAATTTTTGGGCCAGACTTGATCACCAACAGGCTTCTGCCAAGAACATAGACCCATTTAGGGAAACTTTTTAGGGTAACCAGGGCATCTTCTCTTTTTTGTGCTTTGTTTGATTGTAGCCCCAAGTTTTTATTTGCCAGAAAACTAACAAGGAATGAATGTAGCAGAGTTGCTAGGAGAGAGAACCAGCCAAATTTGAGAAATATCTGATACAAAGTGGCTGAGTTATAAGAACTTGCCTGTTTTACATTGATGCCTGCTAACATGAGATCCCCTTTAGGAGGTACAATCCTGTCTCAGGCTCCAGCAAAGAGTCCTCTTTGCATGAGATTCAGCCTCCCCCCCCCCCACCACCATGCACCACAAGTGGTCTCTCTCAAGTCAGGAACAGTCATTGGGCAGGTAATTTCTGCCTGTGCTTTGACCTAATTCAACTTGATCTCTTTCTTCATGTGCTAGGCCAGACTCTCTCTTCATCCTCATGTTGTGAAGGAGAAAGCTCAGTCCCCCTTTTTCTACCCAGCAGTTCCCAAAGAGAAGAATATTTACCCCAGTATCGCCATGCTGCTCCTGCATTTCAGGTGGACGCTGGTCGGTCTTGCTGCTCTAGACACAGACAAGGGAGAGCTGTTCATCAGGATCTTGATGGAGGAACTCATGAGGAGTGGGGTGTGTGTTGTTTTCACACAGCAGCTCTCCCGAATGTTTTTGAACATGGTGCAGCTCTCTCAGCCTATGATTCAGTAGTCAGGCCATGTCAATGCCTTCATTTTTGGGGCAGAAAATCAGTCCTTCATCAAAGGGATCATCCTGGTACAGTATTGTCTTGATTACATCATGAAACTTGACGCTGGGAAAGTCTGGATCACAATGGCTCTGTGGGACTTCACCTTGGAGCTGAGGACTCATCAACCTTCCAAGAGCATCTATGGACTCTTTTCCTTCCTTATCCACCAAAGAAAGACACCAAAATTCATTGATTCTTGGTTCTTCTCTGATACGCTCAAGTGGTTTGTGCAGAAAGTGTTTGGCTATTCTTACTCCAGGCATGCCCTGTCGGTTAAAGGCTGGAGAAGATGCTGGGAGGATGAGGAGCCAGAGGCCATGCCCCAAAATGACCTTGATGAAATCCTGTGGCTGGGCAACCGCATCATTTACAACACAGTCCAGGCTTTAGCCTGGTCCCTGCATGCTGCAGCCTCGTCCAGATCTAGGAGGAGGGCAGTGGAGGCCCAAGGAAGGCCAGGTGATCAGAGGCTGTGGCCATGGCAGGTAATTCCTCTCACATCTTAGAAATCCTTCTGAAGATGGTCAACGTCCAGTTCCAAAGTAGCTGGAATCACCACTGTGAAAGGCTGGCAAGGGTTCCAGTAGGGCCCACAGGTTGTCTCCCAGTCATGTCCATCCCCTGGAGCAGCTACCCCTGCAACCCCTCAAGTATTGTAGCAGCCCCAAACCAGGAGCTCGGGGTACAGGAGCATCTCTGGGCTGCCTGCCACCAGAGGCACTACGGGGCACCCAAAACATGCCTGGCTGCCTTGCTGGTCCTCCACCATTCGCACTCCAGCTGATGTCCAGCTCCAATACTCCCTTTGGTCACCCTCCAAAACTTCCCTGCAGTGACTGGTGGGGAAGTAGACAAGAGAGCGACTGTGGAGTTGCACATTACACCTTTCTGCAGTGAGGGGAGGCCCTTGGCTGGAACCCATCTGTCCCCACTGGAAAACCCCCATGAGGGTGCACAACCTCATTGGATCCCCTCCATCCCCTTGGTGGACCACCCACTTGCCCCCCATTCTATGGTCTGCCCACAACGGTGGGGTTCTTTCAGCCCTCAAGCCTGGGACAACCCCTCTCTCCAACTGCAGCAAGAGCAGAGGAGCAGAAATGCCCTGGATCCTGCTCGATAAGACCCTGGTCCACTGAGGCCAATGCTTTGTTCACACAGTGGCAGACCAGTTGCCCACATGACCCTTCCAGCAGGATGGATTTTTGGGCAGGGCACCTCTGACAATGCAGGTAGCCCACAGCCTGCAAGACTAGGAGCCATGGGTAGCCTTCTCCCACTTGGTCTTCTCCAGTCCCCTTTTGCAGCCATACAGTTTGGTGCCCCTCTTGTCTTCCATGGTTTAGCATGCCCCCAATGAAGAAGGAATTCCTTTGGTTCCTTCTGAATCTCCTGAATGCTGAGACAGAGCTCTGCAGAATCCATCCTTGCAGCCTACATAGTCCCTCTCCTGCTTGGCCTGTTCGTATCAAGCAGACCAAGTTGGGAAGCTCCTCCAATGGGTGCAGAATGCGTGCAAGCTCCTCCACTTGCACAGCCAGAAAACTATTTCGCAGTGCAAACAGAGGTTGCTGCGTGAGATGTGGAAGGGATGCTGCTTGTGCAGTGGTTGTGCAGGGGTTGACCCCTCTGAGTGCTGCTTGAATGCTGAGTGTGCTTGCCAGGAGCCTGGACTCAAGCTATGATGAAGAGTGCCAGAATTTATTTATTTATTTATTTATTTATTTATTTATTTATTTATTTAATTAATTAATTTCTACGCCGCCCCATTCACCGAAGCCTCGGGGCAGCTCACAAAATCTGAGGAGGAGAATACAGGGTATCCACTGGATTTCCATTCCAAAATGGGTTCCTCATGTATTCCTATCTTCCTCCGATCTTCTTCATCTTTATTTATGTATTTATTTATATTAAACTTTTTCAGACCGTCCCATCACTAAAGTCTCAGGACACTTTAACAATACAAAGTGTGTGTGTGCTTGTGTGTGTGTGAGAGAGAATGTGTGTGTGTTTTGAAACACAGCATCCTAAAAAAATTCAACTACTAATAAATCCCCAATTAAAACAGCTCTTACAACATGTTGTGTCCCCTTGGACTCTGTGCTCCCTTTCCTAATTTCTGGCAGTCATCCTTTATTTGCCCCAGTTACTGTGGATTCAAGTCTTTTCAAAGCATTTGAAGAAACTCTTGACTTGCCTCTGCAGCTTTCTTTTCCACCAGTTTCCTAAAGTGTCCTCTTTTGAAGCCAAGTCAGTCTGTGTCAGGCCTCTTTAGCAATCTTCCTCCTAGTTGTATATAAATCAGACAGCACAGGGATCACTGGTGCCATCGATTCCACACCATTTACACACTGCAGCAATGAAGTCCAGGGTGCCCGACCTGGCTGGTTCCAGGACCACCCAAGCCAGAAAGGGCATCAAGAACTTCTGTTCAGAGCTGGAGTATGCCTTCCTCAATCAAGCCAGATGGGCCCACTTTGAGTGTGGGTGAGCCTCGTGGGAGTAGAGACCATGGGGCAACCACGTGGGGGTAGAGACCATGAAGCCCCTTGCTGGGGCTCCAAAGCCAGCCTCAGTGTGGGCAGCAAAGACCCAGGACCACCTCTCTGCAGCAACTCAGTTGAGGCCAACTCTGCAGTCTGGCCAGGGGATGTCCTGGGAGCAGGGCAGGCTGGGAATCAGCAGCATCTCGACCTATTGGATTCTCAGTCTGTGAAATCACACAGCTGGAAGACTGACAAATGAAGCCAGGTCCCTCGTGAAGACACACACAGCAACTTGAGTGTGGGTTGCGCATGGTTGATTCCTGTAGAAATGTGGGTTGTTGTGCTGTCTTAGCCCAGCTAAAGAAACAACCATGAAGCATGACCCAGAGGTGACAAACCAGCAAAAAAAAACAAAAAACAAAAAAACAGATTCGCTATATGAGCTGCTTATGATTTCTTTGCACATCCGGATGCAGTTGTTTCAAGAACAGCCATGGTTCCTCAGCAACCCACATGCAACATACCATATGTCTGAATGTAGCCACTCAGTATTTCCATATCTGCTAATGCAGTTGTCTCTTCTGCCTTCCAGCTTCACTCTTTCCTGAAGGAGCCCCAGTTGTTTAATGGTTCCATCTTGGATGGAGCTTATCTGGATAAGAATGGAGAGCTGGAGGATGACTTTGACATCGAGTACTGGGTGGTGTCTCCCAACCAGTTCATCATCAGAGAGAACTTTGGGAGGATAGAATGACTGGAAACCCTGGTGGAAAGATTCACCATCAACCAAAGTGCCAGTGCGTTGGCCCACCGGATCAAGAAGGTGGGGGAAGCTGTTTGTTCCTTCCCCTTCTACTGCCCTGCCCTGCTCCACTCCTACGACTATTGCACACTCTGTTCAGCTGCCCTGGAGAGGGCTGAGACAATCCAACATTGGCTGCTGCTCCATTCCAGGCACAGCTCCTCTGACACCTGGTGGAGACCTTGAACGGAGCCAGGGATGCACAACACGCCAGCCTGGAGGGTGGCACTCACATTCCAGTCAGCCTAGGTTGAAGCACGTCAGGCGGTGCCTTTCTCAACAGCATGTCCACATTTGGCTGGGTCCCGAGATTGGACCTCTTCCACAGCTGTGCCCCCTGGGCACTCACTGATCTCCCCTCTGTTGCACACTGAGGGTTCTTGAGACCATGCAGAAAGCCACACTGAAGCGGAACATTAAAGTCAACAGCCTCTCTGCATGGTGAAATCCAACAAGCAGGAAAAACATAGTTTTTCTGAAGTCAAGGTAGTTTAATTCCACAATGTTCCCTTTGCCCATTTGGAAGGTCACCCAGTCAAAAAATGAGATTAAATTCCTGAGACCCTTATTGCAGTGGTCACAGCAGCATTGGCTATGCACTGCTCTGGCCCTCCAGGAACTAAAGATCTCATCCTGCTGAAACTTGTGAAGGGACGGGTTCTTCTATCCTGGAGGAGGTGGCTGAATTATCAGATATCAGACAAAAGGGCTCTTCTAAAAATATTCAGAGAAATAGTTCTCTGCAACGCTGAGACAGCAGCTCAGAAGGAGAAGGTAAAAGCAGAGCCTTTTCCTTAAGCAGCCCCTATGCTTCTTTATAGTCACCATTCCGGATGAGAAAAGAAGCAGGAATGGAATGGTTCATTTTATTCACTACATTCTGGAATGCCACATAGCCAAGGCCCTCAGGCAATTTAGAGCAACATAAAGTGAGAGATCGTTGAGGGCCCATCGGTGAAGGTGTTCAAAGACAGGCTGGACCTTCACCTGGTGAGCATGTCATGAGTGGAGCCAGTTGGAAGTGGGGGTCAGACTAGATGGCCCGGGAGACCCCTTCTGACTCACTCTGTTTCTATGTTTCTGTTTTCTAATGCAACGTAAAAGGAAAGAAAACATCTCAGAATTGGCTGCGTGATCAAGATCCCATCCGACCTCTAAGCAGATGAGGACTTCGATCTTTTCGGAAAACTCACCCCACCTCCCATGTCCCAGCAGCCAGTGGGAAAAAATAGCACAGCGACCCTTGAGGGTCAGGGAGGGGTTTCAGAAGGGTATTTCAAGTGGCTGAGTGGAGGTACCCCAGTGGCTCAGTTTATACGGGACTGGGGCCCCTCTTTTTCCACTCCACTGGATGTGCAAGGAGAACAAGTTGCTATCCCACAAGAAGAAAGTCCTCCCTATTCATGTACCTGGCATGAAAATCTGGCTTCTGTTCCTTGCAGATGCAGAGCTGTGCAGAAGGTGTCCAGAAGATCAGCACCCAAACAAGGACCAAGATGGATGCATCCCCAAGAACATCACCTTCCTCACTTATAAAGAACCTCTGGGGATCACCCTGGCTTGTTTTGCCCTGTTCTTTTCCCTCACCACAGGACTTGTGCAGGGGCTCTTCATTAATTCCTCAAAACCCCAATCATCAAAGCCAACAACCAGGACCTCTCCTACATCCTCCTAGTCTCCCTCTTGCTCTCCTTCTTGTCCTCCTTCCTCTTCATTGGTCAACCAAGGAAAGTGACCTGCCTCCTCCGACAAACAGCCTGCAGCATCATCTTCTCAGTGGCCATCTCTTCTCTCTTGGGCAAAACCATCACCGTGGTGCAGGCCTTCCTGACCACCAAGCAAGGCAACAGGGTGCAAGGGTGGCTGGGGAAGAGCTTGGCCAACTCCATTGTCATCTCCTGCTCCAGTATCCAGGTTGTCCTCTGCACCATCTGGCTGGGCACTTCTCATCCCTTCCCTGACTCAGACAAGCACTCCCACCCTGGACAGATCATCCTGCAGTGCAACGAAGGCTCCGTGGCCATGTTCTACGCTGCCCTTGTCTACATGGGTTTCCTGGCTGCCATCTGCTTCACGGTGGCTTTCCTGGCCAGGAAGTTGCCCAGGGCCTTCAACGGAGCCAAACTGATCACCTTCAATATGCTGATCTTCTGCAGTGTCTGGGTGTCCTTTGTGCCCTCCTACCTGCACACCAGGGGCAAGTACATGGTGGTTGTACAGGTCTTCTCCATCTTGGCTTCCAATGCTGGGCTGCTGGGCTGCATCTTCCTGCCCAAGTGTTATGTTATCCTTCTGCGGCCGGATCTGAATACGAAGGAGCATGAAACAGCAAAAACAAAGCAGGGTTTTTGATGTATCAATAATTCTTTTGAATTAATTTCTGAGACCTTTCTTATTTGTAGCTGTTTTCAGTTAAGAACCTTCCATCTGACAACTCTGCCTTTGTTTTTGTTTTTCCAAATTTCTCCATCTTTGGGGCTGTGTTTCTTCCCAATTTCCACTTGTTGTAAATTTAATAAACATCCCCTAAGCCTTTTGGTCTCACACATTAAGAAAATGTTGAGCAGTCCCGGAACCAGGACTGAGACCTTCAGTAAGATCTCCTCTTCAGTTAGCTTTTCAGTATTTCAGGGGACATTTTGTCAAAAGCTTTGCAGATATCCAGTTAAACTATAGAAACTTAGTGTTTCAGAAAATGTCACCTTAACCATCTTGTCTTACTACAGGCTACAGCCAGCTCTTCTCATGTAATACCCAACAGGTACTTGTCCAATCTTTCCCTGAGCACCTTCACTGATGGGCGCCCCACCAGACCCCTTTGAAACCCATTCCATATCCTCAGCCTTATGAATGTCAGGAAGTGCTTCCTGACAGCCAGCCTAAAGTCAGGTTCCCCGATCTTTGCCCACTATTCCATGTCCCACCATGGAGGAGAACAGATCATGACCTTCTATCATGTGACACCCTTTCACTTACCTATGTGTTGCCAAAATCCCCATGGAGTCTCCACTTCTGCAGGGTGAAAAGACACAGCTCCCGCCATCTCATCTCAAATGGCACCTACCCAATCCATTCCCCATCCCTGTTACCCTGTGCTGAACTGATTCAACTCTTGTTAAGTCCCTCCTCTATTCTGGGGCCCAGAACTGGACATAGTATTCCAATTGTGGGCTCATGCAAGTTTTATAGAGCACTTCTAAAACTCTCGATGTGGAATCGACACCTCTGGTTCTACATCCAAGGTGGCTTTTTCCTTAACCACCACAACACATTGCTGCCTCAAATTTAGCCTGCTGCTAACAAGTCCCCTGAGATCCCTTTCCCAAGTTCCACTCTCCAGCCATGTGGCTCCCATCTTGTATCTATGGAAACTATGTCTGAGCCGCAAATGCTAGACCTTGCACTGGTCCAGATTCTTTTGGATGTGGACACAAAGGCAGTGTCCAGTTAACAATGGCCAGGCCTCTACTTGCTTCCTGCCTCTTCGGAAGGTGGTGATTGTCAATATCACAAGTCACAATCTCTTGGAGGGCCACTCTTGGTGGAANTCCTCCCTTCCTGCCCCTTCAGAAGGTGGCAATTGTCAGTATCACAAATCACAATCTCTTGGAGTGCCACCCTTGGCGGAATTTGTTTCCCTGCTGACATCAAGGCAAAATATGTCCCCATTCCTTCCGAAGTCCCTTATTGCATCCTTCCAGCAAGCGTCTGCCCCTACCCCTGCCTTAAGAGTCTCAGTTTTTGCCCCTTAGGACCTGAAGACAGCCATGCTGGATCAGCCCCAGGGTATGGCATTAGGTGCACATGCTGGCCAAATATTCCTTGGGAGCTCTCTTTGCTAATGCAGCCCCCCTTGTAAGATGGGCAGGAGGGTGGGCCAGAATTGCTCCCTCAGAAAGGGCATCTTCTGCCTGTAGGACACCCATAGTGGGGAAATGGCTGTCCAGTGTGGAAGCTCCTGGTGTCCCAGTAGGGCAACTGGAGAGAATGGGCCTCCTTACATGCCATTTCCTCCAGGCAAGGCCTAGCCTCTGCCAGGCTGCCCACAACTCTGCTCCTTCGATGGGCCCTCCAGTGGCCCTCTCTTGCCTCACCCTGCTCAGCAGCTAGCAGGGTTCACAGACCCAGGATTGGACCAGGCAGGAAAGCCTTCCCGAGCCCCGTCTCGGCCCTCTAGGCCAGGCATAGGACCTGGGCAGGGGTGTTCCGGGCCACGAAGAGGCTTGGAGGCAATGGGGTGTGGTTGCCCCACTTTGCAGCCCAGCTGAGCTGGGTCAATAGGGAGCAGCTGTGGGGCTGACCTGGAATTTGCCTGTGAGAGAGACTGCAGATGAGTTCCACAGGCAGACAGGAGGCGAGCTCCCAGCTGGGTCCCTGAAGGATCCCAAGGCACTGGCAGGTGACCACTGCCCTCTTATCCATGCCTCCTTCATACCTGCCATATATGAATATGTATGTACATGTTCATACATGTTCAAAGCAAACAGCACCTGGCAGAGTCAAGGAATGTTTGACCTTGGGGGAGAGAAGCACCCCCCACACACAGATGCTCTTCTACCCACTGCCAAAAGGCATGAGGGTCCCCTCCCCATCTGGGCACTGATCCAAGGGCAGGTGGAGGACTTGCACCAAACCCATTTGTGGGATTCTGTGGAGAGCTGGTTTGCCTCGGAGTGTTTAGAGTGCTGGACTGGGCAGACCTTGGTCTGAGCCAGCAGGGCCTTCCTTATCTTCCTCTGTGCCGCCCTTCCCCCTTGGGGTGGGATGTGGTTGCAGTGGGATTGGGACCCCCAGGCAAGTCAAAGGCACAGGACCTGAATGATTCATGGTGTCCTGCCTGATTGATTGGGGAGTGTCCCCCATGCCTGATAGGGCAGGAATGAGCATCCCTAGGGGGCTGGGCAGGGGTGCTGTTCTTGGATGACGCCTCCCCTCCCTGTCTGTACCTCTGGGTGGTGTCTGGAGTGTTAACACAGGAGCTGTGGAGAGGTCCTGTCACTGTCTGGGGGAATCAGGCAGTTCGAGTGCACTGAGGCTGGGCCAGCATTGCCAAGGAAGGGGCAGTGCTGGTGAGGACCTGGGGGTGGCCCTGACTTGGCAGGACGTGATGGGAGCGCTTGGGAGGAGGGGTGGGCTGAGTGAGCAGGAGGGGCCTGGGGGTCTCCATTCTGCCCTTATCAGCCCCGATTGACACTGGATTTACCATTGACA
>NW_025335952.1:9777-50942 GCF_004798865.1 Varanus komodoensis
GCCAGGTGGGCACTTCGCTGCGATAGCTTCATGCCACTTGTGAACACTGATTTCTAGTTCCATGGAAGTCCCAAACAACCATTTCAACCAGAGCCCCAGCCTCTTACGTAGCAGCACCTTGGGATAAAGCATCCATGCAAATTATTTTGATGAGAGAATGATTCCCACCCTACAGTACCTGCTCTCCCCTGGGCAGGCCAATGTGGCAACGACGGCTGTGGGAGGCCGAACCATCCCCCACAGGCTGTTCTCCACGGAGCTTTCAAGGATATCTCCACACTGATTTTGGGCATGGTGGCACTCTGCACAACCCCAGAGGCAAGGAAGGAAAGAGGTGCATCTTTCCCGGGCTTAGTCCAGTTCCATGGAAACACAGAGCATGGAAAAATAGGAACAGAGCGATTAAAAAGGGACCACCTGAGCAATCTACTCTGAGCTAGCATGACCTTGCTGATATTTTTTACTAATTTGCTAGAATATTTGGGGAAATAAATAGAACTTGTAGACATTATGAGTCAACCATAGTTACCATATAAATGCTTTGTTGATATTTGACATAAATTTAAAAATGAAAATGTGATGCTATTAAAATATATTACTATGGAAAGCCAGCTGAGTGGGAAGGCATAAATTGGTAACCTGCACCAGCAGGCAGTTGGAGCAGATGGTCTTCTTGGCCTCTTCCAACCCTGCTCTCCTTTGATTCTGTAAAGGAAAAGATACTAGATATCTTTTTGAATTACCTGTATAAGTAGCTCAAAGGCAGTCACAAAAAGGAAGGTCAAGATGTTTTCCTGCCCGTACCAGAGTGCAGCGCACAAAATAATCAATTCAAGCTGTGACAACCCAGTTTCAGGCTGGAGATCAGGAAAAGCTTCCTGTCTGTCAGAGCTACATGACACTGGAACCAGCTGCATAGAGAGGGGGTGGGCTCTCCCACACTACAGCCATGCAGTGGGAAAGTGATCAGCCGTCTGTGTGGGATGGGGTGTCTTGGTGGCCCGCAAACCTAAGGCCTTCATGGCCCTTTCCATCTCTGCCTTTCTCTGATTCCATGAAGGAGCTGTGGATTGCATTCCTTCAGAGAGCTGCCATAAGTTGGAGATGATGTGACGGCAGGTGACAGAAACATACTTTGGAGAAAAGTCCAGAACAGACCTCCCTATGTCATTGTGACCTGATGAAAATCTATGGTGCAACCACGCACAAACACTGTTGAGAGTTCTGGTCTCCACACCCCATAAACAGCACTAGAGAGCTGGCCAAAGTGCAACCCGGAAGAGTGCTGGGCAGCCACCCTTGGGGACTGGGCACAATGCTTGTGACTGCAGAGCTTGGATAGAAAGGGCAAGCAAAGGGGGACACAACAAGGGGTGCCGAATGATGCTTGCTGCAGAGAAGGGAGCAGGCAGCCATGTTTTCTGTCCCTGCAGTACTAATGGAACCAAGAGGGGACATCCTGTGAGGCTGATTGAGGGGAGGCTTTGGGCAGCAGAAGCATTTCTAAACCCGCGAGGGAGAAAAGGCAGAATTCCTGCCCCCACAGGAGCATGATGGCTTCCAGTTTGGACCATTCTTTGCTCGCAGAAGAGGAGGGTCCCCGGGGAGGCTTGTTCTGTTGCCTCCTTTAGTGTCAAAGCCTGAACATCCTGTTCGTAGGCATCCACCTGCACCTGGCTGGCCACTGTGAGGAACTGGTGCTGCCCCCGAGAGGCCTTCGGTCCAGCCCAGCTCAGCTTTCCTGGTGCTGTCAGGACAAAAATCAGGCATTCAAAGGTGTCATCAAATGATGGGGCATGCTTGTTGCTACTGATTCATTTACATATTCTTCATTTACAAGCAGAGCTTGTGCTGTGTGACAGTATAGAAGCATTGAAAGTACCAAGTCAGAAGGGGCCTCCTGGACCACTTGGTCTGACCCCTGGCTCCAGCTCGCTCTGCCCATGTACAACCCAGCTTGTGATCACCAAATCTTTCCTTGAACACCCTCACAGATGGGGCCTCCACCTCCTCCTGTGGAAGCCCATTCCAATTCCTAGGGGTCCTAACTGTTGATAAGTCCTTGCTGACTCTCACCCTGAAAACCTCTTCCTCAAGTTTTGCACCATTGGACTGCATTCTTTCCTCTAGCACAGGGGAGAAAAGGTCACTAGCCTGTACCATGAGACCCCCCCCCCCCACAAACCTGCAAGTTACTACAGCATCCCTCAGAGTCTTCTCTTCTCCAGGCTGAAATATCCCAGCTCCCCCTGTCTCTCATCACATGGTTTCCTGCAACCTAGCTACCATCCCTGTGACCCTGAGCTGAACTGATTCCAACCTTGCTATGTCCCTCCTGTAATGTGGAGCCCAGAAATGGACACAGTACTCCACTTATGGGTGCACCGGAGTCCTTCCATCAGTTGCCAGATCCACTCCCCCTCTTGTAAGCAGCCCTACTAGTTACATAGGAGTAGAAGCCCTTTTTGTTGCCCTTGCCATTCTTTCGAAGCCTCAGCTCATAATCAGCTTTGTCCTTAGGAAGAGTCTTCCTGCATTGAGCCTCCTCTTCCTGAAATGCCCTTTTGTGCACTTGTCCTAAAGTCCATTCCTGTGGAGGTCCCTTTAACTTCTAATCAATCTTCCCACCTGTGTTCGCATCTACCACTGGGTCCTCTTAAGCCTCCTACAGTGTCCTTGAGGCTTGCACCTCCATGAGCTTCCTGAAAAGTGCTGTCAACCCCTTCTGAACTCTCCTGCCTTCCAGCACCCTCTCCCCAGAGCCTTTCCTTGGCTGGACTTCAACAGACCGAAGTTGGCCCTGGTGGGGTCCCATCTTCTAGTACTTGAGCTCATCTCTGACCTCCTGATCTCAAAGTATAGGATGGAGTGGTTACTCTCACCCAAAGCTCCCCTTATCTTTCCATCTTTCACCAGATCCTCCGTTGGTCAAAACCTGGTCTAGGATGTTAACCCCCCTCCATTCCTTCTTTTGACCCTCTGGGTAAATACCTCTCGCTCCATAGCTTCCAGGAAGAAGCAGGACCTGGCCACCACCATTGAGTGCATCTCCCAATTAATATCAGGGAGGCCGACATCTTATATGTGCATCCCATGTGCTCTTCAGCATTTTGATTCCTGAAAGGGCAAGGAATGATCATCAGATTGGCAGCTGACACAAAACTTGGTGGCGTAGCTAACAGCCTGGAAGGCAGAAAAAACATTCAGGGTGATCTTCAGAGGTTGGAGTGCTGGGCTGAAAAGAACAGGATGAAATTCAGTGGGAATAAAGGCCAAGTCCCACACCTAGGGGGGGAAAAATCAAATGCGTCAATACAAGAAGGGGAATACTTGGCTCAACAAGGTTGCCAGTGAGAAGGATCTTGGAATCACAAGCCAAAAAGGGGTCAACGTACGATGCTGGTTCAAAAAGGACACATGCTGTTTTAGCAGCAACAATAGGGGCTACACTTCCAGAACACATGAGGTGCGAGTTCCCCTGGACTCAGCACTGGATTGGGCACCTTAGCAGGTCAGAGTGGCTCTTCCAGTTCATGAGGGTTTTGCAGCCATCCCAGACATAGAAAGGCCACACAGAGCATCATCCTGCTAAACTCACTCAGCCACTTCAAGTGTGCCAGACTAAGATTCCCAGCATTCCCAGTCAGCATGATGATGGGAATTGCAGTCAGACACAGGTGGACAGCACCTAGCTTGGGGAAGTGGCAGCCAGGGAGTTTCACCTGCTCAAAGTCTCGCCTGCCATGCAACATCTCAAGGAACTCAGGCACAGCCATGAAAAGCTGAGGGCTCCACGAACACAATGAACAACAGAAACGTAGAAACAGAGGGAGTCAGAAGGGGCCTCCCGGGCCATCTAGTCTGACTCCTGGCTCCAGCTGGCTCTGCTACATCCCACCTTTCCCATTCCATGAAGTGGTCTTTCAGCAAAAAAGAGACATTCTGGATGCCAGCATGTTCAGTGCCCCCTTTTAGAGAAGGGAAAAAGAGGAACTTAATTCTGCAAGTGAAACTCCCATGAAGCCCAATTGTGTGTTTCTGCTATTCCGCAATTCCACAGTGCCATCTAGAGGTGACTGAGCTGACAAACAGGCAGTAAAAGGCTCATTGGCAATACATGGAACTATGTGGTGTTAGGAAAGGGAAAAAAAAGAAAAGAAACAAAAAGAAACAAAACAAGCACAATGGATTAGCCTTCTGAGCCCCAAGAAGTTGCCAACTCTCATTCAGGGGAGAGCAACACCCCCTCCAAGGATGCCTCAGCAGCTCCAGGGGAAGATCACTGGGCAGGGGGTCCTCCAGGGACCCCCTGAATTGGTCTGGTGCTCTGCAAGTTTCTTGGATGGACCAGCAACCACCCAGGCAAGGTCTCATGCGCCATGCAGGCCAAGGCCTTTGGAAGGTGCCCAGCGTTGCGCATTCCGGGACATTTCTCATGGGACCAGTCCCCTGGACCCATTGCTGCCTGACCTCTCCCCCAATAACGGTTCCTCTCCTGGAGGGTGTCCTCCGCCACCTCTCATGAACGTGCACTCTGCCCTTTCTGCAGAGGGGAGCCCCAGATGGAATTTGCTCCCACTTGAACCTCGGGCTCTGCATGAAGCTGCCCAGGGAGTGGGGAGCTTCAGATGCAAGATGCTTTCCCTGGCAATTATCAGAACCCTCATGATTTACTCTCCTTCCTGTTCTCAGGGCTGAAGTGATTTTCCCAGGGGTGCATGGACACAAAGAAGAGTTTCTGGAGTCACAGGGCACACGCTGTCTTGCACATGAGCCCGAAGGTGACAGTCTACATGCCCAGACTCTGCTTGGGGCTTGGCTCACGTGCAGTATGGCTTCCTTCACCAATCCCCATCAAAAAAGATGCTTGTCCTGGCCAGCCGCCTCCTCTGCTGGGGCAGTCAGGGAGCCACAGCCTTGCAGGGGGGTCAACCACTTCCACAGGGGCTTCAGCCATGCACAGGGGAGGACAGGTGCTCAGCCAGGCAGCCAGGAGGAACCTGCATTTGCTGCTGCTGCTGCTGCAGCTGGAGGTAACATGTAGGAGGCTGGCAGACACATTCCCCCTCACCTTGGACAGGGTTACAGCAGACCCATCCAGCTATCACAGGTCAGGAGACCACCTTATTTCTGGTGTTATCTCTACAGACACACTGCGCTTTTCGGATGTGGAGCATTTCAAGAAACCTCCCTCCCGCAAGCTTTGTACTTGGTAAGCCATGCAGTGGCAACAGAACCAGCTTTTTTCTTTTCCTTCTTCCAATTCCATTTCCCCAGAACTGTCCATTTCTCCATGAATGTTGAGGGATCTTGACGGATGTCCCAGTGGATACCTGGTGCCCACCACAAGCAAAAACCTTCACCAAGGTTTCTGTGTATGGCGCTGCAGCTGGCAGGAGTCCCTTTGGGAAGCAGAGTTGCCTGCGACCAGACAATCCATTGCTGCTTTCCTTCTGAGCCATGGGAGCAGGGGAGGGAGCTGCTGGCTGGCAAGGCTTCTTCCTCAGCATGATCCTCCAGTAGCAGCAGCAGTGTGCCTGTGTCTGTCAAGTCACCAGTAACTGGCAGAAACATGTGGCAGAAACATGTGGTTCCTGCTCGTGGGTTTTGCGTGTGCAGCTGGGCATCCCTTCTCCTGAATCCCTGACAGATGGCTGTCCTTGAAACTATCGTTGAGACCTACTTTTATGAACTTTCCATTTGTCACCTTTATTTTAAGCTGACCAGTCACTGATTGGAATAATATCATTTGCATGAAGTATTACTGCAGCAACATAAAAAAGAACGTTTGGAATATCATGTCCTGTTTGCAGTCCAAGAGGTCAACCAGAACCCCAGGATCCTACTCAACTTCACCCTGGTCTACAGCATTCATGACAACTTTTTTGATGCAAGGTTGACCTTGGATGCCCTGCTGGACCTGCTCTCTCCGGAGCCCAACTACAGCTGTGGGAGAGAGAGCCGTCCCATAGCTGTCCTGGAGGGGACTGACGCAGAATTCTCCCTGCAGCTTTCAGGCATGATGAGGCTCTACAAAACCCCTCGGGTGAGGATAGGGAGGGACGGGCACTTGTGGGCCGAGTCGCTGACCACTTTGCAGTTGCTCAGGGGGCAAAACAAACAGGCAGGTCCCTTGGCATTGAGTTCAGAGACACCAGTGTGTGGGGGCTGCTGCCATTCGGAGAGACTGAACATGCTTTGGAAGGCCCCACCTGGTGCCATGCTGTAGACTGCTCCACAGGAGTTAGGACTGCGCAACTGTCCTTAGTGCTGCAGTCTTGGGAATCCTCTCCTTTGCTGTATTCCGAGGAGTGAGGGGAAGCAATCTTCTGTCTTTTTCCCCACCAGGTCAGCCATTCATTTCTTCTCATGCCCTGAGTGATAAGACCTAGTTCCCCTTCTCCTACCCAATGGTCCCCAAGAAGCCAACCCAGTACAAGGGGATTGCCAGGCTGCTCCTGCATTTCCGGTGGATGTTGGTGGGCCTGGCTGCGGCAGACAGCGATGGCAGAGAAAGGTGCATGAGGGCCCTCACAGCAGAGTTCACCAGGAGCAGAATTTGTGTTGTTTTCACACAATACATCTCAGGCTTGAAAACAAGTAACCTGAATCTACATCAAGCCTGGTTTCACTCATCAGGGAAAGCCAACATTTTTGTTCATTGTGCAGAGACAAGTATCTTTCTAGAGGGCATCTATCAGATACAAAAACTTAGTGATTACCTTAGAGTACACCAAACAGGGAAAGTCTGGATCACCACCGCTGTGTGGGACTTCTCCTTGGAACTGGTGACCCATGTACCTTCGGAGAACATCCATGGCATATTTTCCTTCCTTATCCAAAAAAATGAAAGGAAACAAATCAATTGATTCTTTTGGTGCTTGTTCTTCTTTATGGAGCAGTTTATTAGGGAAACTTTTCAGTGTTCTTCTGTAAAGCAGGCATTTTCAGTGAAAGGCCAACTAAGATGCATGGAGAGGGAGAATTGGGGGGCCTTTTCACAGGAGGAGATGGAGAGGATCCTGTCTCTGGACAGCCATGTCATTTACAACAGCATCCTGGCCATGGCCTGGCCCTGGATACTGCTGCTTCACCAGGATCTATGAGAGGAGGAGGCTGGAAGGCGGAGATAGCTGGGCACTCAGAGGCTTCAGCCCTGGCAGGTATTCCCTTTGTGTCACAGATCCCCAGTCTGAACCCATCACTCACTTCTTCTGTCCTGCAACCTTGCCCTGTACAGGGGCAGCTCTGTGAAAGATGCAGTGCCCCAGTGAGCAAAGGGCTTTGTGTTTCTGGGGCAGCCCAATTTGAGAACATTGGACAATGCCTTCCAAAGGGAGGGAGTGACCAGTCAGCTCACCAAACCTGAATTGTGCACACAGGCTGGCAGCATCTCTGGGTTTCAGCCAGGGGACATTGCTCATCCTGTTGGGGAAGACAGAGAAACCTGCAACAGATTTCTGTGGCTGCCACACAGGGGAGGGCAATATCTCTTCTCAGGCATGCCAGAGCAAAGGTCATGGAGTCACAGGCTCACATTGCAGGATGCCTGATCCTGGCAGCACAACTGAAAAACCTTCCTGTTTGTTTGAGTGGTTTGATACTGGGGCCAGAGAGCTTGTGGGGCTGTGGGCTCTCCCTCTCTGGAGGCATTCAAGTGGCCATTGGACAACCTCTGTCAGCGGTGGGGTGACTTGGAGTCCTGCCCTGAGCAGGGACAGACCTGATGGCCCTGGCGCCACTTCCTGTTCACCTATTGCACATCCTAATCCAAACGAATGTGGAATTCTCTGTATAGGGCTTTTAGAATCTGCAGCAGAGTAAATGTATTTGAGCAATGTGGCTTCACTGAACTTACCCAGAGCTTTTTCACATGGGTTATTTCACTCGTTTGCAAATATGTTCATCTGCAGCAAGTACTTTGCAAAAGCAGAACAAAACCCCAGTTAAGAAAAGGCCAAAACTGTCAATGGGGAAGGAGCAGGTACTTTCATGCCTTGGTTGGAGTTGCTGGGTGTCACACATGGGGCCGTGCACGGTGATCATCCCTGCCCAGACGCTGAGCTTGTCCTGCCCCCTTCTCTTGGAGTCCGTACAATTGGGAGAGGGGGGCGGGGTCGCTGTGACCTTTGCATGAATTTCTGTCAATCCCATTGGCCAGTGCAATAGCACAGGAACAGAGCCTGCTGGATGGGAATCCATCAATGCCAGACGAAGGTTTAGCACTGGGACAGCTGGAAAAGATCTGCTTGGTGATCCGATAAAGGCCCTGTGAAGGTGGAGGAGCCCCATGAGTCTGACACAGCCAGAAGTCAGGGAGAACTGAGGGCTGAATACAGTTTGCTGCATACTAACGGAAGGTTCTTCTTCTGCCCTTCCAGCTTCACGTTTTCCTGAGTGACCAAAATTTTTTACTTCTCCCCTCATTGATGGGGTGCACTGGGACAAGTATGGGGAGCTGGTCATGGACTTGGACATTGTGCACTGGGTGGTGTTATTCAATGTCTCTGTGCTGAGAAAGAAAATTGGGAACTTGGAAAGGTGGGAGTCAGGTGACAGCACATTCACCATTGACAAGGATGCCACTGAGTGGCCCAAACAGAACAAGAAGGTGAGGGAGCCTTCTGTTCCTTCTCATAGTGCTGAGCATCTCCCAGGAATCAGACCAGACTGGGCGGTCCCTCAGACTGCCCATGAGGACTTCCTCAGTGGAAGGATGGGCAATCTGCAGCCTCCATTCCTGTGATGGCCACAGAGAGGCATGAAGGGGACGGAGGGAGGGGTGGGTCCCCAAGAGCCTGGCCACAACAATCACCCTTTGGGGATGTAGTACTTGGAGTTACTGGGAAGGTGCTGATACTGCAGATGGACCCAGATCCACTTTCTCAGAAAGAACACATAGAGGACCCTCCATCTCCCACCAATGCTCGCTCATGGTGGACATGGAGTGGGGGGTAAACACTGGGGAACACGCTTTTTGAAATCTGTGGCTGGATGTTCTTACCAGATGTCTATTTGCCATAGCTGCAAAGGCCGTAAGAGATTGTCATGAGGGGTCTTGTCTTCCCAATCAGCCCCTGCCCGACTCCAGGTGCATGGAGAACAGTCGTCCAGGGTCAGTCAATGTGGTTCAAGAAGGAGAGTCTGCCTGTTGCTACGTCTACGCTCCCTGCCCAGAAGGGACATTCTCTGCCAGGGAAGGTGAGAACACAGGCCCTGAGGGAAGGAACAGCTTCACCCAAAGCATCCTCTCAAGGTTTTCTCCAATGCATCTCCACATGGGGATCCTTTTCTGGTTCCCTCATTGCATCGGTAATGGCAGCATTGACCGTTCCCTGCTCTGGCCCTCCAGGAACTGTAAATATCACTCAGATGAAAGGTGTGCTCAAACAGATCCTTCTAACCTGAAGGAGTTGGCTGAAGTCTTAGATATCACACAAAGGTGTTCACCTCAGAAATTTAAGAAAAATGGTTCACTGTTACACGGAGAGAGCAGCTGAGAAGCAAAGGGTGAAAGCACAGCCCTTCCATAAGGCAGCCCAACAGTTTTTCTCTCATTGCAGATGAGACCAGCGCCAGCTGGGGAATGGATTAGTTTGTTCTCTCCACTTGCTGGCTGTCCTGCAGCCAGGCACCTCTGGGTGGATCACAGCAGCATAAAGCTACATAAGAGGGAGAACACATGGCACATTGCTGTCTACACATTTAGGGGGTGGAGATTGCAGCCCAAATACATCTTATCAAAGCTCCTACATGAAGGAGAAGGTTCCATCCATCCACCGCTGTCCCGTCTGGCAGCCAAAGCTCTCACAGCAGTGGCAGCATGATCAGCATCCCATCTGACCTGTAATACCAGTTACTTCATCCCCTGGACTATTTTTGCAGGCCCGAAAGCACTAACCACTTTGGGCCCCTCCTTCCTTCCCGAGCAACAAGTGTGCAAAGAATTGCACTGTTGCCCTCATGGATCAAGGAGGGGTCCCAGTCGGTGTTAAAGGGAACTTGGTGGGAGAACGCAGGAGGCTGGAACAATCAGGGAATGTGCAGCTGCTCTTTCCACTCAGCACCTTTGCAAGAACAAAAAGAAATTGCTACCACACAAGCAGAGAGCCCTCCCTGCTCCAAAAATCACTCATGGACATGGCGGGGAACTATCACGTCTGTTCCTTCCAGATGCGGAGCAGTGCAGCATTTGCCCAGAAGATCAGCACCCAAACAAGGACAAAGATGGATGCACCCCCAAGGACACCACATTCCTCACCTACAAAGAACCTCTCGGGATCACCCTGGCTTGCTTGGCTTTATCCTTATCCCTAATCACAGGTTTCATGCTGGAACTTATTAAATTCCTGGAAACTCCTGGAAAATAGATGGGGAAGAAATGGAGGTAGTGGCAGATTTTATTTTCCTGGGCTCCAAGATGACCGCAGATGGGGACTGCAGCCACGAAATTAAAGGACGCTTTGCTCCTGGCTGGGAAAGCTATGGCAAATCTAGATAGCATCCTCAAAAGCAGAGACATCACCCTGCCAACAATAGTGCGTATAGTCAAGGCTATGGTTTTCCCAGTTGCAATGTATGGCTGTGACATTTGGACCATAAGTAAGGCTAAGAGCCAAAGGATTGAGGCCTTTGAATTGTGCTGGAGGAGATTCCTGCAACTGCCTTGGACCACAAGGCAATCAAACCTGTCGAGGAGATCAACCCTGTCTGCTCTTTAGCAGGCTAGATCCTGAAGATGAGACTCAAATACTTTAGCCACCAAATGAGAAGAAAGAATTCCCTGGAGAAGAGCCTAATGCTGGGAACAATTGATAGCAAATGATGAAGGGGACGGCAGAGAATGAGGTGTCTAGATGGAATCACTGAAGCAGTTGGTGTAAGGTTAAGTGGACTCCGGGGATGGTGGAAGAGAGGAAGGCTTGGAGGAATGTTGTTCATGGGGTCGCGATGGGTCGGACATGACTTCGCAATTAACAACACTAACAAAAATTTTAATTTGGTTAAATTTAAAAAACCAACATTTTTTATTTATGTAGTAAAACTTTTCTAACCTGTCCACCACAAGCATCTTGTGACAGTTTACAATGGAAAGTATAAAATGAATAAATAGCACAGCATACAACTAAGATAATGAAACCTCAGTCAAAATGCGCTAAACATTGAAATGATGGAAAAACAAAAAGTTTCACTTGATGCCAGGAAGGATAACTCAGTGGTGCCGGGAAATCTCTCTTGGAACGCCACCAAACAGAAGGCGCTCCTCTGGGAACTCACCCTCCTAATCTCCTTCAAGGATGCTCCTGGAGCAGAACTTCAACTCAGACTCAAGGAGTTGGAGAGCCCATACGGAAGACGGCATTCCTTTGGGCAAACTGGACCAAAGCCGTTCAGGGCTTTGGAGGTCATCATCACCACATTAAATTGGCTTGATCCTCAATTTATTGGCCCTTATGCATCCAATTACCCCTGCCGGGCACCTGTTAAAGACAGACACTGCCTCACCTGGACTAGATGTAAAAGAGAGGGACTGCTGGGTGTCATCAGCATAGCAATGACACCACAGCCCAATCCCTCAGATGACCTCTCCCAGCAGATTCATGGATGTTGAAGGCAAGGGGGATTGTATGGATCCCTCGGGAAATCCATGGCAGAGCCCTCATGACACAGAGCTGAAATCCCCCAGCACCTCCTCTGGAATCGGCCAGTCAGGTGTGGGTGGAAATACCCCAAGGCAGTACCTACACAACCCAGGGCAGCCATCCTATGCAGAATGATGCCATGATCAATGGTAGTGAAAGCCACTGAGAGCACCAGGAGAGCATATGGGGTGGCTCAAAACCACTGAGAAGGCTGCTTTCCCACTTCTGGCCAGGAAGGGGCCTGCGTGAAGCCTTTCCCTACAGAACCCCCTTGTTCACAGGCCTTCCACATGGGATAAGCTTATTGAGGGCATCCAGAGAACTGGGTAGGGCCTGTGGTTTAGAGGTGCACACATTTCCTCACCTCCCGGTTCTGGCTCATTTTTGTGGGAGAGGGGAATGGGAAAAAAGGCATGTGCACACTTGCCCTGATCACCCCCTTTCTGCCCAGCTGAACTCTGCCTTGCTTGGACTTAGGGAAATGACCTCATGAATGTTTTTCTCAATTCTGTCCAGGCTTTTATGCATTCCCGTCTCAGGGGCAAGATGCCCGTTCATGCCCTTGCATTCATCTTGCCTCAGCATCAACCAATCAGCCTAGAAAGAAGGATGATGTGGCTGCATGGGGGAGCTTCTATTTCATGAGGTACCCTCCAAAAAACCCACTCGGAGCTATGTCTACCTCCCAGAAAGGGGAAGACTTTAAAATGCAAGCAGACAAGACAGAACACACACACACAATGAACACAAGGCTTTCCATAAATCCCAGGGCAAATATGTCCTGCACTCACGTTTGCAGATCTTTAAACAAATCCCTCATTTTGTGCTTTCTGGTGCACCAATACAAGGCCTCGCATGCAGATGTCCAACTAGTTTGTCAGCTTTTGTTCGTAATTTTTTCTTCTGGTCAACCCAGATAATTGAATACCCAAATGCCCAGGAAAGCTGTCCAGCAGCCTCCTACTGAAATAGAGCCGTCCCTTCCAGATCAGAGGGGTCTCTAGGGCTGCTTAAAATTGGGTCCTACAGCAATTTCTCTGGGCCAAGCAGTATGAAGAATAAAAAATAAAACAAGCGCTTCCCCGTTGCTTGCATGTGCATCACCTGGATGTCCTCAACCCTCCACGGCCTCATGCAGCAGAGAGCATCAGGGAACCTCATGAGACTCGGAACCCCCAAGCCTGCTGAGTCCCTTCAACAAGCTGTGTGCAATGAGGTTCTAAACCTGCCAGTCTAAGAGCCTCAGGGGGGCCACTATATGCTCCCCAAAAGGGGGAGATTTTGGCAGAACTTACAGCCCAAGTTAAACAGGAGGGAACTCACTGATCCCACCTTTATTGCAAAACTGTCAGGGTCACTCAATAGCGGCCGCTAGAGTGAATAAATGGATTGAGTGCAGGAGACTCCTTTGCCTTGATCCTCAGCAGTTTATTGAAAGATCTCTGCAGGGAACTCACACAGAGCTGCTGAGTAGAGGCGAAACCAGCTACGAACATTTAGAACTTATGCAGAGTGTTTTTTATGTTCTGGGTCACATGTGCCCAGCAAGGCAGAGGATGACAAAATACTGAGGACAAGGTCAAAATGAATGTGTGAGACCTGTAGAGGGGACTTAATAGAATAGCACTGAAAGCAAGAGATTGACCCAATGATCACTGAGGCCCAGAGATTATTGGAATCTCAGCTGTGAGTTGGACCATGCAAATTAAGGTAATTGAAAGGTTGGTAAAAAAAATCTTTTTTGGCTTTTGTCAGGTGGCCCAAGAATAGACAGGGATTATCTCTGGCAAACCCTTTTGCTATGAACTGTAGCAGCTGCTCTCAGGTGAGCTGAGAGTTTCAATCTCGTAAAGGAACAGGAATGCTGAAGTTAACCTGGCTTGGAAATTGGTTTTTTCTGCGGAAGGAGCTCAAGTCTGGCAGGCGAGCCTCATCCAAACCTCCAAAGCCCCCCCCCCCCACAGACTGACAGGGCACACACAAGCTCTATGGTAGCCACCCCAGCCCTCCTCTGCCTGCTGAGGAGGCTGGGCCAGGAGCCCGGAGAGTCTCTGACCAAGGAATCATTCCCCAGTGGAGAGGGCAGACTGATGGCCACAAATGCTCTGCTGGCCATCCAAGGCATGCTCTCTGAGAAGCTTTGCAAGTTCCATCCTACAATTCTTGATTCTGCATTATATCTTGAGTTCTGAATTAAGGAAAGAAGGGCTTGATGGAAATGGAGCCAAAGAACACTCATCATCTTTCCCCAGCAAGGTTTGCCTGGCGCCAAGCCTATACCCCATTCAACACCATGGTAAAACCTTTTATTGAATTGTTATTTTAAAAATTAGTATTCCTACCATTTTACTATTTTTTTGTTCTGGTTTACTTTGAATGGATTTATTTGTATTGGTCTGATAAACTTAATGTATTGTACTGCTTAATCGATTGTTCTATGGTTTTGCTTTTAACCTTGAAAGCAGTCTTGAGAAACAATAGTGAAGAATGGCATAAAATGAATGAATGAATGAATGAATGAATGAATGGCACCTTCTAAAATGGAGAAGAGGCAACAAGTGGACTGAGCCCAGCATATTCAGAAGCCCCTGTTCAAACAGGCAAACTGTGGTGTTTAATTCTGCAAGGAAAAACCCACGTTGCCAACTGGTGCAGCTTTGCAGTTCCACGACTCCACAGCGCCATCTAGAGGTGACAAAGCAGGAAGTCAGGCAGGGAATGACTCGTTGGCAGTGCTTTGAATGCAGTGGTGTGATGAAAATAGAAACCAGCACAGAGGATTACCCCAACCAGCACCCAGAAGTTGCCCACCCTGGTTTAGGGGAAAGCAAGGACTCTCTGAGGCAGCCTCCAGCAGCTCCTGAGGGAAGATCCCTGGGCACAGGGCAGGGGGGCCTCTGAGATGGTCTGTGCTCCGCAGGTTTGTTGGAAGGGCCAGCAGCCTCCTGCCTGGGCATGATGGGACAGGCAGGCCAAAGTGTTTGGAAGTTGGGCTATGTTGCACATTCAGGGACCTTCCACATGGGTCTGGCCCTGTTCACCCTCAGCTACCCTGACAAAGACGCATCTGTGAAGGGTGCACTGAGCTGCCTCTTCTGAATGAGGCTTCCCACAAACACCTGATCAAGCCTCTGCAGCAGATGGGAGTCCCATGAGGGAATTCACACTGGCGTGTTTCCCTGGCTGAGCCAAATGTGGCCAGGGAGCTGGGACAGTTCAGAGGAGGGGCGCTTCCTGCAGCAATTATTGCAGTCCTCATGATTTAGCCTTCTTCCTATTGCCAGGTTGGAAAGAAATTCCTCTGGGGGCCTTTGACACAAACAACGGATTCAGGAGCAGCGGGGAAAGATGTTGCATATCTTGCACATGAGACTGAAGGGTGGCAATATAAAAGCCCTGGTGCCACTTGGAGCACGACTGACATGCCACACCGGTCCTTCCCCTGTCCCAGTCAGAAGGCATGCTCAGCCTGGCTGTGCTCCTCCTCTGCTGGGCCAGGCAGGGAGCCGCAGCCTTGCAAGCAGCTCAGCCACTTCTGTGGGGGCTTCTGCCTTGCAGCAGGGAGGCCGGGCACTGAGCCAGGCAGCCAGAATGACCCTGCACTTGCAACCGCTGGTGCTGCTGCTTCTCTTGCAGCCCCAGAAAACCTGCAGGAGGCTGGCAGCCAAGTGCCCCCTGACCTTGCCCAGGGTGACAACAGACCCATCCAGCTATCACAGGCTGGGAGATGCCCTTATTGGCAAGGTCATCTCTACAGACACACTGCACTTTCGTGAAGACTCCCCCCAGCAAGCGTCCTGCCAGACTAGCCATGAAGTTGTGACAGAACAGACTGTTTCTTTACTTTCTGCCAATTTCATTTCCTCAGAACAGTCCACGTCTCCCTGAACGTCCATAGATCCTGGTGGGTGCCTGGTGCCCATCCCAACCAGAAATCTTCACCAAGGTTGTTGTGTCATGCGCTGCAGATGGCGGGAGTCTATTTGGGAAGCAGAGTTGCCCGCAACCAGACAATCCATTGCTACTTTCCTCATAAGCCCCAGGCACAAGGAGAGTGGGGAGCTGCTGGCTGGCCTGGCTTCTTCCTCAGGATAAGCCTCCAGTACCAGAAGGAGTGTGCCTGTGTCTGTCGAGTAACCAGGAATTGGGGCAGGAGGTGCAGGGACATATGGGTCCTGCTTGTGGGTTCAGAATATGCAGCCTGGTGTTCCCCTTCCTGAATCCGGCACGGATCTGCATCTTTGAAAGACCCTTTCACTTCCAGGTTTTTGAATGGGAAGATAACATCTCCCTGTCCCCTGTCCCCATCTCAGCTGGAGGATTTTGCCCATCTGAACTTGCCCTTCATCACCTTTTCTCTAAGATGAACAGTCTCAGATCTGAATTTACTATTTGGTTGGTATATATTCGCAACTACTGGAAACTCTTCTCCAATGTCTTTGCTGTTCGAGAGGTCAACCAGAGTCCTGGGCTCCTCCCCAACCTTTCCCTCGGCTACAGCATTCATGACAACTGTTTGGATGCAAGGGGGACCTCGGATGCCCTGCTGGACATGCTCTCTCCAGGGCAGGAGAATATGCCCAACTATGGCTCTGGAAGGCAGGCTCTTCCAGTTGCTGTTCTTGAGGGAACGGACTCAGACACCTCCACACAGATTTCAGGCATGAGGGGGATCTACAAAACCCCACAGTGAGAAGAGAGAGGGACAGGCATTAGCAGGTTGAGTCAAGAGCCTCTTTGCCATGTCTCGGGCAGCTTATGGAAGGGTCAGGCCCCTCTGCAGTCAGTTCAGAGACACCAGTGTGAGGTGAGAAACACTTTTCTTTGCTGCATTCCAACAGAAAAGGGAGGGATGCATAGGGAGGAATGTGCAGACTCCACACAGCAGAAGCGGACTTCCAAGGGAAAGGCTTTGGCACACAGCTTGTGGTAACCTGTGGAACCTGCCACTAGAAGCTGCAGAAATGCCCCTAATTTGCATACCCTTAATATGGGGTGGCCAGAACTTGGCTCTGATCGGAGGCACAACACAGCTCTGCTGTCTTCTTTCCCCGCCAGGTCAGCCACGCTTTTTCTTTTCACCAACTGAGTGATAAGACCCAGTTCTCTTTCTACTCAATGGTTCCCAAGGAGCTGACCCAGTACCAGGGGATCGCCTGGCTGCTCCTGCATTTCCGGTGGATGCTGGTGGGCCTGGCTCCTGCGGACACCAAGAGCGGAAGGAGCTGCATGAGGACCTTGACCACAGAGTTCACCAGGAGCGGAGTTTGTGTTGTTTTCGCTCAGTACATCTCAGGCCTGTTTATGAGCAATGTGAAGCTCCATCGGGCCTGGTTTCACTCCTCAGGAAAAGCCAACATTTTCGTTTATTGTGCAGAGACACCTTCCTTCATTGAGGGTATCTACAGGATACAAAAATATACTGATTACGTTCGAGAACCCAGGGCAGGGAATGTGTGGATCTTAGCAAAATTGGGAGGCCCTGGCACAAGAGCAGACGGAGAAGTTCCTTTTTCTGGACAGCCACGTCATTTACAACAGTGTCCTGGCCATGGACCGGGCCCTGGATGCTGCTTCTTCTTGCAGATCCGGGAGGAGGAGGCGGGAAGGTGGGAGCAGGCCTGGCACTTGGAGGCTGCAGCCCTGGCAGATACTCCCTTGTGTTGCAGATCTCCCTGCTGATCATGGCAATCAGTACTTGTGGCCCATAGCGATTGCCCTGGACAGGGACTCTGAGAAAGGCGCAGAGCCGCACCGAGAGAAGGGCTGTGTGTTAATGCTCCAGTTCTTTGGCAAAGGTTGGCAACTGCCTTTGAAGGAGAGGACTTCCTCTTCAAACCATAATGGGAAGCATGGGCTCACAGCAGTTCTTAGGGTGTCTGGCAGGGCCTATTCCTCATCCTGCTGGGGGACAGGAAGTCAGAGGCCCTGCTGCAACTTTTCTAGACCGTCACACAGAAGAGGGCAGGATCTCTGCTCAGGCATCCCAGAGTGCAAGGCAGGAATCAAAGGCTGGATTTGCCAGATGGCAGAGTCCGGCAGCATGACTGAAAAACCTTGCTGCATCTTACAGCAGTTCGATAATGGAGCCAGCAACCTAGGGAGGCCTTGGACCCTCCTACCCTGGAAGCATTCAAGAGGCAGGTGGGGAGCCTTCTACCATGGAGGCTGTGACTTTGAGTCCTGCCCCAAGCAGGAGACAGAGTTGGTGGCCATTGCGCCCCTTCCCGCTCCCCCATTCTGTGCTTCTCTGAGTCAAACACATGTGAATTTCTCTGTGTTTCACCTGCAGATTCTGCAACAGACCAAGTTTGTTTGAGTCAGTGAACGTGCAGAGAGCTTTTTCACTAAGGGGATATTTGCCCTGATTTGGTGATTGCTTAAGCACCATTGTGCACTTGTCCAAACCTCCTGAGTTGCAATAAGCAAGCAGAACAAATACCTGCTTAAAAAGAAGGGCTAAATCTGGCTATGCTGAATTTCCAGGAACCTTCTGCCTATGACCAAAGATGCCAGGTGTCATGCGTGGAGCCTTCTGAAGAGAAAGGCCTCCCACGGCTCTGAGCTTGCATTGGCCCACTGCAAAGCTCCCTGTCCTGGTCCCTTTCTTGCCCTTCCACTGCTTGCTGGCTCAGGCCTTGGTCCTCACACTGCCTACCCAACTTGCTGAGGGGATGGACAGGGGAACTCGTGCAGCAATCCTGGCTGAGGGTACTGTGGGCAGCTGACCAGCCACTGTGTGCACCGAGTGCTGGGTGAGCTGGGCCTTTGCACAGTCCAGTGGGGCTCTTGTTAGATTCTGCCAGTCTTTGCTGTCCCATCAGAGGGAGCCCTCTTGCTGCCGTGCCTGCTACTCCCTGGACCCTGCCCTGGCCCTGCTCCGGGCCCTCGCCACAGCTCCACCATTGCTGTGTCAGAGTCCCTATAAGTGGGGAGGGTCCCTTTGCTGCAATTTCTGTCACCCTCATTGCTGGTGGAGAGTATGCAGTGAGGAGCCTGCATTGGTTCATGGCTAGCTCACAAGATGGGGCTGTATTCACATTGCAAAGTCTTTCAGCACTGGGCCAGCCAGAAAGGACCCTAAGAGTGCAGTGGGTGTGCTTCCCCCTTGATTCATTTGGTGACCTGGAGACGGCGCTTTGAAGGGGGAGGAGATCTGGCAGCCCTGCAAGTCTGACACGGAAGGGAGTGCGGCGAGTCAAGGGTGAGCTGAGGATGAATGTGGTTTGCTTCATACTTACAGGAGATGCTTCTACTGTCCCTCTAGTTCCACCGTTTCCTGAGGAACACCCAGTTTTATAATGCTTCCCTCATCGATGGGGCATCTTGGGACAGGACCTGAGAGCTGGTCTCAGACATGGACATTGTGCACTGGGTGCCATTAGTCAATCTGTCGGCGCTCAGAAAGAAAATTGGAAGCTTGAAAAGACGGGGATCATGGGATGACACGTTCGCCATCAACGAGCTGCTGAGTGGGCCAAATGCATCCGCTAGGTGGGGGAACTGCCCCTTTCTCCTCATAATGCTGAGTGCCTTCTGGGCATCAGGCCAGACTGTGCTTCCCTCAGTCTGCCCATCAGGACTCCCGCAGAGCAAGGATGGGTACCTGGCAGCTTCTATTCTGGTAGCGGCAACAGGGATGTTTGGAAGAATCCTAAGGGAGGCAGGGGAGGATCAAGAAAGGTGCTGGTGCTTGGGAAGAACCAAGAACCACTTTCTGAGAAAATAAGTAGGGAACACCCATCCCCCACCAGCTCTCACCTCTTCCGGGACTGGTCGCAGACATCGGGAGGGGCTTGAACTGGGAAAATGCCTTGCCGAATCTGTGGCTGAACATCACAGATTCCTTCCCAGCTAATTTCCATAGAAAAAATTCCCAAAAGATATTGTTTCAAAAGCAGCATTCTTCCCTCTCAGCCCCTGCCCCGCTCCAGGTGCGTGGAGAGCTGCCACCCGGGATCCATCAAGGTGGTTCAGGAAGGGGAGCCCATCTGCTGTTACACATGTGCTCCCTGCCCAGAAGGGACCATATCTGCCATGGAAGGTGAGGGGGGCCCTCCTGGTAGGGAGGGAGCAGCTCAACCAAGACTGGGCTCTCAAGGTTGTCCCCATGGAATCTCCGAATGGGGATCCCTCCGAGTCCCAGATTGCAGCCTTCACAGCAGCAGTGGCAGAGCGGGGTGAACCCAGGTGGCCAGGTTAATGAGGTACTGGGTGAGTGCTTTTCATACTCTGGCAGATGTGCAAGAACAAAAAATTTCATAGAATGCTAGAGCCGGAAGGCACCATGAAGGCCATTGGTTCAAACACCTGCTCTTGCAGGACAGCAATTTGCGGTTTCCCACTTAGATGACCATCCAGTTTCACCTTGAATGTCTCTGGAGTGGGGAAGCCCACAACTTCTCCTGGAAATGGGTTCCACTGCAGCATTATTCTGTGAGTGGGGAAAGTCTCCTGAGATGTGCTCTGATTTGCAGCTGTTGCAACTTGGATGTTTATTCCGTGTCCTGAACTCTGGTCTCAGTGAGAAGAGACTTTGACATTCCATTTCCTTGCAGCCATTGAGGTACTCAGACAGGAATATCATGTCCCTCTTCAGTCTTCTCTTCTTAAACTGGAACAGACCCAGTTCTCTCAGTCTCTCCTCACAGGTCGGTGCAGCGCAGGACCACAAGGTTGGTGGCCAGTTTGCAGGGGATGCCGTAAGAGGCGAGACTGAGGGAACTGGGTCTCTTCAGCCTGGAGAAGAGGAGACTCAGAGGGGATCTGTTGGAGACATACAGCTATGTGAGGGGATGTCACATGGAGATGGGTAGAGACCTGTTCTCCCCTGCAGAGGAAGGCAGAACGTGCTCCAACAGAGGAAAGCTCAGGGAGTCAAGGTTCCGCCAGGAAGCACTTCCTGACAGTCAGGACCCTGAGGGTGTGGAATGGGCTTCCACGAGAGGTCGTTGATGCCCCATCGGTGTGGGTGTTCAAGGATAGGCTGGATGTCCACATGGTGGGTTTGTCGTGAGCGGAGCCAGCTGGTGCCGGAGGTCAGACTGGATGGCCCGGGAGACCCCTTCTGACTCGCTCTGTTTTCTAGGTTTCTATGTTTCTATCTTGATTACGTCATGAAACTCAGCCCAGGGAAAATCTGGATCACAACTGTGTGGCACTTCGTGTTGGAGCTGAGGGCTCATCGACCTTCTGCAAGCATCCATGAACTATTTTCCTTTTGTATCCATCAAAAAAAGAGGCCAAACTATACTTAATCTTGGAACTTTTCTGACACACTCAAGCAGATTGAGCAGAAAGTGTTTCGCTGTTCCTGCTCCAGGCATGCCACGCAGGTAAAAGGCTGGAGGAGATGCCAGGAGGAGCTGGAGGAGCCAGAGCCCATGCTGCAAGGCAACCTTGATGAAATCCAGTCCCTGGAAAGCCACTACATTTACAACATGGTCCAGCTTCATTCAGATCTACCAGGAGGGCTGTGGAGGAGGCTGGGGGGATCCAAACAAATAATAGAGCGAAAAAGGACTGCTTGGATGTGCCCTTCAAGAATGCACAGTGTCCATGCTCCTGTGCCCAGAAAGTCCCAGAAGCTCCTTCGGCAAGTGCTCTTTCCCAGGGAATGTGTGAAATGATGCCCAAAGTCTTCCAGCTCATAGAATCATAGAATAGTAGAGTTGGAAGGGGGTATGAAGGCCATCAGGTCCAACCCTCTGCTGTTGGGACACCAAGTTCCACCATCCCAGAGCACTGCCCAGTTTCTTTTGCATGTCTCCAGTGTGGGAGAAACCACCACCTCTCCAGGCAGCAGGTTCCACTGTCATATTGCTCTGACAGTGAGAAAGCTTTCCCTGATGCCCAGCCTGAATCTGGGTTCTCACAACATGAGTTGAATATTCTGTGCCCTGAACTCTGGCATAAGCAAGAAGAGATCTGGACTTTCCTATGTGTGATAGCCTTTGAGGTACTTGAAGAGAGATATCATGCCCCCTCTCAGTCTTCTCTTTTTAAGGCTGAGCATGCCCAGTTCCCTCTGTCTCTCCTCATAGGGCAGTGTTTCCAAAACCTGGATCACTTTTGTTTCCCTCTTATCGACTCTAATTTTTCCAAACCTTTCTTAAATCTTGGTTCCCAGGAATTAACACAGTAGGCCAGGTGAGGTATGACTAGTGAGAAGTATACAGGAATGATGACTGCTTGTGATTTTGAAGTAATGCTACTGTTAATGCATCCCAAAATTGCACTTGCCCTTTTGGCAGCTGCATCACATTGTTGGTTCACGGTCAGTCTATTGTCCACGATTACTCCAAGACCTTTTACTTTTTCAGTTCCATTGAGCTAAGTATTTCCCATCTTGTACGGATGCATTTTGTTTCTGCCTCAGTGTAACACTTTTAATCGTCTTCAGTATGCGGTTCCATGAGGAAGTTTTTCTTTTGCTATGAGTTAATCCACTGTGGGATGCAGAATTCAGGGACTTTGCTATCCAGCCTCTTGAAGAGTACCACAATGTATGAAGACCACTGCTGTCCATCTCCAAACTCCAAGTGCAATTTCCCCTCGACTCAGCTCAGAGGTCTCAGGGAGACTCTTCCAGATCACAAGATTTTTGCAGCTACCACAGACATGGAAATGGCCACACAGAGCATGGTCGGGCTGAACCCACTGAGGCCCATCAGGTGTGCCAGACTACCACTCCCAGCATTCCCAGCCAGCACAATGATGAGAATTGCCATCCAACACAGCTGGAGGGCAGCGATCTGAGGGAACTGGCAGCCAGGGAGACTTTCAAACTCGTGCCTGCCACACAACATCTCAAGGAGCTCAGGCCCAGCTGGGAAAGGGTGATCGCTCCACAAGAACCACCACCCACCCCTCCCTTTCCCATTCTACGCAATGGTCTTTCAGCAGAGTTATAGAGACATGTTCAGTGCCATCTGTTAGAGCAGGAAAAATATGGCATTGAATTGTACAGGAAAAAATCCACTCATGTGTTCTTGCTATTCCAACTCCACGGTGCCAACTAGAGGTGATAGAGCAGGAAATCAGGCAGGGAAACACTTGTTGGCAATGATGAAAATCAAAACGGGTACTGTGGATTATCCCACCCCCAGTCCCTTGAAGTTGCCCACTCTGCTTTAGGGGAAAGCAACACCCCTCTGAGGCAGCCCCAGCAGCTTCAAAGGCAACATCACTGGGCAGGGGTTGGTGTGCCTCCAGGGGCCTCCTGAGTCTGTCTGACCCTCTGAAGGTGTGTTGGATGGACGAGTGCCATGCAGGCTGGGCATCATGGGACTTGCAGGCATGCACATTTGGAAGGTGCACTACGATGCACATTCAGGGACCTTCCCCATGGGATCGGTCTCCTGAACTCCTAGATCCCCTGTCCCCTCTTCCCCTGAAGGCATTTCTCCTGAGGGGTGTTGTGGGCCACCTCATGTGGACCTGCCTTCCCCCAAAAAATCTCATGAAGCCCCCCTCCCCCAAGACGCAGGACCCACGAAGGCCCTTTGCACCAGTGTGTTTCTCTCACTCTGCATGATGCTGCCCAGGGAGCCAGGAATGGTGAGGTGCTTCCCCTGGCAATTATAGCAACCCTGGTGATTTGCTCTTCCTCCTGCTTCCTGTTCTCAGGAGGCCTCCCAGTGGGCTTTGACACAAACAAGGCATTGTGGAGCAGCAGGGCAGACGTCATCTTGCACATGAGGCTGAAGGGTGACAGTGCAGAAGGTGCAGGGCAGCTCAGGGCTCAGCTGATGTGCGGTACAGCTTTGTTCCACCATCCCCTTTGGAAAAGAGGCTCGGCCTGGCTGGACTCCTTCTCCACTGTAGCAGCCAGAGAGCCACAGCCTTGCAGGGGCTCGGCCACTTCCACGGAGGCTGCTACTTTGCAGAGGAGAGGAGTGGCAATGCACAAGGAAGCTGGAATGGCCCAGCAGTTGCTGCTGTTACTGCTTCTGCTGCTACTGCAGCCCCAGGAAACCTGTGGGAGGCTGGCAGCCACGTGTTCCCTAACCTTGAGCAGGGTTGCAGAAGACCCATCCAGCTTTCGCAGGCCAGGAGACCTGATAATTGGTGGTTTCGTCTCTGTACGACTTCTGGGACTCTGGAAACTGGAATCTTTTGACAAACCTACCCCCATTGTACTTCGTTCCTGGTAAGCCATACAGTGGTGAAGAAACAAACTTTTTCTTTTCTTTCCACCTATTTCATTTGCCCAGGACTACCACCTCCTCCTCCTTCTTGGTTTCAAATTTGTATTATTTTCTCTACAATCTAACATTGAAACAACAATTATTTAAGACATTGGACATTCTGGGTTGACGACTTACTCCTTTTAACAATCAAAAACCATATTCCCATTTCCCGCATACTTCTGTTTCTCTAACCAATCATAAAAAGAGTTCCAAGTTTGGTAGAAGTACGTATCTTCCTTCTCCTTCAAAGATAAGGTCAATCTATCCATTTCCACACAATCCAAAATCTTTTTTAAGATCAACTCTTTGGTAGGTGGCTCTTCATTCCTCCACTATTGGATAAATGTTATCCTCGCCATAGTAATTACATGTAAGATCAGATATATAACTTGTTTATCTAAGTCCTCGAGAATAATGCCTAGTGGAGGCTATACAATTCTTCTTGAATGCCTGGAGTACTTGGTGGACATCTGGTGCCTATCCTGACACAAATCTTCACCAAGGTTGCCATGTCATGTGCTGCAGCCAGTGGTAGTCCCTAGGGGAAGCAGATCACATATGACCATGTAAGGCTTAGCTGCTTTCCTCGTAATCCCCAGGAACATGGCAGGAAGCCTCAGGCTGGCAGGGCTCCTTCCCTAAGATGAGCCTCCACTAGCAGCAGCAGTGTGCCAGTGCCTGTCAGTAGCCAGGAATTGGTGCAGTGTCCTGTGGCTTCTTCTTATGGCTACTGTGAGTGCAGCTGGGCATCCAATGTCATGAATACCCCATGGATGGGCCGCATTGAAACACACTTTCAGTTCTAGTTTTATGAACTTTCCCTTCATCACGTTTACTCAAAGCTGAACAGTCTCAGTACTGAATATACTATTTGCATGTTATATAACTGCAGGGAAATGTCAAGGAACTGTTGGAATATCTTGTCCTACCTGTTTGCTATTCGAGCGGTCAACCAGAACCCCGGGATCCTGCCGAACCTCTCCCTGGGATACAGTGTTCATGACGACTTTTTTGATGCAAGGTTGACATTGGATGCCCTGCTGGACCTGCTCTCTCCAGGGCAGGTGAAGGTGCCCAACTACAGCTGTGGAAGGCAGACTTTCCCACTGGCTGTTCTGGAGGGAGCCAACTTGGACATCTCCAGGCAGATTTCAGAGATGACAGGGCTCTTCAAAATCCTGCAGGTGAGGAGGGAAAGGGATGGTCATCTGCGGGCTGAGTCACAGGACACTTTGTGGTGTCTCAGGGAGATAGAGAAGTGACCAGGCTCCTCGGCATTGAGTTCAGAGACAGCAGTGTGTGGGGGCTGCTGTCATTTGGGAGAGCCCGGAAATGCCTTCGCCTCTCTGGAAAGTCCTCTGGTGCCAAGTTGTCATCAGCTCTGCAGGAATTACTGCTGTGAATGTGCAAATGCTCTTCAGGCTGCACCCTTGTCAATCCTTTTCTTTGCTGCATTCCAAGGGGGAAAGGAAGGGAGGTGTAGGGAAGATTGCATGCTCACCACTCCTTAAAAGTGGGCTTCCAAAGGAAATGACTTTTGCACACAGCTTGTGGTTAAATTGTGGGACTCAACAGCACAATGTGCAGAAATGCCCCAAGTTTGTTGTGGTTGCTAGTCGCGAAGTCGTGTCCGATCCATCATGAGCCCATGGACAACATTCCTCCGGTCTCTCCTGTCCTCCGCCATCCCTCAGAGTCCTCCTAAGCTCAAACTGACTGTGTCAGTGACTTCATCCAGCCACCTCATCCTCTGCCATCCCCTTCTCCTTTTGCCATCTTTTGTTCCAAGCATTAGGCTCTTCTCCAGGGAGTCCTTCCTTCTCGTTAGGTGGTCAAAGTATTTGAGCTTCATCTTCAGTATCTAGCATTCTAAAGAGCAGTCAGGACTGATCTCTTCTAAGACAGAATGCTTTGATCACCTGGCAGTCATTAGAATGGCTTTAAAATGGGTTGGATATAATATTGAATTAGAAAAATGGAAAAAAGCTGTGGAAGAGAAATATTAAGGTAACATTAGCAACTTCATTTAAAGAAAACCTGTATAAAATGTTTTATAGATGGTATCTGTTGCCAAATAGTTTAGCTAAGATTTTTCCAAATATGTCAAATGGATGTTGGAAATGTAAACATAAATTGGGTACTTTCTATCATATGTGGTGGACTTGTGATAATGCAAAAAAGTATTGGACTAAAATACATAAATGACTTGAGGAAATGTTACAAAAATCCTTTGCTTTTAAACCTGAAGTTTTCTTACTAGGCATTATACCTGTTGATATTAGTAAACAAGAAATGTTCTTGATTTTACATGTAATTACTGGGGCGAGGATTGCATTTGCTCAACACTGGAAAAGTGAAGAACCGCCCACTGATGAACTGATCCTAAAAAAGGTCTTGGATTGTGCAGAAATGGACAGATTGACTTTGTTATTGAAGGAGAGAGAAGATACTGATTTCTATCAAACTTGGGACTCTTTTTATTCTTGGCTAGAGAAATGGGACTTCATATAGACTTAAATATGTTTTTAAGTTAACATAAATAGAAAAATATGTGAGGGCTGACTTAGCAGGTCTGATGTTTCTGATGATTGATGTGGTTTTTAGTTTTTCTTTGTTTTAGGGTTATTTTGAATAAAACTTATTATTAAAAAAAAGGATGGCTTTAAAATGGGGAGGTGGAAGAAGTCATCTCTGATGGAAGACAACACACGGCTGTGCTGTCTTTTCTCCCTACCAGGTCAGTCATTCATTTTTTTCTCATGCCATGAGTGACAAGACGCAGTTCCCCTTTTCCTACCCAATGGTCCCCAAGGAGCTGACCCAGTACGAGGGGATCACCCAGCTGCTTCTGTATTTCCAGTGGACATTGGTGGGCCTGGCTGCTGCAGACACTGAGAGCGGAAGGAGCTGCATGACGACCTTGATGGCGGAGCTCACCAGGAGCGGTGTGTGTGTGGTTTTCACACTGTACATCTCCGGCTTAGGAACAAGAAATGTGTTCCAACATGCCTCAACTTACAAATCAGGAGAAGCCAATGTTTTTGTGTATTGTGCAGAGACAAGTACATTCATAGAGGGCATCTATCAGATACAAAGATATAGTGATTACTTTAGAGACCACAAACCAGGAAATGTGTGGATCACCACCGCTGTGTGGGACTTCTCCTTGGAACTGGTGACCCATGTACCTTCGGAGAACATCCATGGCATTTTTTCCTTCCTCATCCAAAAAAAAGAAAGGAAAGCAATTCATGGCCCCTTTTGGAGGTTTAAATGGTATCTTGAGCAGTTGGTGGGAGAAGCATTTCAGTGCTCTTCTTTAGAGCAGGCCTTGTTTGTGAAAGGCCAGAGAAGATGCAGGGAGAAGGAGAACTGGGGGACTCTTTCACAAGGAGATACCGAGAGGATCCTGTCTCTGGACAGCCACATCATTTACAACACTGTCCTGGCCGTGGCCCAGGCCCTGGATGCTGCTGCTTCATCCTTATCCAGGAGGAGGAGGCAGCAAGGGGGAGACAGGCCAAGCATTCAGAGGCTGCAGCCCTGGCAGGTAATCCCCTTGTGTTACAGATCCCTTTTCTTAACCTGCCCCTCAGTTCTTCAGTTCTGCTGCACCTGCCCTGGACATGGGCTCTGAGAGAGGTGCAGTGCTGCAGCAAGTGAAAGGTGGTTTCTTTCTGGTGTAGCCCCTGTTCGGTGCTACAGCTAGTGAAAGGCAGTTTCTTTCTGGTGCAACCCCTGTTGGAACATTGGAAGCTGCTTTCTTGGAGAGACCAGAACCTCTCCAACCTTCTATTGTGCAGATGGACTTGCAGCATCTCTCTGGGTTGCAGAGACCCTGCAGCAGATCTGCAAGGTGGTGAGTAAGAGGAGGGCAGGATCTCTTCCAAGGAATCCCAGAGTGCAGGCCGTGGAACCACTGTGTCTATTTGCTGGATACCAGAACCTGGCTGCACTAGTGAAAAACATTCCTACCTTTTGGAGCAGTTCAATAATGGAGCTATTGCTATTGCACCTGCCCCTCCCACCTGGGCTCCGCTTATGCACCTTCCCGCCAGCTCCCTCTTTGGCCTTCCAGAGTCCATACAAGAGAGAAGGGCTGCTGCAGAGTTGCTTCTATTTAAGCCTCTGCAAGATTGTGGGGATAAAGTGTAGCAATGGGCCCTGAAGCGGTCCTTGTCTGACACACTGGATGGGGCTCTTTTTGAACTTGAGGTATTTTAGCACAGGCTAGCCAGAACAGACCCCGTTAGTGTACTGGGAGCACTTTCCACATTGAATCAGCTTGGTGATCTGGAGATGCCCCTGTGACAGTTGAGGAGAACCTGGCAGCCCGGTAAGTCTGACACAGCTGGGATTCAGCCCTGTGGGTTGGACACAGCTGGGAACCGGGGAGAGTCGAGGGGGAGCTGAGGGCAGTGCATGATATCCTGTCCACAAAGAGGAGGTGCTTCTTCTGTCCTTCCAGATTCACTGTTTCCTGAGGGACCCCCAGTTTTATAATGCTTCCCTCATCTAAGGGGCATACTGGGACAAGAACGGGGAGCTGCTTGCTGACTTGGACATTGTGCACTGGGTGGTGTTACTCAATTTCTCTGTGCTCAGAAAGAAAATCGGCAGCTTGGAAAGTCGGGGAGCAGGAGACCTCAAAGTCAGCATTGACAAGGATACTGCTGAGTTGCCCAAAAAGATCAACAAGGTAGGGAACTACCTGTTTCTTCTCATGGTGCTGAGCATCTCCTGAGCATCAGACCAGAGGGAGACTCTGCTCTCCCTCAGACCGCCCATCAGGGCACAATCAGGGCAAGGACGGTACCCTGCGGGCACCATTTCTGTGGGGGTGGCAGAAAGGTTTGTAAGAAAAGAGAGGGAGGGGTGTGTCCTCAGCAGTTGGGCCACGATGACCATGCTTTGGGGAGGCAGCCTTGGGAAGGTATTGATTCTCTGGAAGGACCAAGACCTGCTTTCACAAAAGCAGACATAAGGGAATCCACTTCCCCACCAGCCTTCTCTCATTTATGACATGGTCTCAGACTTCGGGAAGGGTCTGCTCTTGGGAAAACGCCTTGCAAACTCTGTGGCTGAACATCTTGGGGGTTCTTTTCCAGCTGTCTAACTTTTAGCTCTATTCGCCTTAAGATAAGGTCTCAAAGGCTCTTGTCTTCTGGCTCAGCCTCTGCCCCGCTCCAGGTGTGTGGAGAGCTGTCACCCGGGATCTTTCAAGAAGATTCATGAAGGAGAGCCAGTCTGCTGCTACGCCTGTGCACCCTGCCCAGAAGGGACCTTCTCTGCCAGGGAAGGTGAGAAAGGAGCCCCTGGATCAGGGAGAATCTCCACCCATACTGTCCTCCGAATGCTCTTCCCAATGAATCTCCACACGGGGATGTCCACAGTGGGAAATCACCACTCTGGCCCTTATGGAACGGCATATTTTGCTCAGCTAAAGATGTTCCAGGAAACGTCCTACTAAGGAGAAGGTGGTGACGGAGTTCTGAGATCAGAAGGAAGGGTTCACCTGGAACTATCAAGGCAAAACAAATGGTACACATGAAGGGAGAGACAGCTGCTCATATTGAAGGGGTAAAATCAGAGCCCTTCTCTAAAGCAGCCCTGGCACCTTTACTATTGCTCCCATTTCTGACAAGACCAGGGAGAGCTGTGGAACCATGAGTTTATCCCATACATTTTTTGGCTGTCTAGTAGCTTTGAATCTTGGCGAGTTTCACAGCAACATAAAGATTCATAAAAGAGAAAACACATGGTTACAGTTGTCTATACGTTTAGGTGGTTGAGATTAAACGCCTCTCTCAAAAATGCTCCATGAGGGTGAGCTGCACTATGTCTGCTTCTGTCTCGCCTGGGAGCCAAAGCTCTCTCAGCCATGGTAGCATGATCAGCATCCCATCCGACCTTCAAGACCCGATCCTGTGGCCTCTTGAAGGTGCCTGGGGCCTAGGAGCTCTGATTGGTTGGCCATTCCTCCCCTGCCCCTACAGCCAGTGTGGAAAGAATTGCACACCTGTCCTCGAGTGTCAGGGAAGGGTCCCATTGGGTGTTTTTGTCAGAGGAGTATTAGGAACCCAAGTGGCCAAGTTTATCAGGGAGTGGGCAGGTGCTCTTTTTGCTCTGGTGGATGTGAAAGAATTGAAAAATGTTGCCACCACACTGGCAGATATTCCTCCCTGCTCAACACGTCATGGGTTGAGCTGGCAGGGAGGTGTCACTTCCTTTCCTTGCAGATGCAGAGCAGTGCAGCAGGTGCCCAGAAGATCAGCACCCAAACAAGGACAAAGATGGATGCACTCCCAAGGACATCACCTTCCTCATCTACAACGAACTTCTTGGCATCATCCTGGCTTGCTTTGCCCTATTCTTATCCATAACAACGGGATTTGTGCTGGGAACTTTCATTAAATTCTTCGCAACCCCAATTGTCAAAGCCAACAACCGAGACCTCTCCTATGTCCTCCTCATCTCCCTCCTGCTCTCCTTCTTGTCCTCCTTCCTCTTCTTGGGTCAACCAAGGCAAGTGAGCTGCCTCCTCAGACAAACCGCCTTCAGCGTCATCTTCTCAGTGGCTGTCTCGTCTCTCTTGGCCAAAACCATCACTGTGGTGCTGGCCTTCCTGGCCACCAAGCCAGGCAACAGGGTGAGAGGGTGGCTGGGGAAGAGCTTGGCCAACTCTGTTGTCATCTCCTGTTCCAGTATCCAAGTTGTCATCTGCACCATCTGGCTGGCCACCTCTCATCCCTTCCCTGACTCTGACATGCATTCCCAGGCAGGGCAGATCATCCTGCAGTGCAACGAAGGCTCTGTGTCCATGTTTTACACTGCCCTCAGCTACATGGGCTTCCTGGCTGCCATTTGCTTCATAGTGGCCTTCCTGGCCAGGAAGCTGCCCGGGGCCTTCAACGAGGCCAAGCAGATCACCTTCAGCATGCTGGTCTTCTGCAGTGTCTGGGTGTCCTTGTGCCCACCTACCTGAGCACCAGAGGCAAGTACATGGTGGCTTTGCAGGTCTTCTCCATCTTGACCTCTGGTGCTGGGCTTCTGGGCTGCATCTTCCTCCCCAAATGCTACATTATCCTACTGCGGCCTGATCTTAATGTGAAGGAGCATCTCACAGCAAAAGCAAAGCAGAGCATCTGATGCCGCAGGAGTTATTTTGCCTTCATTTCCCCATCATTTCTTACTTTTAGCAGTGCTCAGCCAAGGAACTCCCCATCTGGTAACTCTGCACTTAATTTCTTTTTCCTATGTGCAGAACTTGATATTACCATGTTGACGCCACTAAAAAACTATTTATTGTTATTTCAAAATTATTGTTGTGTAATTGGTGGACATAATAATAATTACAAACATTTTGTGTATTTCTTTGTACTTAGTGCGATATGTAACTTTTGTGTAAGGTCTTTTTGTCTCTTCTTCATTCTCTTTCATACTGCTTTCTCTTTGCTTTTTTAAAATTCATACAAATTCAAACATTCAAAAATTAATACACTGTTCAACACTTACTTCTGCTCAACCTACATATATGTTTCAGAAACTGGGCAGCATCCTCTGCTGTGCAGAAGAAAGACATCCAGTGACAGTTTGCAGTGGGGGAGAGACCTGCACCCTGCCTGTGGCATAGTGAGTCCCTGGGTGTCTGGGCTAACCTGTCCTGCTGGTCAGAGCACTGGATTGCAGTTGGGACACCCAGGATGAGGGTCTGATTCAGGAAGAGTCTCGCTGGGTGACAGTGACCCACTCAGCGGAGGGATTCTGCCCACTCCCTTGCTGGGAAAGGGTGGGATGTAAAATGAATGACACATAGATGAATGCAACAAAGGAAAACTCTCCTTGTTCACTTTCTCTACATCCTTCATCCCTTAGTTCTCCTTGGTGTTTCTAATGAGAAGCTTTGTCTTCATATGAATTTGGGGTGTTTTCACATGCCAGTACATAGATTACAAAATAGAGCACATATTTAACAGTCATGTCCATGTTGTTATTTCTTGTAATGGGGAAGCCATGGAAAAGCAGCACAGTTAATACATTGCATGAGATGAGGGTTGTGGTTTCCTAGGTGCATAACAGTCATAGCTGTCTTGGACACTCCTCAGAAGGAAGCTACCACACCCACTGATCATTTTTCTTGCCCTTCCCTATACTTTTTCCAACTTGATAATGTCCTTTTTGAGGTCAGGCAACCAGAACTCAGCACAACATTTTGATCAGGTGACTGTCCAGTTGCTTCTTGAAAGACGCCACTGCGGGAGAGTCCACATCAGCAGGCCTTCTTGCTGTTCTTTGGGATCTGCCCAGCTGACATTCCCACTGCTTAAAATTTGGCCTCTGCTCTGGAGTGCGCCCTGTGGCAGCCCAGCTTGCCTGGCAGAAGGAGGGCCAGGGCATCCTAGATCCACCACATGGAGCTTTGCCATCTTCCCAGCCCCACATCTGTCTCCTCCACAGGGACAAGCCAGAAGTGCTTCCCCCAGGAAACCGATGGCACTATGAAAGAAAGGATTTTCATCGGGGCTCACCTGCACCCTCACAGTGAGGTGAGGAAACCGCGCTGTTCTTCTCCCTCCCCACAAAGAGACCCAAAAGTTTCCCTTCTGGGCTGGAAGCAGATCTCTTTCCGACCAGTGCCAGATCTCCAACTCGCACCAGTAACAATTGGCCACATAGGGTGGAAGTCTCCTTTTTCTTGTCCCCATCTACCCTGTGAATCTGCTGGGGAGGGATCTCCTTTGCTAAATTGAGTCTATTGCCAACCTGAGGGAGGTTTGGAGACTTCTGTCCCCTACTTGGTCACACTGATCGTGGGCCTGGGGGGGATCTGAGCCAGCCCACATTTTTGAAAGAGTCTGTGACCTAGCCACCCTCCCTGCGTGCTTGTGGGCTGCACACTCCAATTAGACCATCCTCCTGCAAATGGCGCTTGTTAGAAGGTCAGCAGTATCCCTTGTACCAAGAGCAGTTGGAAGGCATTGCCCCCATCATCTGGGACTTGGAGCAGCAAGAGATCATTGCAAGAAGAACTCCTTGTAACACCCCAATCCTTGAGGTGCACAAGAAGCACGTTTGGATGCCTGGGGATGCATGGTCCACTGACTGGTACAGGACATGCACATGGTAAATCACTTTGTTGTCCGTACAACACTGCTTGTGCCTTCACATCAACTGTTCTCAGATTGACCTCAATGACACCATTCTTTATCCCTCAGGCTAAACCCAACTTACAGATCCTCCAATGCTGCTCAGCCCTTCATACTACACCACATTACCTTCCCCAAACCCTACCCCCGCCCCCAGATTTCTATTTTTTAACTCATTGGGTCACATCACATGGTTGGCACCAGCCAATGCCAGCATGACCTCTCCTGGACCTCCAACATCACCTTAGGGAACAATTTCCTCTCCTTCTAACCCCACCATTGCTCACACCCTTCCAAGGAATCCTGGGGCCTCACTGCCTCCACTGACAGCTACTTGATCTTAAGCTCAAGAGCCGACAAGTGGCTTCCCCAAAGCTGGACCACATCCTGTCACTTGTGCCAGTTCCTTCCCAATGAACAATTAACAGCTATTCGCCCATGTCGGGCTCTATCCCACTCCTCTCAACTAATGACCAAGGATCTGGAAACATGTTTTCCCGATTTGGCTTAGGAAAAGTTTGCTCACTTGTCAAAATACTTAGTGTTGCTTTTGAATCCTTTGCCAAAGAAACCTCGCCAGCATTAAGAGACATTACCATGGAACTTCAAGCTCTGAGAACCACTGCAATACAACACCAACAGCCCTCAATCCCCTACACACAGATCCCAGATGGGCTCAAAAGGGAGCATTCACATTCCAAACAGGGCCCATTCCATTTCAAAAAACATCAAAGCACCTGTAAGCCTACCAGGAACAAGCTGCCAGTGAGTTCTGGAGCTGGCTTACTGGAGTGGGAGGGTTCAAGTGCTTTCCAAAGGGAGTTGGTCCTTTTCAGCATGGTTATCCTGGAGCTAGGACTGGGTTTCACCTCTGTCTCTAACTGACTTACCCTCTGCTCTTCCTTGATCTCGCTGGGAGGAAACTTGTTCTCCCCATGACAATCCAATCTCCAACACGACCCTGTCCATGTCATATTAGCCTCCTCCCAGAGTAGGAGCAGCATTTGGGGGAGCAAGAGTGGGACAGGATCAGGAAGAGTCATTTGGATTAACCTACATGCATGTGTCACATAGCAGGCTGAGTGACAATAGGGGATTGCTGGGGAAATCCAAATTAATCACAAAGGGGGAAAGGCCTGGATGTGCCTTTTCAGCATATGCACAATGTCTCTTCTCTTGTTCTCTGAAAGACCTGGAAGCTCCCCAGTCAGAATTCCTTTCGCAAGCAATGGGTGCAATGATGCCAAAGGCTCCCATTCTTTTCTGTATCTACAGGGATTCAGGCCCTCTGCTAGTCTAGGGCAGCTGCTACTGATGTTCCCTGTAACATTGTGTTGTGACTCCTCTGCAGTTTTTTCATGTTGTCGTGTTCATGAATACATTATCTGTGCGGATGTGCCCACTCTTCCTCCATCATCTCCCACCTTCCAGTGTTCATGTCTACAAACATATATAACACTCTTTATGTGTTCTGGAAATCTGCAGTTGCTGGGCGTACCCATAACTGGAAGTGCTGTTGTAAGTTTGTTCTCCACAGAGGGATTTACCTGGGCTGTTCTCAACAGTAAAATTGCTGGGGTTTGAGGAGAAGGCATCCCCCTTTGAATCTGAGCCTCCAGTCTCCTGGACTTCCAGGATTCCCTGACAAGGGCCAAAGCATACTGCACATTCAGATGCTGAGGCCATCCAGGTAATTCCTCTTCCATCTCAAGGGCCCTTCCCGAGTTGTCCCATTCTGGAACAGCGAGACTACCCTGCTGCTTCGGTACAACAGATCGCACCAATTTTCTATTTGAATTATGACTATATCCCTTTCAAGCATTAGTCCCACACTTCTACCTACTTGAGACCCATGCAGACAGATTGGCCTTTGGCTGGCATAGAAAGGGAAGCATCATCAACAGCAACAGAAGGTACACTGGGGGGCGGGGATTCAACTCCAACCAGGTGCTCCCAAAAAGTCACATACCCTCCTGGGATGCTGTTCCTTTGCTGGGTTGGAGGGGAAGCCTGGCCTCCTGGTTCCATAAAGCGCTGTGCACTGTGCAGACAGGGAGGGCTTTGCTGTCTGGGTATGCTGCCCTTCCCAGGAGTAGCTCCTGGCTGGAGCTCTTCTGCCACCTGGGGAGGGTGTTTCCGAGCAAACACACCTAGAGGCCCCTTCCACAAGCTTTTCAGGCAGGTCTGGGGGGCTCCTGTGGGCTCCTTCCTCCACTGAGTCCTGCAGGGTTTTCCACCATGCCTGGGCCAGAATAGCACTTAACCCTAATACAGGCTGCGTCCTTCCTTGTGGAGCTGCAGCCACTTTCCTCTTCCTCTGCTTGTGGGGGAGCAGCAGCCATGGGGCTGCCAGCTGAAGAGGCCTCCTCTGGCCTAGGAAGGAGCACGGCTACCTTGAGTGGCCCTTTGCAGGTTTGTCAGCAAGGGTTGCCATTCCACTTTTCTACATCTTCATCTCCCATGAAGTGCAAGTTCCCCTTGTCTCAGCACCAGCTGGAGAGTCTCAGTGCTCAAAGTAGCTCTTCCAGGCCACCAGTGTTTGGCACCAACCACAGACATGGAAATAGCCAAACAGGGTGGGGCCTGGCTGAATCCACTGGAGCCTTTCACATGTGCCAGACTATCACTCCCAGCATCCCCAGCCTTCATGATGATGGGAATGGCAATTCAGCAGAGCTGGAGAGCACCAATCTGGGGGAAGTGGCAGCCAGGGAGACTCTCACCTGCTCCAAGCCTTGCCTGCCATGCAAAATCTCAAGGAGCTCAGGTACAGACAGGAAACGCCGAGAGCACCACATGCCCCATAATGCATCCTTCACTTTCCCATTCCATGAAAAGCTGTTTGAGCAGAAAAGGGTCGGTTTAGAGAAAAGCACATTCTGTGCTCCCTGTCAGAGCAGGCATAATGTGGCATTTAATTCTGCAAGCAAAACATCCACAATGTCCAATTGTATCTTTTTGCTATCCCCCACTCCACATTGCCATCTAGAGATGACCAAGCAGGAAACGAGGCAGGGACACACTCACTGCCAATGCGGGGAGCCCAGCGCTGTGATGAAAATGAAAACTGGTACAGTGGATTATCCACCCCTCTCTCCGCTGGAGTTGCACAAACTACTTTAGGATAAAGCAGCGTCCCCTCCAAGGCATCCCCAGAAGCTAAAGGGAACTTCCTAACTGGGTTATTGTAAAACACTCCAATCTGTCTTCAAGAATATTCTGATCTTGAAGACAGATTGGAAACTTAAATTGGTTGAGAATAGAATTGCCAGGACATCAACGAGAACCAGCAGGTCTTCATGGATAATGCTGGTCCTCTCTCACATAGCCTGGCTGCCAATTGAAGTTTGGGTCCAACTGGAGGTGCTGGTGACGACCGATACAGCTCTAACAAACTTGGGTCCTGGATATCGGAAGGAACGCCTTCTCCCTAGGTGCCCTCCTGCCCCTTGAGATCTGAGGTGGAGGTCCTTCTCTGGCAGCCCTCCTGAAAGAGATTAGGAGGTTGAATACCTGGAGGAGGGTCTTCTCTGCAGTGGTGCCCCAATAGTGGAATGTGCTCCTCCCCTGAGAGGTTCGACTGGCACCAACACTTCTTTCTTTTCAGTGTCAGGCAAACCCCTTTTTCTTCCCCCATTATTTTAATGTTGAATTGGCTTTAACTGTGATTTCATTGTTAGTTGCTGGAGGGTGCACCATTTTTTATCTGTGCTTCTTGTAAACTATCCTGAGATGCTAGCAATGGGATGGTGTATAAAAGCATTGGAAGGAAGGAAGGAAGGAAGGAAGGAAGGAAGGAAGGAAGGAAGGAAGGCACTTGGAACACTGACTTCATGGGCCATTCAGGGACCTTCGCCATGGGACCTGCACGATGAAACCTCAGCCGCCCGGACCCATGAACACCATGAAGACTCATCTCCTGAAGGGTGTCCTCAGCTACTCCTTGTGAATGTGCTCCCCACAGAAGCCTCATCAATTCTCCCCACAGTTGGGAGCCCCATGAGGGAATTTGTGCCGGTGTGTTTCTCCGCCTGTGCACAAAGCTGCCCAGGGAGCCGGGGAATTTGCGAGGGGAGGCACTTTCCCTGGGAATCATCACACCCGTCGTGATCGCTCTTCCTCCTGCAGCAAGGACTCAAGCAGATCCCCAGGGGCTTTGGACACAAACAAGGGACTCTCGAGAAGCAGTGCCTCACATCATCTAGCACGCGTGCCAGAGTGGTGGCAAGGTTAAAGCCCGGTGCAAGTTGGGATCTGGGCTGGTGAGCAGGGGATCAGTGACCATGCGGCTTCCTCCTCCTGTCCCCTTCAGAAGAGATGCTCAGCCGGGCTGTCCTCCTTCCCCACTGGGGCCAGAGACTTGCAGGGGACTTGGCCGCTTCCACGAGTGCTTCTGCTCCGCAGAGAAGAAGACGGGTGCTGAATCTGGAAGCTGGAATGGCCTGGCAGTTGCCGTTCCTGCTGCTTCTGTTGCTGCTGCTGCCCCAGGAAACCTGTGGGAGGCTTGTGGCCAAGTGCCCCCTGACCATGGGCAGGGTTGCAAAAGACCCATCCAGCTATCACAGGCCAGGGGACCCACTTATTGGTGGGGTCATCTCTGCGGGACTGCTGAGCATTTTGGAAGTGGAACTTTTCAACAAACCTCCCCCCATGGTACTTCCTTCCTGGTAAGCCCGGAAGTGGCCACAGAGCCAAGTATTTTCTGCTGATTTAATTTCCCTGCAGTTGTCCACATATCCCAGAATGTGCAGGTATATTGGTGGACATCTGGGTAGATCTCTGGTTACCATCTGAGGCAAAAATTGTCACCAAGGTTGCTGGATCATGTGCTGCAGCTGGCGAGAGCCTCTTTGGGTAGTAGAAGAACATATAACTAGCCACTTTTTTCCTCCTAGCAGAATGAATGAAGGAAGCTTCTGCCACTCATAGCTCCTTCCTCAAGACAAGCCTCCAGTGCCAGCAGCTGTCTGCATGCATTTGTCACTTGCCAGCACTTGGGACAGGAGGTGCACTGGCATGTGGATCCTGTTTGTGGGTTCTGCAAGGGCAGTTGGGTGTCCACTCTCCAGAATCTGCCACTGATTGGCTTCTTTGAAACCCCCTTTCATTTCTAGTTTGATTACCTTTCCCTTCCTCATCTTTATTCTTAGTGGAACTCTCTCAGCTCTGAATATATTATGTGCAGGGCTGGGCGCTTCAACACCTGGAATATCTTCTCCTACATGTTTGCTGTTCGAGAGGTTATGCAGAACCCCAGGCTCCTTTCCAATCTCTCCCTGGGCTACAGCATTAACGACAACTATTTTGATGCAAGGTTGACTTCGGATGCCCTGCTCGACCTGCTCTCTCCGGGACTGGCCAATGTGCCCAACTACAGCTGTGGAAGGCAGACCCTCCCCCTGGCTGTCCTCGAGGGAGCTGACTCAGACTTCTCCACCCAGATTGCAGCCATGCTGGCCATCTACAAAACCCCACAGGTGAGGATGGAGAGGGGAGCATTAGCAAGCAGAGTCCCAGGAGACTTAGTCATGTCTCGAGGAGCTGATGTAGCAGCCACAAGCCTCACACAGAGTTCAGTGACTTCAGTGTGAAGAGCTGCAGCCATTTGGGAGTGGCTGAATATGCTTCATCTCCCTGCCAGGAACTCACATGGACGAAGGTGTAGGCAGCTCTGCAGGACTTACTGCTGTGCAAATGTCATTCAGGCTGCAGCATCAGGCCTCTTATTATTTGCTGATTCCAAAGGAAAAAGGGAGGGGTGCCTAGTCAGGATTGCACAACCATTTCACAGCAGAAGTGGCCTTCCAAAGGAGAGGACTTTGCGCACAGCTCGTGGTTAAACTTGCCACCACAAGGGGCAAAAAAGGCCCCTAACTGGGATGCCCTTGAAAAAATCAGCCCTGCTAAGAGGCAAAATGCAACTTTGCTGTCTTCTTTCCACGCCAGGTCGGCCATTCATTTGTATCTCATGCCCTGAGTGATGAGACCAAGTTCCCCTTCTCCTACCCGATGGTCCCCAAAGAGCCGAATCTGTATTGGGGTATCTCCCAGCTACTCCTCCATTTCCGATGGACGCTGGTGGGCCTGGCTGCTGCGGACACCGAGAGTGGAGGGAGGTGCATGAGGACCTTGACCGTGGAGTTCACCAGGAGTGGAGTTTGTGTTGTTTTCACACAATACATCTCAGGACTGTATACGAGCCACGAGAAGCTCCATCAGGCCTGGTTTCACTCCTCAGCAAAAGCCAACGTTTTTGTTTACTGTGTGGAGACAAGTTCCTTCATGGAGGGCATCGCTAAGATGCATTTCTATACTGATTACCTTAGACAATCCAAGACAGGGAATGTGTGGATCACCACCGCTGTGTGGGACTTCTCCTTGGACCTGCTGACTCACAGAGTTTTGGAGAACATGCATGCCATTTTTTCCTTCCTTGCCCAAAAGAATGAAAAGAAGGCAGTGGATGACTCCATTTATAGGTTTCTCTCGTTAATGGGAGAGTTCATTGGGGAAGCATTTCAGTGCACTTCTTCAAAGCAGACCTTAACTGTGAAACACCGGACAAGATGCCTGGAGAGGGAGGATTGGGGGGCCCTTTCTCAAGAGCACAGGGAAAGGATCCTATCTCTGGACAGCCACACCATTTACAACAGTGTCCTGGCCGTGGCCCGGGCCCTGGATGCTGCTATTGTACCCAGATCCAAGAGGAGGAGGGAGCATGAAGGTGGAGACGGGCTGGGCACTTTCATGCTGCAACCCTGGCAGGTATGGCCTTCATGTCGCAGATCCCCTTGCTTAAGCCAGCACTCACTTCCTTTGCCCTGCAACACTTGCCCTGCACAGGGACTCTGGGAAAGGTGCAGAGCCACAAGAGTTGAGGGCAGCTAGTTTCTGGTGCATTTCCTTTTGGAAGGGTGAAAACTGTCTTGAGGGAGAGGCCAGCTGCCTCTTCAAACCGGTATTATGAACATGGGCAAGGAGCAGCTCTCTCCATTTCTGGCAGTGGCTCTTCCTCATCCTGCTGGGACGCAGGGAAGCCAGAGAGGCCTTCAGCAGGTCTCCAAGGTGGTCACATAGAGGAGGGCAGGATCTCTGCACAGGCATCCCAGAGCGCAGGACATGGTATCACAGGGTCAGATTGCTGGATGCCAGATCCTGGCGGCACAACTGAAAAACCTTCTGTCCTGCTAGAGCAGTTTGACACTGGAGCCGGTTTCCTTGGGTGGTTGTGGGCCCTCTCATGCTGGAGGCATTCAAGACATAATTGGACAGCCCTGTGCCAGTGATGTTGGGACTTGGAGTCCTGCCCTGAGAAGACAGTGGACACACTGGCCCTCAAGCCTCTTCCACCTCGCGCCTTCTGTGATTCTCTGAGTCAAACAAGTGTCGATTTCTTAGTCTTTCACCTCCAGATTCTGCAGCAGACTGACTGTTTCTTAATTACCTGGACTCAGTGGCCTTGCTGTATGCTTTTTCACTCAGCAGATCTTTGACCTGATTAGCAAGAGTGCTGATGCACACTTGTGAACTTGTCCAAATCTATTCCTCTGCACTACTTGAAGTGCAAATGCAGGACAAAAGCGTAAACAAAGAATAAACAAAGAACCAATTCTGGCTATGCTGAGTGACAAGGTACCTGCCCCTTGTTGGTTAAGAAGCCAGATGTCATCAGTGGGACATTATGAAGAGAAAAACTTTTAGGACCCTTTGCTCAGCCTGCACCATTGCAAAGCTCCCTGCCCACATCCCCTTCTTGCACCTTCCACTGCTTGTGGGATCAGCCCCAGGGCCCCAAGACTGCCCCCTCCAGTCGCTGAGGAGCTGGGAGGGGAGCTGGTGCTGCAGTCCTGGCTGAGTTGCCCTGTGGGAAGGGCACCTGCCACTGTTGCACCGTGTGCTGGGCCTTTCCCTGGATCAGGCAGAGCTTTTCGTAGATTCTCCCCCTCTTCGTTCACCCACTGGGCCAGCCAGAATAGACCAGGATAGAGTACTGGGAGTGATTTGCAGTTTGAATCAGCTTGGTTATAAGGAGATTGTCCTGTGAGATTGGTGGAGACCCCGGCAGCCCCGTGAGTGTGACTCAGTGTGAGTCAGGGAGAGTCGAGGGTGAGCACAGGGCCGAAAGTGGTTTGCTGCACGCTCACGGGAGCTGCTTCTTCTGCCCCTCTAGTTTCACCGATTCCTGA
>NW_025335953.1:0-8404 GCF_004798865.1 Varanus komodoensis
ATAATAATAATAATAATAATAATAATAATAATAATAATAATAATAATAATAATAATATTAGAGGCAACTTTTGCCCCTCTGTCAGGGTGGGGCCGGGAAATCCCTGCCTCCTGGCGGGTCCCCGACCATAGGAATGCGCTCAGAACGGGCGGAAATGGAGTCCTGCTTGGAGGGACAGCGTCTCAAAGAGGACTAGGTGCGCGCGCGTCGCCCTGTTTTCGGGGTAACTGTTGCCACTCTGTCAGCGTGGGGACGGGAAATCCCGGGCGCCGGGCAGGCCTCCGACCGTCGGAACGCATTCGGAACGGGCGGAAACGGAGGCCTGTGCGGAAGAACAGCGTCTCAAAAGGATTACGTGTGCCCATCGCCCTCTTTCCAAGGCAACTTTAGCCCTTCTGTCATTGTGGAGCCAGGAAATCGGGGCTTCCGGCCTGGCCTCCTACCGTCAGAACGCGCTCAGAACGGGCGGTAACGGAGGCCTACGCGGAGGGACAGCATCTCAAAAAGGACTAGTTGCGGGCGTGTCGCCCTTTTTTCGGGACAACTTTTGCCCCTCTGTCATGGTGGAGCTGGGAAATCCCGGCCTCCGGGTGGGCCTCCGAACGTTGGAACGACCTTGGAACGGGTGGAAACGGAGGCCTGCGCAGAGGGACAGCTTCTCAAAGAGGACTAGGTGTGTCTGTGTAGTCTTCTTTTCAGGAAACTTTTGCCTCTCTGTCAGCGTGGTGCTGGGAAATCCTGGCCTTTTGGCGGGCCTCTGACCGTCGGAATGCGCTCGGTACAGGCGGAAACGGGGGACTGCGTGGAAGGACAGCGTCTCAAAGAGGACTAGGCGTGTCCGCGTTGCCCTTTTCGGTTTAACTTTTGCCCCACTGTCAGTGTGGGGCCGGGAAATCCTGGCCTTCAGACGGGCCTACTCCCGTCGGAACGCGCTTGGAAGGTGCGGAAACCGAGGCCTGCGCGGAGGGACAGCGACTCAAAGAGGACTTCGTGTGCGTACATCGCCCTGTTTTCGGGGTAACTTTTGCCCCTCTGTCAGCATGGGGCCAGGAAATCCCAGGCTCCGGGTGGGCCTCCGAACGTCGGAACGCACTCGTAACGGGCAGAAACGGAGGCCTGCGCAGAGGGACAGTGTCTCAAAGAGGACTACGTGCGCTCGTTGCCCTCTTTTCGGGGCAACGTTTGCCCCTCTCTCAGTGTGGGGCCGGGAAATCCCGGTCTTCGGGCGGGCCTCCGACCATTGGAAGTGGCTCGGAACGGGCTGAAACAGAGGCCTGCGCAGAAGGACAGCGTATCAAAGAGGATTTCGTTCGCGTGTCCCCCTCTTTTCGAGGCAACTTTTGCCCCTCTGTCGGCATGGGGCCGGGAAATCCCTGCCTCCGGGCGGGCCTCCGAACGTCGGAATGCGCTCGGAACGGGCGGAAATGGAGGCCTGCGTGGAGGGACAAAGTCTCAAAGAGGACTAGGTGCACGCGGGTCGCCCTGTTTTCGGGGTAACTTTTGCCACTCTGTCAGCGTGCGGCCAGGAAATCCCGGGCTCCGGGTGGGCCTCAGACCCTCGGAACGCTCTTGGAACGGGCAGAAACGGAGGCCTACGTGGAGGGACAGCGTCTAAAACAGGACTAGGTGCGCGTGTCGCCCTTTTTTCCGGGCAACTTTTGTCCCTCTGCCTGGGTGGGGTTGGGAAATCTAGGTCTCCGGGCGGGCCTCCGACCGTCGGAACGCGCCCGAACAGGCGGAAATGGAGGCCTGCGTGGAGGGACACCTTCTCAAAGAGGACTAGGTGAGTGCGTGTCGCCTGCTTTTCAGGAAACTTTTGGCCCTCTCTCAGGGTGGGGCCAGGAAATCACGGCCTCCGGGCATGATTCCGACTGCAGGAACGAGCTACGAATGGGCAGAAACAGAGGCCTACGCAGAGGGACAGCATCTCAAAGGGGACTAGGTGCGCGCGTGTCGCACTTTTTTCAGGTCAACTTTTGCCCCTCTGTCATGGTGGAGCTGGGAAATCCCGGCCTCCGGGCGCCCCTCCGACCGTTGGAACGAGTTTGGAACGGGTGGAAAGGGAGGTCTGCGCAGAGGGACAGCTTCTCAAAGAGGACTAGGTGTGTCCGTGTTGCCTTCTTTCCTGGAAACTTTTGCCTCTCTGTCAGCGTGGTGCTGGGAAATCCTGGCCTTTTGGCCGACCTCTAACCGTCGAAACGCGCTCGGAACGGGCAGAAACGGAGGCCTGCGGGAAGGGGCAGCGTCTCAAGGAGGACTACGTGCGCGCGTCGCCCCCTTTTCGAGGCAACTTTTACCCCTCTGTAATGGTGGAGCTGGGAAATCCTGGCCTGCAGACGGGCCTAAGACCGACGGAACGCGCTCGGAAGGGGGACAAACCGAGGCCTGTGCGGAGGGACAGTTTCTAAAGGAGGACTAGGTGCACGCGCATCGCCCGTATTTTGGGGCAACTTTTGCCCCTCTGTCATCGTGGAGACAGGAAATCGGGGTTTCCCGGCGGGCCTCCGACTGTCGAAAAGCGCTCGGAACGCCGGAAACGGAGGACTGCGTGGAGGGACAGCGTGTACAAAAGGATTAGGTGCGCGCGTTGCCCTTAATCCCGGTAACTTTTGCCCCTCTGTCAGCGCGGGGCCGGGAAATCCCGGTTTTCTGGCGGGCCTCCGACCGTCGGAACGCACTCGGAACGGGCAGAAACGGAGGAATGAGCAGAGGGAGAGCGTCTCAAAGAGGACCACGTGCGCGCGTCACCCTCTTATCGAGGAAACTTTTTCCCCTCTGTCACGGTGCATCCAGGAAATCCTGGACTGCAGACGTGCCTATGACTGACGGAACGCACTCGGGAGGGACGGAAAGCGAGGCCTGAGCGGAGGGACAGTTTCTCAAAGAGGACTAGGGGCGTGTGCGTCGCCCTTTTTTCGGGGCAACTTTTGCCCATCTGTCATCGTGGAGCCGGGAAATCGCAGCTTCTGGGCGGGCCTCCGACCGTTGAAACGCGCTCAGAACGGGCGGAAACGGAGGCCTGCGTAGAGGGACAGCGTTTAAAAAAGGATTAGGTGCGCCGTTTGCCCTTTTTTCCGGGCAACTTTTGCCCCTCTGTCAGGGTGGGGCTGGGAAATCCAGGTCTCCGGGCGGACCTCCAACCATCTTAACGCACTCGGAACGGGCAGAAACGGAGGCCTGCGCAGAGGGACAGTGTCTCAAAGAGGACTACGTGCGCTCGTTGCCCTCTTTTCAGGAAACTTTTGGCCCTCTGTCAGGGTGGGTCCAGGAAATCGCGGCCTCCGGGCATGCTTCCGACTGCAGGAACGAGCTCGGAACGGGCAGAAAAGAAAGCCTACGCGGAGGGACAGCGTCTCAAAGAGGACTAGGTGCGCGCGTGTCGCCCTTTTTTCAGGACAACTTTTGCCCCTTTGTCATGGTGGAGCTGGGAAATCCCAGCCTCTGGGTGGGCCTCCGTCTGTGGGAACGAGCTCGGAACGGGCGGAAACGGAGGCCTGTGCAGAGGAACATCTTCTCAAAGAGGACTAGATGTGTCCGTGTTGCCCTCTTTTCAGGAAACTTTTGCCCCTCTGTCAGCGTGGGGCCGGGAACCTTGGCCTCTGAAGGGCCTCCGAGCGTTGGAACGCGCTCGATACAGGCCGAAACAGAGGCCTGCATGGAGGGACAGCTTCTGAAAGAGGACTGGGTGTGTCCACGTCGCCCTTTTTTGGGATAACTTTTGCCCCTCTGTCAGGGTGGGGCCGGGAAACCTCGGCCTCCGAAGGGCCTCTGACCGTCGGAACGCGCTCGATACGGGCGGAAACGGAGGCCTGCGTGGTGGGACAGCGTCTCAAAGAGGACTAGGTGTGTCCGGGTCATCCTCTTTTCGAGGCAACTTTTGCCCCTCTGTCAGTGTGGGGCCGGGAAATCGGGGCTTCCGGCCTGGCCTCCTACCGTCAGAACGCGCTCGGAACGGGCGGAAACGGAGGCCTACGCGGAGGGACAGCATCTCAAAGAGGACTAGTTGCGGGCGTGTCGCCCTTTTTTCGGGACAACTTTTGCCCCTCTGTCATGGTGGAGCTGGGAAATCCCGGCCTCCGGGCGGGCCTCCGACGGTCGGAATGCGCTCGGTACAGGCGGAAACGGGGGACTGCGTGGAGGGACAGCGTCTCAAAGAGGACTAGGCGTGTCCGCGTCGCTCTTTTCGGTTTAACTTTTGCCCCACTGTCAGTGTGGGGCCGGGAAATCCTGGCCTTCAGACGGGCCTACTCCCGTCGGAACGCGCTTGGAAGGTGCGGAAACCGAGGCCTGCATGCAGGGACATCTTCTCAAAATGACTTGGTGCGCGTGCGTCGCCCTGTTTTCGGGGTAACTTTTGCTCCTCTGTCATCGTTGGGCCGAGAATTCCCAGGCTCCGGGTGGGCCTCTGACCGTCGAAACGCGCTCGGAACGGGCGGAAACGGAGGCCTGCAAAAAGCGAAAGTGTCTCCAAAAAGACTAGGCGTGTCCGCGTCACCCTTTTTTGGGGCAACATTTGCCTATCTGTCAGGGTGGAGCCGGGAAATCGCGGCCTCCGGGCGGCCTCCGACCGTCAGACAGCGCTAGGAACGGGCAGAAACGGAGGCCTGAGCGTAGGGACAGCTTCTCCAAGAGGACTAGGTGCCCGCGCGTTGCCCTGTTTTCGGGGAAACTTTTGCCTCTCTGTCAATGTGCGGCCGGGAAATCCCATTCTCCGGGCCGGCCTCCGAATGTAGGAACGCGCTCGGAATGGGCAGAAATGGAGGTCTGCGTGGAGGGATATCGTCTCAAAGAGGACTATGTGCGCGCATCGCCCTCTTTTCGAGGGAACTTTTGCCCCTCTGTCAGGGTGGGGCTGGGAAATCGCGGCCTCCGGGTGGGTATCCGAACGTCGGAACGTGCTCGGAACGGGTGGAAACGGAGTCCTGCGCAGTGGGACCGCATCCCGAACAAGACTAGTTACGCTTGTCGCCCTTTTTTCCGGGCCACTTTTGCCCCTCTGTCAGGGTGGGGCCAGGAAATCGCGGCCTCTGGGAGGGCCTCCGACCGTCAGACCGCGCTCCGAACGGGCAGAAACGGAGGCCTGTGCGTAGGGACAGCATCTCCAAGAGGACTAGGTGCGCGCACGTCACCCTGTTTTCAGGGCGAATTTTGCCTCTCTGTCAATGTGCGGCCGGGAAATCCCGGCCTGCGGGCAGGCCTCCGACCGTGGGAAAGCGCTCGGAATTGGCAGAAACCCAGGCCTGCGCATAGGGACAGCGTCTCCAACAGGATTAGGTGCGCGCGTCGCCCTTTTTTCCGGGCCACTTTTGCCCCCCTGTCAGGGCGGGGTCGGGAAAACCCGGAACATAGGCGTGCCTCCGACCATCGGAACGCGCTCAGAACGGGCAGTAACGGAGGCCTGTACAGAAGGACCGCGTCTCAAAGAGGACTACGTTAGCGCGTCGCCCTCTTTTCCAGGCAACTTTTGCCCATCTGTTGGCGTGGGGCCTGGAAATCCCTGCCTCCGGGCGGGCCTCCGACCGTCGGAACGTGCTCGAAACGGGCGGAAACGGAGGCCTGCGGGAAGGGACAGCGTCTCAGGAGGACTAGGTGCACGAGCGTCGCCCTGTTTTCGGGGTAACTTTTGCCCCCCTGTCAGGGTGGGGCTGGAAATCCCGGCCTCCGGGCGGGCCTCCGACCGTCGGAATGCACTTGGAACGGGCGAAACGGGGGCCTGCGCGGAGGGAGAGCGTCTCAAAGAGGACCAGGTGTGGGCGCGTGGCCCTTTTTTCGGGGCATCTTTCGCCCCACTGGCAGGATGTGGGGCGGGAAATCCCAGTCTCCGGGCAGGCCTCCGACTGTCGGAATGCGCTCAGAATGGGCGGAAACGGAGGCCTGCGCGGAGGGACAGCGTCTCATAGAGGACTACCTTCGCGCGTCACCCTCTTTTCGAGGCAACTTTTGCCCCTCTGTCAGCGTGCGGCCAGGAAATCACTGACTCCTGGCAGGCCTCCGACCTTTGGGACACACTCGGAATGGAGGCCTGGGAAAGCGTCTCAAAGAGGACTACCTTCGCGCGTCGCCCTCTTTTCGAGGCAACTGTTGCCCCTCTGTCAGCGTGGGGCCGGGAAATCACTGAGACCGGGCGGACCTCCGCCCATCGGAACGCGTTTGGAACGGGCAGAAACACTTGCATGCTTGGAGGGACAGCGTCTCAAAGAGGACTTGGTGTGCGTGCGCCGCCCTTTTTTCGGGGCATCTTTTGCCCCCTGTCATCGTGGAGACGGAAAACCGCGGCTTCCGTGCGGTCCTCCAACCGTCGAAACGGGCTCAGAACGGGCGGAAATGGAGGCCTGCGTGGAGAGACAGCGTCTACAACAGGACTAAGTGCGCGCGTCGCCCTCTTTTCGAAGCAACTTTGCCCCTCTGTAAGGGTGGGGCCAGGAAATCGCGGCCTTCGGGCGGGCCTCCAACCATCGGAACGCGCTCGGAACGTGCAAAAACGGAGGCCTGCGCAGAGGGACAGCGTCTCAAAGAGGACTACGTTCGCGCTTCGCCCTCATTTCGAGGCAACATTTGCCTTCCTGTCAGCGTGCGGCCGGGAAATCACTGACTCCGTGCGGCCTCTGACCGTTGCGACGCGCTCGGAACGGGCAGAAACAGTGGCCTGTTTGGAGGGACCGCGTCTAAAAGAGCACTTGGTGCGTATGCGTCGCACTGTTTTCGGGATTTTTTTGCCCCTTTGTCAGCATGGGGCCGGGAAATCCCGGGCTCCGGGCTTGCATCCGACTGTCGGAACGCACTCGGAACGGGCAGAAACGGAGGCCTGCCCTGAGGAACAGCATCTCAAAGAGGCCTACGTGCGCCCGTTGGCCTATTTTCGAGTCAACTGTTGCCCATCCATCACGGTGGAGCCGGGAAATCCCGGCCTCTGGGGGGCCTCCGACTGTAGTTTTGCGCTCGGAACAGGTGGAAACGGAGGCCTGCGCGGAAGGACAGGGTCTCAAAGAGGACTACGTGTGCGCTTCGCCCTCTTTTCGAGGCAACTTTTGCCCATCTGTCATGGTGGAGCCGGGAAATCCTGGCCTGCAGACGGGCCTACGACTGACGGAACGCGCTCGGAAGGGGCGGAAACCGAGGCCTGCGCAGAGGGACAGTTTCTCAAAGAGGACTATGTGCGCGCGTCGCCCTTATTTCGGGGCAACTTGGTGCGCGTGCGTCGCCCAGTTTTTGGGGTAATTTTTGCCCCTCTGTCAGCGTGGAGCCGGGAAATCGCAGCTTCCGAGTGGGCCTCCGACTGTCGGATCGCGCTCGGAACGGGCGGAAAAGGAGGCCTACATGGAGGGACAGCGTCTACAAAAGGATTAGGTGCACGCGTCGCCCTTTTTGCCGGGCAACTTTTGCCCCTCTGCCAGGGTTGGGCTGGGAAATCCAGGTTTCGGGGCGGGCCGCCAACCGTCGGAACGCACCCGGAATGGGCAGAAATGGAGGCCTGCGTGAGGGACAGCTTCTCAAAGAGGACTAGGTGAGTGTGTGTCGCCCTCTTTTCAGGAAACTTTTGCCCCTCTGTCAGGGTGGGGCCGGGAAATCCCGGTCTTTGGGCAGGCCTCCGAACGTCGGAACGTGCTCGGAACAGGCAGAAGCGGAGGCCTACGCAGAGGGACAGCATCTCAAAGAGGATTAAGTGTGTGCGTCGCCCTTTTTTCGGGGCAACTTTTGCCCTTCTGTCATCGTGGAGCCGGGAAATCGTGGCCTCCGGGCATGCTTCCGACTGCAGGAACGAGCTCGGACGGACAGAAATGAAAGCCTACGCGGAGGGACAGCGTTTCAAAAAGGACTAGGTGCATGCGTGTCGCCGTTTTTTCGGGCCAACTTTTGCCCCTCTGTCATGGTGGAGCTGGGAAATCCCAGCTTCCGGGCGGTCCTCCGTATGTGGGAAAGAGCTCAGAATGGGCGGAAACGGAGGCCTGCACAGAGGAACAGCTTCTCAAAGAGGACTAGGTGTGTCCGTGTTGCCCTCTTTTCAGGAAACTTTTGCCTCTCTGTTATTGAGGGGCCGGGAAATCCTGGCCTTTGTGCGGGCCTCCGACCATCGGAATGCGCTCGGTACAGGTGGAAATGGAGTCCTGCGTGGAGGGACAGCGTCTCAAAGAAGACTGGGTGTGTCCGCGTCGCCCTTTTTCGGGATGACTTTTGCCCCTCTCTCAGGGTGGGGCCGGGAAACCTCGGCCTCCGGGCGGGCCTCCGACCGTAGGAACGCGCTCGATACGGGCAGAAATGGAGGCCTGGCTGGAGGGACAGCGTCGCAAAGATGACTAGTTGTGTCTGGGTGGTCCTCTTTTCGAGGCAACTTTTGCCCCTCTGTCAGTGTAGGGCCAGGAAATCTCTGACTGCAGGTGGGCCTCCGACCATCAGAACGCGCTCG
>NW_025335953.1:8504-14013 GCF_004798865.1 Varanus komodoensis
TTGAAGGACAGTGTCTCAAAGAGGACTAGATGTGTCCGCGTAATCCTCTTTTCGGGGCAACTTTTGCCCATCTGTGAGGGTGGGGACGGGAAATCGTGGTCTCAGGGCGGGTCTCCGACCATTGGAACGTGCTCGGAACGGGCGGAACAGAGTCCTGCGCGGAGGGACAGTGTCTCATAGAGGACTACGCGCGTCCGCGTCGCCCTTTTTTCGAGGCAACTTTTCCCCCACTGCCAGGATGGTGGACGGGAAATCGGGGCCTCTGGGCGGGACTCCGACCCTCGGAATGCGCTTAGAATGGGCGAAAACGGAGGCATGTGAGGAGGGACAGCGTCACAAAGAGGACTAGGTGCGTGCGCATCGCCCTGTTTTCAGGGTAACATTTGCCACTCTGTCAGGGTGGAGCCGGGAAATCCCGGGCTCCGAGCGGGCATCCGACCATCGGAACGGGTGGTAACGGAGGCCTGCGCAGAGGGAAAGCGTCTCAAAAAGGACTAGGTGTGTCCGCGTCACCCTTTTTTTGGTGCAACATTTGCCCATCTTTCAGGGTGGGGACGGAAAATCGCACACTCCGGGCAGCCTCCGACCGTCAGACCCCGTTCGGAAAGGGCAGAAACGGATGCCTGCGCATAGAGACAGCGTCTCCAAGAAGACTAGGCGCGCGCGCGTCGCCCTGTTTTAGGGGCAACTTTTGCCTCTCTGTAAATGTGCGGACGGGAAATCCCAGCCTCCGGGACGGCCTCCGAACGTTGGAACGCGCTCGGAACCGGCAGAAACGGAGGTCTGCGTGGCGGCCTATCGTCTCAAAGAGGAGTACGTGCGCGCATCGCCCTCTTTTCGAGGGAACTTTTGCCCCTCTGTCAGGGTGGAGCCGGGAAATCCCGGGATCTTGGCGGGCCTCCGACCGTCGGAACGGGCGGAAACGGTGGCCTGCGTGGAGGGACAGTGTCTAAACGAGGAGTGAGTGCATGCGTTGCCCTCTTTTCGAGACAACTTTTGCCCCTCTGTCAGGGTGGGGCCTGGAAATCGCGGACTTCGGGCGGGCCTCCGACCATCGGAACACGGTCGGAACATGCAGAAAAGGAGGCCTGCGCAGAGGGACAGCATCTCAAAGAGGACTACGTTCGTGCGTCGCACTTTTTTCGGGATTAATTTTGCCCCTCTGTCTGCATGGGGCCCGGAAATCCCGGGCTCCGGGAGGGCCTCTGACTGTAGGTTCGCGCTCGGAACGGGCGGAAACGGAGGCCTGTGTGGAGGGACAGCATCTGAAAGAGGACTAGGTGCGCGCGTCGCCCTCCTATTGAGGAAACTTTTTCTCCTCTGTCACGGTGCAGCCAGGAAATCCTGGCCTGCAGACGGGCCTATGACCAACGGAACACGCTCGGAAGGGGCGGAAACCGAGGCCTGAGCGGATGGACAGTTTCTCAAAGAGGACTAGGTGCGGGCGCGTCGCCCTTTTTCGGGGGACGTTTTGCCTATCTGTCATCCTGGAGCCGGGAAATTGCCGCTACCGGGCGGGCCTCCGATCATCGAAACACGCTCGGAACGGGCGGAAACGGAGGCTTGCGTAGAGGGACAGCGTTTACAGCAGGATTAGGTGCGCACGTTGCCCTTTTTTCCGGGCAACTTTTGCCCCTCTGCCAGGATGGGCTGGGAAATCCAGGTCTCCGGGCGGGCCTCCAACTGTCGGAACGCACCCGGAACGGGCGGAAATGGAGGCCTGCTTGGAGGGACAGCTTCTCAAAGAGGTCTAGGTGAGTGCGTGTGGCCCTCTTTTCATGAAACTTTTGCCCTCTGTCAGGGTGGAGCCAGGAAATCGCGGCCTCCGGGCATGCTTCCGACTGCAGGAACGAACTCGGAACGGGCAGAAATGGAGGGCTACACGGAGGGACAGCGTCAGAAAGAGGACTAGGTGGGCGCGTGTTGCCCTTTTTTCGGGACAACTTTTGCCCCTCTGTCATGGTGGAGCTGTAAAATCGCAGCACCGGGCGGGACTCCGTCTGTGGGAACGAGTTCGGAATGGGCGGAAACGGAGGCCTGCACAGAGGAACAGCTTCTCAAAGAGAACTAGGTGTGTCCGGGTTGCCCTCTTTTCAGGAAACTTTTGGACCTCTGTCAGGGTGGGGCCAGGAAAGCGCAGCCTACGGGCATGCTTCCGACTGCAGTAACGAGCTCGGAATGGGCAGAAATGGAGGCCTACGCAGAGGGACAGCGTCTCAAAGAGGACAACGTTCGCGTGTCGCCCTATTTTCGAGGCAACGTTTGCCCCATTGTCAGCGTGGGGCCGGGAAATCACTGACTCCGGGAGGACCTCCAACCGTCGGAATGCGCTCGGAACGGGCAGAAACGGTGGCCTGCGTGGAGGGACAGCGTCTCAAAGAGGACTTGGTGCGCGTGCGTCGTCCTGTTTTCCGTGTAATTTTTGCCCCTCTGTCGACATGGGGCTGGGAAATCCCGGGTTCCGGGCGGTCCTCCGACCTTCGGAACGCATTCGGAACGGGCGGAAACGGAGGTCTGCGGAGAGGGACAGCATCCCGAAGAGGACTACGTGTGCCCGTGGCCCTCTTTTCGAGGCAACTTTTGTCCATCTGTAACGGTGGAGCCGGGAAATCCTGGCCTCCGGGCCGGCATCTGACTGTAGGTTCGCGCTCGGAAGGGGCAGAAACGGAGGACTGCGTGGAGGGACAGCGTCTCGAAGGCGACTAGGTGCGCGCGTCGCCCTCTTTTCGAGGAAACTTTTTCCCCTCTGTTACGGTGGAGCCGTGAAATCCTGGCCTGCAGGCGGACCTACACCGAAAGAACGCGCTTGGAAGGGGAAGAAACCGTGGCCTGCACGGAGGGACAATTTCTCAAAGAGGACTAGGAAAGCGCGTCGCCCTATTTTCGGGCTAACTTTTGCTCATCGGTCATCATGGAGCTGGGAAATCTCGGCTTCCGGGCGGGCCTCTAACCGTCGAAACGCGGTCGGAACGGGCGGACATAGAGGCCTGCATGGAGGGACAGCTTCTCAAGAGGACTAGGTGAGTGCGTGCCGCCCTATTTTCAGGAAACTTTTGCCCCTCTGTCAGGGTGGGTCCAGCAAATCGCGGCCTCCGGGCATGCTTCCGACTGCAGGAACGCCTCGGAACGGGCAGAAATGGAGGCCTACCTGGGGGGCAGCGTCTGAAAGAGGACTAGTTTCGTGCGTGTAGCCCTTTTTTCGGGACAACTTTTGCCCCTCTGTCATAGTGGAGCTGGGAAATCCCAGCATCCAGGCGGGACTCCGTCTGCAGGAACGAACTCGGAACGGGCGGAAACGGAGGCCTGCGCTGAGGAACAGCATCTCAAGGAGGACTAGGTGTGTCCGCGTCGCCCTTTTTCGGGATAACATTTGTCCCTCTGTCATGGTGGAGCTAGGAAATCCTGGCGTCTGGGCGGGCCTCCGACCGTTGGAACGAGCTCGGTACGGGTGGAAATGGAGGTCTGCGCAGAGGGACAGCTTCTCAAAGAGGACTAGGTGTGTCCGTGTTGCCCTCTTTTCAGGAAACTTTTGCCTCTATATCAGCCTGGTGCCAGGAAATCCTGTCCTTTTGGCGGGCCTCCGACCATCGGAATGCGCTCGGAACGGGCGGAAATGGAGGCCTGCGTGGAGGGACAGCGTCTCAAAGAGGACTATGTGTGTCCGTGTCGCCCTCTTTTCAGGCAACTCTTGGCCCTCTGTCAGGGTGGAGCCGGGAAATCACGGCCTTTGGGCGGGCCTCCAACTGTAGGAAGCGCTCGGGACGGGCAGAAACGGAGGCTTGCGCAGAGGGACAGCGTCTCATAGAGGACTACGTTCGCGCGTCTCCCTCTTTCCGAGGCAACTTTTGCCCCTCTGTCAGAGTGGGGCCGGGAAATCACTGACTCCGGGAGGGCCTCCAACCGTTGGAACGCGCTCGGAACGGGCAGAAACGGAGGCCTGCGTGGAGGGACAGCGTCTCAAAGAGGACTTGGTGCGCGTTCGTCGCCCTGTTTTCGGGGTAACTTTTGCCCCTCTGTCAGCATGGGGATGGGAAATCCCGGGCTCCGAGCGGGCCGCTGATCGTAGGAACGCACTCGGAATGGGTGGAAACGGAGGCCTGCGCAGAGGGACAGCAGCTCAAAGAGGACTAGGTGTGTCAGTGTCACCTTTTTTTGGGGCAACATTTGCCCATCTGACAGGGTGGGGCCGGAAAATCGTGGCCTCCGGGCGGGACTCCGACCGTTGGAACGCGCTCGGAAAGGGCGGAAACGGAGGCCTGCACAGAGGGACAGCGTCTCAAATAGGACAAGGTGCACGAGGGTCGCCCTCCTTTCGGAGCAACTTTTGCTTCTCTGTCAAAGTGGGCCGGGAAATCCCGGCCTCCTGGCGGGCCTCCCAATGTCGGAAAACTCTTGGAACGGGCAAAAACGGAGTCCTGCGCATAGGGACAGCGTCTCAAAGAGGAATACGTGCTCGTGTGTCCCCGTTTTCCGCGTAAATTTTCCCCCTCTGTCAGAGTGGGGCAGGGAAATCGTGGCCTCCGGGCAGGCCTCCGACTGTCGGAAAGCCCTTGGAGCAGGCGAAAACGGAGGCCTGCGCGGAGGGACAGCGTCTCAAAGAGGACTATGTGCGCGCGTCGCCCTCTTATCGAGGAAACTTTTTCCCCTCTGTCACGATGGAGCCGGGAAATCCTGGCCCGCAGAGGAGCCTACGACCGACGGAACACCCTCAGAAGGGGTGGAAACCAAGGCCTGCGCGGAGGGACAGCTTCTCAAAGAGGACTAGGTGCACATGCGTCGCCCTTTTTTCGGGGCAACTTTTGCCCTTCTGTCATCGTGGAGCCGGGAAATCGTGGCCTCCGGGCATGCTTCCGACTGCAGGAAGGAGCTCGGAACAGACAGAAATGAAAGCCTATGCGGAGGGACAGCGTCTCAAAGAGGACTAGGTGCGTGCGTGTCGCCCTTTTTTCGGGACAACTTTTGCCCCTCTGTCATGGTGGAGCTGGGAAATCCCAGCTTCCGGGCGGTCCTCCGTATATGGGAAAGAGCTCAGAACGGGCGGAAACGGAGGCCTGCGCAGAGGAACAGCTTCTCAAAGAGGACTAGGTGTGTCCGTGTTGCCCTCTTTTCAGGAAACTTTTGCCTCTCTGTTAGTGAGGGGCCAGGAAATCCTGGCTTTTGGGCGGGCCTCCGTCCATCGGAATGCGCTTGGTACAGGCGGAAATGGAGGCCTGCGTGGAGGGACAGCGTCTCAAAGAGGACTGGGTGTGTCTGCGTCGCCCTTTTTCGGGATGACTTTTGCCCCTCTGTCAGGCTGGGGCCGGGAAACCTCGGCCTCCGGGCGGGCCTCCGAACGTAGGAACGCGCTCGATACGGGCGGAAATGGAGGCCTGCCTGGAGGGACAGCGTCTCAAAGATGACTAGGTGGGTCCGGGTGGTCCTCTTTTCGAGGCAACTTTTGCCCCTCTGTCAGTGTAGGGCCGGGAAATCTCTGACTGCAGGTGGGCCTCCGACCATCAGAACGCGCTCG
>NW_025335953.1:14113-41078 GCF_004798865.1 Varanus komodoensis
TTTGTCCCTCTGTCAGCGTGGGGCCGGGAAATTCCGGTCTCCGGGGGGGCCTCCGACTCTAGTTTTTGGCTCGGAACGGGCATAAAGGGAGGCCTGCGCGGAGGGACAGGGTCTCAAAGAGGACTATGTGCGCACGTCGCCCTCTTTTCGTGGAAACTTTTGCCCCTCTGTCACGGTGGAGCCGGGAAATACTGGCCTCCACACGGGGCAACGCCCGTCGGAGCGTGCTCGGAACATGTGGTAATGGTGGCCTGTGCATAGGGACAGCGTCTCAAACAGGATTATGTGTGTCTGTGTCGCCCTCTTTTCAGGAAGCTTTTGGCCCTCTGTCAGGGTGGGGCCAGAAAATCGCAGCATCCGGGCGTGCCTCCGACTGTACGATGCGCTCGGGACGGGCAGAAACGGAGGCCTGCGTGGAGGGACAGCATCTCAAAGAGGACTACGTGCCCAGATGGCCCTCTTTTCGAAGCAACTTTTGCCCCTCTGTCACTTTGGAGCCGGGAACTACATGCCTCCAGACGTGCATACGACCGTCGGAACGTGCTCGGCAGGGGCGGAAATGGAGACCTGCATGGTGGGACAGCTTCTCAATGAGGACTAGGTGTGTCCGTATCGCCCTGATTGCAGGCAACTTTTGGCCCTCTGTCAGGTTGGGGCCGGGAAATCTTGGCCTCTAGACAGTCCTCCGAATGTAGGAACACAGTTGGAATGGGCAGAAATGAAGGCCTGCGCGGAGGGACAGCGTCTCAAAGAGGACTACGTGCGGGCGTCGCCCTCTATTCATGGCAACTTTTGCCCCTCTTTCGGCGTGGGGCTGGGAACTCCCTCCCTCCGGGCGGGACTCCGAATGTCGGAATGCGCTCAGAACGGGCGGAAATGGAGGCCTGCGTGGAGGGACAGAGTCTCAAAGAGGACTAGGTGCGCGCGGGTCACCCTGTTTTCGGGGTAACTTTTGCCACTCTGTCAGCATGAGGCTGGGAAATCCCGGGCTCCGGGCCGGCCTCCGACCCTCGGAACGCTCTTGGAACGGGCGGAAACGGAGGCCTACGTGGAGGGACAGCATCTAAAACAGGATTAGGTGCGTGTGTCGCCCTTTTTTCCGGGCAAATTTTGTCCCTCTGCCTGGGTGGGGCTGGGAAATCTAGGTCTCCGGGTGGGCCTCCGACCGTCGGAACGTGCCTGGAACGGACGGAAATGGAGGCCTGCGTGGAGGGACATCTTCTCAAAGAGGAATAGGTGAGTGCGTGTCGCCTGCTTTTCAGGAAACTTTTGGCCCTCTCTCATGGTGGGGCCAGGAAAACACGTCCTCCGGGCATGATTCCGACTGCAGGAAAGAGCTACGAATTGGCAGAAACGGAGGCCTCCGGGGAGGGACAGCATCTCAAAGAGGACTAGGTGCGCGCGTGTTGCACTTTTTTCAGGTCAACTTTTGCCCCTCTGTCATGGTGGAGCTGGGAAATCCCGGCCTCCGGGCTTGCCTCCGACCGTTGGAACGAGTTCGGAACGGGTGGAAACGGAGGCCTGAGCAGAGGGACAGCTTCGCAAAGAGGACTAGGTGTGTCCGTGTTGCCTTCTTTTCAGGAAACTTTTGCCTCTCTGTCAGCGTGGTGCCGGGAAATCCTGGCCTTTTGGCGGACCTCTAACCGTCAAAACGCGCTCGGAACGGGCAGAAACGGAGGCCTGCGGGAAGGGGCAGTGTCTCAAGGAGGACTAGGTGCACGCGCGTCGCCCTGTTTTCGGGGCAACTTTTGCCCCTCTGTCAGCGTGGGGCCGGGAAATCCCGGCCTGCAGGGCGTACTCCGACTGTAGGTTCAGGCTCGGAACGGGCATAAATGGGGGTCTGCGTGGAGGGACAGCGTCTCAAAGAGGACTACGTGCGGCGTTGCCCTCTATTCGGGGCCACTTTTGCAACTCTGTCGGCGTGGGGCCGGGAATTCCCTTACTCTGAGCGGGCCTCCGACCGTCGGAAAGTGCTCGGAACGGGCGGAAACGGGGGCCTGTGCGGAGGGACAGCGTCTCAAAGAGGACTACTTGCGGGCGTCGCCCTCTATTCTAGGCAACTTTTGCCCCAATGTCCGCGTGGGGCCGGGGAATCCCTGCATCCTGGCGGGTCTCCGACCATCGGAATGCGCTCGGAACGGGTGGAAATGGTGGCCTGCTTGCAGGGACAGTGTCTCAAAGAGGAGTAGGTGCGCGCGCGTCGTCCTGTTTTTGTGGTAACTTTTGCCACTCTGTCAGCGTGGGGCCGGGAAATCCCGGGCTACGGGCACGCCTCCGTTTCCGCTCGTTCCGAGTGTGTTCCGACGATTGGAGGCCTGCCCGGAGCCCGGGATTGGACACCGTCTGAAAAGGACAACGTGTGCCCGTCGCCCTCTTTCCAGGGCGACATTAGCCCCTCTGTCATCGTGGAGCCGGGAAATCGGGGCTTCCGGGCGGGCCTCCTACCGTCGGAACGCGCTCAGAACGGGTGGAAATGGAGGCCTACGTGGAGGAACAGCATCTTAAATAGGACTAGGTGCGCGCGTGTCGCACTTGTTTCGGGACAACTTTTGCACCTCAGTCATGGTGGAGATGGGAAATCCCGGCCTCCGGGCAGGACTCCGACCGATGGAACGAGCTCAGAACGGGCGGAAACGGAGGCCTGCGCAGAGGGACAGCTTCTCAAAGAGGACTAGGTGTGTCCGTGTTGCCTTCTTTTCAGGAAACTTTTGCCTCTTTGCTAGCGTGGTGCCGGGAAATCCTGGCCTTTTGGCGGGCCTCCGACCGTCGGAATGCGCTTGGTACGGGCGGAAACGGGGCCTGCGTGGACGGAAATGTCTCAGAGGACTAGGTGTGTCCGCGTCACCCTTTTCGGGATAACTTTTACCCCTCTGTCAGGGTGGGGCCGGGAAATCCTGGCCTGAAGACGAGCCTACGCCCGTCGGAATGCGTTCGGAAGGTGCGGAAACCGTGGCCTGCGCGGAGGATATTTTCTCAAAGAGGACTAGGTGCGCGCGTCGCCCTTATTTCGGGGCAACTTTTTCCAATCTGTCAGCGTGGGCTGGGAAATCCCGGGCCCCGGGCGGGACTCCGACCTACGGAACGCGCTCAGAACGGGCGGAAACGGAGGCCTGCGTGGAGGGAAAGCGTCTCAAAGATGACTTGGTGCACGTGCGTCGCCCTGTTTTCAGGGGAACTTTTGCCCCTCTGTCAGCGTGGGGCCGGGAAATCCCGGGCTCCGGGCGGGCCTCCGAACATCGGAACACACTCGGACCGGGCAGAAACGGAGGCCTGCACAGAGACACAGTTTCTCAAAAAGGACTACGTGCACTCGTTGCCCTCTTTTCGGGGCAACTTTTGCCCCTCTCTCAGTGTGGCGCCGGGAAATCCAGGTCTTCGGTCGGGCCTCCGACCGTCGGAAGTGGCTTGGAACGGCCAGAAACGGAGGCGTGTGCAGAAGGACAGCGTATCAAAGAGGACTACATGCGCGCGTCGCCCTCTTATCGAGGAAACTTTTTCCCCTCTGTCACGCTGCAGCCAGGAAATCCTGGACTGCAGACGTGCCTACGACTGACAGAATGCGCTCGAGAGAGACGGAAAGCGAGGCCTGAGCGGAGGGACAGTTTCTCAAAGAGGACTAAGGGCGGGTGCGTCGCCCTTTTTTCGGGGCAACTTTTTCCCATCTGTCATCGTGGAGCCGGGAAATCGCAGCTTCCGGGCGGGCCTCCGACCGTCAAAACGTGCTCAGAACAGGCAGAAACGGAGGCCAGCGTAGTGGGACAGCGTCTCAAAGAGGACTAGGTGCGCGCGTGTTGCCCTTTTTTCGGGACAACTTTTGCCCCTCTGTCATGGTGGAGCTGGGAAATCCCAGCCTCTGGGCAGGACTCCGTCTGTGGGAACGAGCTTGGAACGGGCGGAAACGGAGGCCTGCGCAGAGGAACAGCTTCTCAAAGAGGACTAGGTGTGTCCGTGTTGCCCTCTTTTCAGGAAACTTTTGCCTCTTTATCAACGTGTAGCCGGAAAAACCTGGCCTTTGGGTGGGCCTCCGACCGTCGGAATGCGCTCGGTACGGGCCGAAACGGAGGCCTGCGTGGTGGGACAGCGGCTCAAAGAGGACTAGGTGTGTCCGGGTCGTCCTCTTTTCGAGGCAACTTTTGCCCCTCTGTCAGGGTTGGGCCGGGAAACCTCGGCCTCCGAAGGGCCTCCGACCATCGGAACGCGCTCGATACGGGCGGAAACGGAGGCCTGCGTGGTGGGACAGCGTCTCAAAGAGGACTAGGTGTGTCTGGGTCGTCCTCTTTTCGAGGCAACTTTTGCCCCTCTGTCAGCGTGGGGCCGGGAAATCAATGACTCCGGGCGGGCCTCCTACTGTCGGAACACGCTTGGAACGGGCAGAAACGGAGGCCTGCATGGAGGGACATCTTCTCAAAGATGACTTGGTGCGCGTGCGTCGCCCTGTTTTTGGCGTAACGTTTGCCCCTCTGTCATCGTTGGGCCGGGAATTCCCAGGCTCCGGGCGGGCCTCCGACCGTCGAAACACGCTCGGAACGGGCGGAAACGGTGGCCTGCGTGGAGGGACATCGTCTACAGCAGGACTAAGTGCGCTCGTCGCCCTCTGATCGAGGCAACTTTTACCTCTCTGTCATGGTGGGGCCGGGAAATCCTGGCCTGCAGACGGGCCTACGACTGACGGAACACGATCGGAAGGGGCGGAAACCAAGGCCTGCGCGGAGGGACAGTTTCTCAAAGAGGACTAGGTGTGCGCGTCGCCCTTATTTCGGGGCAACTTTTGACCCTCTGTCATGGTGGAGCCGGGAATTCCTGGCCTGCAGACGGTCCTCTGACTGTAGGGTCGCGCTTGGAATGGGCGGAAACGGAGGTCTGTGCGGAGGGACAGCGTCTCAAAGAGGACTACATTCACGCGTCGCCCTCTTTTTGAGGCAACATTTGCCCCTTTGTCAGCGTGCAGCCGGGAAATCACTGACTCCGGGCAGGCCTCTGAACATTGGGACTCGTTCGGAATGGACAGAAATGTAGGAATGCATGGAGGGGCAGCTTCTCAAAGAGGACTTGGTACGCCTGCGTCGCCCTGTTTTCGGGATTACTTTTGCCTCTCTGTCAGCATGGGGCCGGGAAATCCTGGGCTCCGGGCGGGCCTCTGACTGCAGGTTTGCGCTTGGAACGGGCGGAAACGGAGGCCTGCGCAGAGGGACAGCGTCTCAAAGAGGGCTTGGTGCACGTGCATCGCCCTCTTTTCAGGATAACTTTTGCCCCTCTGTCAGCATGGGGCCGGTAAATCCTGGGCTCCGGGCGGGCCTCTGATCGTCAGAACGCGATCAGAACGGGCGGAAACGGAGGCCTGCGCGGAGGGACAGCGTCTCAAACAGGACTATCTGCGCGTGTCGCTCTCTTTTCGAGGCAACCTTTGCCCCTCTGTCAGCATGGTGCCGGGAAATCCCGGGCTCCGGGCGGGCCTCCGACCGTCGGAACGCACTCGGAACGGGTGGAAACAGAGTCCTGCGTGGAAGGACAGGATCTCAAAGAGGACTACGTGCGCTCGTCGCCCTCTGTTCGAGGCAACTTTTGCCTCTCATTCAGCTTCGGGCTGAAAATCCCAACCTTCGGGGGGCCTCCGACCGTCGGAACGCGCTCGGAACGCGCGGAAACGGAGGCCCGCGCAGAGGGACCCCGTCTCAAAGAGGACTACATGCGCGCGTCGCCCCCTTTTTGAGGCAACTTTTGCCCCTCTGTCATGGTGGAGCCTTGAAATACTGCCCTCCAGACAGGCCTGCGACCGTCGGAACGCGCTCGGAAGGGGTGGAAACGGAGGCCTCCGTGTACGGACAGCGTCTCAAAGAGGACTAGGATTGTCCGTGTCGCCCTCTTTTCCGGCAACTTTTGGCAGTCTGTCAGGGTAGGGCCGGGAAATCGCGGCGTCCGGACGGGCCTCCGACCGTAGGAACGCGCTCGGAACGGGTATAAACGGAGGCCTGCGCAGATGGACAGCGTTTCAAAGAGGACTAGGTGCGAGCGACGCCCTCCTTTCGCGGAAACTTTTGCCCATCTGTCATGGTGGAACTGGGAAATCCCGGCCTCTGGGCGGGCCTCCATTCCTCGGAACGCTATCGGAATGGGTAGAAATGGAGGCTTGCGTGCAGGGACAATGGCTCAAAGGGGAATAGGCATGTCTGTGTTGCCCTCTTTTCAGGAAACTTTTGCCTCTCTGTCAGCGTGTGGCCGGGAAATACTGGCCTTTGGGCAGTCCTCCAACCGTCGGACTGCGCTCGGTACGGGCGGAAACGGAGGTCTGCGTGGAGGGACAGCGTCTCAAAGAGGATTAGGGGTGTCCGTGTCGTCCTCTTTTCGGGGCAGCTTTTTTCCCTCTGTCAGGGTTTTGCCGGGAAATCCCGGCCTCGGGGCGGGCCTCCGACCGTCGGAACGAGTTTCCAACGGGCAGAAACGGAGGCCTGCGTAGAGCGACACCGTCTCAAGAGGACTAGGGGCGTGCGTGTCGCCCTGTTTTCGGGGAAACTATTCCCCTCCTTCAGGGAGTGGCCCAGAAATCGTGGCCTCCGGGTGTGCGTCCGACCGTCAGAATGCGCTCGGAATGGGCATAAACTGAGGCCTTCTAGGTGGGACAGCATCTCAAAGAGGACTAGGTGCGCGTGCATCGCCCTGTTTTCGGGGTAACTTTTGCCCCTCTTTCAGGTTGGTGCCGGGAAATTGCGGGATCCGGGCGGGCCTCCGACCATCATAACGCGCTTGGAAAGTGCGGAAACGGAGGCCTGCGTGGAGGGACAGCGTCTCAAAGAACACTAGGTGCGTGCGCGTCACCCTGTTTTCTGGGCAACACTTGCCCCTCTGTCATGGTGGGGCCGGGAAATTACGGCCTCCGGGCGGGCCTCCGACCGTCGTACCGTGCTCGGAATGGGCAGAAACGGAGGATTGCGGGGAGGGACAGTGTCTCAAAGAGGACTACGTGCACGTGTCGCCCTGTTTTTCGGGTAACTTTTGCTCCTCTGTCAGGGTAGTTCCAGGAAATCCTGGCGTATGGGCGGGCATCCAACTTCGGAACACACTAGGAACCGGCGGAAATGGAGGCCTGCGCGGAGGGACAGGGTCTCAACGAGGACTAGGTGTGTCCCGGTGGCCCTCTTTTCGGGGCAACTTTTCCCCTCTGTCACGGTGGAGTCAGGAAATCCCGGGCTCGCAGAGGGTCTCCGACCGTGGGGACGCTTTCGGAACGGGTGGAAACGGAAGCCAGCGTGAAGGGAAAGAGTCTCAAAGAGGACTGGGGGGGCGCGCGTGTCGCCCTGTTTTCGGGGAAACTATTGCCCCTCATTCAGGGAGGGGCCCGGAAATCGTGGCCTCCGGGTGTGCATCCGACCGTCAGAATGCGCTCGGAATGGGCGTAAGCGGAGGCCTGCTAGGTGGGACAGCGTGTCAAAGAGGACTAGGTGCGTCCGTGTCGCCTTCTTTTCAGGCAACTTTTGGCCCTCTGTCACGGTGGAGCCAGGAAATCCCGGCCTCCGGGCGAGCCTCCGACCATCAGAACGCGCTCGGAATGGGCATAAACGGAGGCCTGCGCAGAGGGACAGCGTCTCAAAGAAAACTAGGTGCGCACGCGTCTCCCTCCTTTTGAGGCAAATTTTGCCCCTCTGTCAAGGTTGAGGGCGGGAAATCGCGGCATCCGTGTGGTCCTCTAAACGTCGGAACATGCTCAGAATTGGCAGAAAAGGAGGCCTGTGCGGGAGCACAGCCTCAAAAAGAGGACTGGGTGCGCGCGCGTCGCCCTGTATTTGGGGACACTTTTGCAGCACTATCAGGGCGGGGCCATGAAATCCCGGCCTCCGGGGGGGCCTCCGACCGTCGGAACGCGCTTGGAACGGGCGGAAATGGAGGCCTGCGCGGACGGAAAGCTTCTCAAAGAGGACTAGCTGTGTCCGCCTAATCCTCTTTTCGGGGCAACTTTTGCCCCGCTGTGAGGGTGTGGAGGGGAAATCGCGGCCTCCGGGCGGGCCTCCGACCATCGGAACGCGCTCGGAAGATGCGGAAAACGAGGCCTGCACAGAGGGACAGCGTCTCAAAGAGGACTACGTGCGTCCGCGTCGCCCTCTTTTCGGGGCAACTTTTGCCCCTCTGTCAGGGTGGGGCCGGTAACTACCGGCCTCCGGGTGGCCCTCCGACCGTCTGAACGCACTCGGTACGGGCGGAAACGGAGGCCTGCGCGGAGGGACAGCTTCTCAAAGAGGACTAGGTGTGTCCGTGTCGCCCTGTTTTCAGGCAGCTCTTGGCCCTCTGTCAGGGTGGGGCAGGGAAATCGCGGCCTCTGGGCGGGCCTCCGACTGTCGGAACGCGCTTGGAACGGGCAGAAACAGAGGCCTGCGCGGAGGGACAACGTGTCAAAGAGGACTACGTGCGTCCGCGTCGCTCTTTTTTCGGGTCAACTTTTGCCCCTCTGTCATCGGGCAGCCGGGAAATCGGGGCTTCCGGGCGGGCCTCCGACAGTCGGAATGCGCTCAGAACGGGCGGAAACGGAGACCTGCGTGGAGGGACAGCGTCTCAAACAGGACTAGGCATGTCCACGTGGCCCTCATTTCAGGCAACTTTTGGCCCTATGTCAGTGTGGGGCGGGGAAATCTCGCCCTCTGGACAGTCCTCCGAATGTAGGAACACGCTCAGAACAGGCAGAAACGGAGGCCTGGGCGGAGGGACAGCGTCTCAAAGAGCACTACGTGCGGGCGTCGCCCTCTATTCGAGGCAACTTTTGCCACTCTGTCAGGGTGAGGACGGGAAATCCCGGTCTTCGGGCAGGCCTCCGATCTTCGGAACGCGCTCGGAAAAGGCGGAAACGGAGCCCTGCGCAGAGGGCCAGCGTCTCAAAGAGGAGCAAGTGCGTGCGTCGTCCACATTTCGTGGCAAATTTTGCCCCTCTGTCAGGGTGGGGCCGGGAAATCGCGGCCTCCGGGCGGGCCTCCGACTGTCGGAATGTGCTTGGAACGGGCAGAAACGGAGGCCTGCGCGGAGGGACAACGTCTCAAAGAGGACTACGTGCGCATGTCGCCCTGTTTTCGGGGTAACATTTGCCCCTCTGACATCGTGGGGCTGGGAAATCGTGGCCTCTGGGCGGCCCTCCAACCGTCGGAACGCGCTCAGAACGGGCAGAAACGGTGGCCTGCGTGGAGGGACAGCGTCTCAAAGAGGACTTGGTGCATCCGTGTCGCCCTCTTTTCAGGCAACTTTTGGCCCTCAGTCAGGGTGAGGCCGGGAAATCACGGCCTCCGGGTGGGCCTCCGACTATAGGATCGCGCTTGGAATGGGCAGAAACGGAGGCCTGAGCGGAGGGGCAGCATCTCATACAGGACTAGGTGCACGTGCGTCACCCTTTTTTAAGGGCAACTTTTGCCCCTCTGTCATGGTGGAGCCAGGAAATCCCGGCCTCCGGGCGAGCCTCCAACCATCGGAACGTGCTCGGAACGGGCCAAAACGGAGGCCTGCGCGGAGGGACAGCGTCTCACAGAAAACTAGGTGCGCACGCGTCTCCCTCCTTTCGAGGCAAATTTTGCCCCTCTGTCAAGGTGGAGTTCGGGAAATCGCGGCATCCATGTGGTCCTCTAAACATCGGAACACGCTCAGAATTGGCGGAGAAGGAGGCCTGCACGGGAGGACAGCATCTCCAAGAGGACTGGGTGCGCGCGCGTCGCCCTGTTTTCTGGGACACTTTTGCAGCACTATCAGGGTGGGGCCGTGAAAGCTTGGCATCCAGGCGGGTCTCCGACCGTCGGAACGCGCTCGGAATGGGCGTAAACGGAGGCCTGCTAGGTGGGACAGCGTCCCAAAGAGGACTAGGTGCGTCCGTGTCGCCCTCTTTTCAGGCAACTTTTGGCCCTCAGTCAGGGTGGGGCAAGGAAATCTCGGCCAATGGACAGTCCTCCGAATGTGGGAACACGCTCGGAACGGGCAGAAACGGAGGCCTGCGCGGAGGGACAGCATCTCAAAGAGGACTACGAGCGCCCGTTGCCCTCTTTTCGAGGCAACATTTGCCCATCTGTCACGGTGGAGCCGGGAAATCCCAGCCTCCGGGGGGGCCTCCGACTGTAGGTTCACGCTCGGAACGGGCGGAAACGGAGGCCCGCGCAGCGGGACATCATCTCAAACAGGATTTCGTTCGCGTGTCACCCTCCTTTCGAGGCAACTTTTGCCCCACTGTCAGCATGGGGCCGGGAAATCACTGACTCTGCGCGGACCTCTGACCGTCGGAACGCGCTCGGAACGGGCAGAAACAGTGGCCTGCGTGGAGGGACAGCGTCTCAAAGAGGACTTGGTGCGTGTGCGTCGCCCTGTTTTCGGGATTACTTTTGCCCCTCTGTCAGCATGGGGCCGGGAAATCCCGGGCTCCGGGCGGGCCTCCGACCGTCAGAACGCACTCGGAACGGGCGGAAACGGAGGCCTGCGCAGAGGGACAGCATCTCAAAGAGGACTACGAGCGCCCGTTGCCCTCTTTTCGAGGCAACTTTTGCCCATCTGTCAGGGAGGGGCCGGGAAGTCCCGGAATTTCGGCGCGCCTCCAACCATTGGAACGCACTCGGAACGGGCGGAAACGGAGGCCTGCGCGGAAGGACAGCGTCTCAAAGAGGACTACGTGCGCCTGTCGCCCCCTTTTCGAGGCAACTTTTGCCCCTCTGTCTCGGTGGAGCCGGGAAATCCGGCCCTCCAGACAGGCCTACAACCGTCGGAACGCGCTCGGAAGGGGCGGAAACGGAGGCCTCCTTGTAGGGGAAGGGTCTCAAAGAGGACTAGGTTTGTTCGTGTCGCCCTCTTTTCCGGCAACTTTTGGCAGTCTGTCAGGGTGGGGCCGGGAAATCGCGGCGTCCGGGCGGGCCTCCGACTGTAGGAATGCGCTCGGAACGAGTAGAAACGGAAGCCTGCACAGTGGGACAGTGTCTCAAAGAGGACTACCTGCACGCGTCGCCCTCTTTTCGCGGAAACTTTTGCTCATCTGTCACGGTGGAACCGGGAAACCCCGGCCTCCAGGCGGGCCTCCGTTCCTTGGAACTCGTTCGGAACGGGCAGAAACGGAGGCCTGCGCGCAGGGACACTGGCTCAAAGAGGAATAGGTGCGGGCGCGTTGCCCTGTTTCTGGGGTAATTTTTGCTCCTCTGTCAGGGTGGGGCCGGGAAATCGTGGCCTCCGGGCGGGCCTCTTATCGTCAGAACGCGATCAAAACAGGCGGAAACGGAGACCTGAGCGGAGGGACAGCATCTGAAAGAGGACTCCGTGCGCCCATTGCCCTCAGTTCGAGGCTGCTTTTGTCCCTCTGTCAGGGTGGAGCCGGGAAATCCTGCCCTCCAGACAGGCCTACGACCGTCGGAACGCGCTCGGAAGAGGCGGAAACGGAGGCCTGCCCGGAGGGACGGCGTCTCAAAGAGGACTAGATGTGTCCGTGTCACTCTCTTTTCCGGCAGCTTTTGACAGTCTGTCAGGGAGGGGCCGGGAAATCCCGGGCTCCGGGCGGGCCTCTGACCCTTGGAACGCACTCGGAGGGGCGGAAACGAAGGCCTGCGCGGAGGGACAGTGTCTCAAAGAGGACGACGTGCGCGTGTCGCCCTCTTTTCGAGGCAACTTTTGCCCCACTGTGACAGTGGAGCCAGGAAATCCTGCCCTCCAGACATGCCTACGACCGTCGGAACGTGCTCGGAAGGGGCGGAAACGGAATCCTCCGCGGAGGGACAGCGTGTCAAAGAGGTCTAGAAGTGTCCGTGTCGCCCTCCTCTCCGGCAACTTGTGGCTGTCTGTCAGGGTGAAGCCGGGAAATCGCGGTGTCTGGGTGGGCCTCCGACTGTAGGAACGTGGTGGGAATAGGCAGAAACAGAGGCCTTCCCGGAGGGACGGCGTCTCAAAGAGGACTACGTGCGTATGTCGCCCTTTTTTCCGGGCAACTTTTGCCCCTCTGCCAGGGTGGGGCTGGGAAATCCAGGTCTCCGTGCGGGCCTCTGAACGTCGGAATGCGCCCAGAACGGGCGGACATAGAGGCCTGCGTGGAGGGACAGCTTCTCATAGAGGACTAGGTGAGTGCTTGTCGCCCACTTTTCAGAAAACTTTTCTCCCTCTGTCAGCGTGGGGCCGGGAAATCCTGGCCTTTGGGCGGGCCTATGATCGTCGGAATGCGCTCGGTACAGGCGGAAACGGAGGCCTGCGTGGAGGGACAAGGTCTCAAAGAGGACTGGGTGTGTCCGTGTCGCCCTTTTTCGGGATAACTTTTGCCCCTCTGTCAGGGTGGGGTGGTAAATCGCGGCCTCCGGGCGGGCCTCCAACAGTAGGAACGCGCTCGTACGGGCAGAAACGGAGTCCAGCCTCGAGGGACAGCGTCTGGAAGAGGACTAGGTGTGTCCGCGTCATCCTCTTTTCGGGGCAGCTTTTGCCCCTCTGTCAGGGTGGGCCCGGGAAATCCCGGTCTTCAGGCAGGCTTCCGATCGTCGGAACGCGCTCGGAACAGGCAGACACGGAGGCCTGCGCAGAGGGACAACGTCTCAGAGAGGACTAGGTGTGCACATCGCCCTCTTTTCGAAGCAACTTTTGCGCTCTGTCAGGGTCGGGCCGGGAAATCGCAGCCTCCCGGCGAGCCTCCGACCGTCGTAACGCGCTTGGAATGGGCAGAAATAGAGGCCTGCGCGGAGGGACAACGTCTAAGAGAGGACTAGGTGCGCGCGTGTCACCCTGTCTTCGGGGTAACTTTTGCCCGTCTGTCAGCGTGGGGCCAGGAAATCACTGACTCCGGGCCGTCCACCGACCGTTGGGACGCGTTCAGAACGGGCAGAAACGTAGGCCTGCATGGAGGGATAGCGTCTCAAAGAGGACTAGGTGTGCGCATCACACTCTTATCGAGGAAACTTTTTCCCCACTGTCACGGTGCGGACAGGAAATCCTGGCCTGTGGACAGGCCTACGACCGACGGAACCCGCTCAGAAGGGGAGGAAACAGAGGCCTGAGCGGAGCGACAGTTTCTAAAAGAGGACTAGGTGAGTGTGTGTCGTCCTCTTTTCGGGAAACTTTTGGCCCTCTTTCAGGCTGGGTCTGGAAAATCGCGGCCTCCGGGCATGCTTCCGACTGCAGTAACGAGCTCGGAACGGGCAGAAACGGTGGCCTGCGTGGAGGGACAGCGTCTCAAAGAGGGCTTGGTGCGCTCGCATCGCCCTGTTTTCGAGGTAATATTTTCCCATCTGTCAGCATGGGGCTGGGAAATCCCGGGTTCCGGGCGGTCCTCCAACCGTCGGAACGCATTCGGAACGGGCGGAAACGGACGCCTGCGGAGAGGGACAGTGTCCCGAAGAGGACTAGGTGCCCCCTTCGCCCTCTATTCGAGGCAACTTTGTCCATCTGTAACGGTGGAGCCGGGAAATCCCGGCCTCCGGGGGGCCTCCGACTGTAGGTACGCGCTCGGAACGGGCGCAAACGGAAGCCTGTGCGGAGGGACAGTGTCTCACAGTGGACTAAGTACGCGCGCGTCGCCCTGTTTTCGGGGCAACCTTTGCCACTCTGTCAGCATGGGGCGGGGAAATCCCGGGCTCCGGGCGGGCCTCCGACCGTTGGAACGCACTCGGAACGGGCGGAAATGGAGGCCTGCGCGGAAGGACAGGATCTCAGAGAGGACTAGGTGCGCTCGTCGCCCTTTTTTCGAGGCAAATTTTGCCTCTCATTCAGCTTCGGGCCGGGCAATCCCAACCTTCGGGGGTCCTCCGACCGTCGGAACGTGCTCGGAACGCGCGGAAATGGAGGCCTGCGCAGAGGGACAGCGTCTCAAAGAGGACTACGTGTGCGCGTTGCCCCCTTTTCGAGGCAACTTTTGCTCCTCTGTCACGGTGGAGCCGGGAAATATTGCCCTCCAGACAGGCCTACGACCGTCGGAACGCGCTCGGAAGGGGCGGAAACGGAGGCCTCCGTGTACGGACAGCGTCTCAAAGAGGACTAGGATTGTCCGTGTCTCCCTCTTTTCCGGCAACTTTTGCAGTCCGTCAGGGTGGGGCCGGGAAATCGCGGCGTCCGGGCGGGCCTCCGACTGTAGGAACGCGCTCGGAACAGGTATAAACGGAGGCCTGCGCAGAGGGACAGCGTCTCTAAGAGGACTACGTGCGCGCGACGCCCTCTTTTCGCGGAAACTTTTGCCCCTCTGTCAGCGTGGGGCCGGGAAATCCCGGCCTGCAGGCGGACCTCTGACTGTCGGAATGCGCTCGGAATGGGCGGAAACGGAGGCCTGCACGGAAGGACAGCGTCTCAAACAGGAGTATGTGCACACGTCGCCCTATTTTTGAGGAAAGTTTTGCCCCTCTGTCACAGTGGAGCCGGTTAATACTGGCCTCCAGACTTACCAATGCCCGTCGGAACGTGCTCGGAAGGACCGGAAACGGAGGCCTGCGTGGGGGGACAGTGTCTCAAAGAGGACTTGGTGCCCGTGTGTCGCCCTGTTTTTGAGGTAATTTTTGCCCCTCTGTCAGCATGCGGCCGGGAAATACCGGGCTCCGGGCGCGCCTCTGACCATCGAAACGGACTAGGAATGGGCGGAAACGGAGGCCTGCGCAGAGGTACAGCGTCTCAAGGAGGACTATGTGCTCCCGTAGCCCTCCTTTCGAGGCAACTTTTCCCATCCATCATGGTGGAGCCGGGAAATCCCGGTCTCCGGGGGGGCCTCTGACTGTAGGTTCGCGCTCGGAACGGGCGGAAACGGAGGCCTGCACGGAGGGACAGCGTCTCAAAGAGGACTACGTGCACCCGTCGCCCTTTTTTCGAGGCAACTTTTACCCCTCTGTCATGGTGGAGCCGGTAAATCCTGGCCTGAAGACGGGCCTACGACCGACGGAACGCGCTCAGAAGGGGCGTCAACCGAGGCCTGCGCAGAGGGATAGTTTCTCAAAGAGGACAAGGTGCACGCGCGTCGCCCTTATTTCGGGGCAACTTTTGTCCCTCGGTCATCGTGGAGACGGGAAATCGCGGCTTCCGGGCGAGCCTGCGACCGTCGAAATGTTCTCGGAACGGGTGGAACGGAGGCCTGCATGGAGGGACAGCTTCGCAAAAGGACAAGGTGAGTGCGTGTCTCCTTCTTTTCAGGAAATTTTGCCCCTCTGTCATGGTGGAGCTGCTAAATCCTGGCCTCCAGACGGGCCTCCGACCGTCGCAATGTGCTCGGAACGGGCGGAAACGGAGGCCTGCGCGGAGGGACAGCTTCTCAAAGAGGACTGGGTGTTTCCGTGTTGCCCTCTTTTCAGGCAACTCTTGGCCCTCTGTCATGGTGGGGCCGGGAAATCGCGGCCTCTAGGCGGGCCTACAACTGTAGGAAGCGCTCGGAACGGGCAGAAACGGAGGCCTGCGCGGAGGGACAGCGTCTCAAAGTGGACGACGTGCGCACGTCGCCCTCTTTTCGAGGAAAATTTTTCCCCTCTGTCACGGTGGAGCCGGGAAATCCTGGCCTGCAGATGGGCCTACGACCGACGGAACGCGCTCGGAAGGGGAGGAAACCGAGGCCTGCGCGGGGGGACAGCATCTATAACAGGATTAGGTGCTCGCGTCGCCCTATTTTCCGGGCAACTTTCGCCCCTCTGCCAGTGTGGGGCTGGGAAATCCAGCTCTCCGGACGGGCCTCCGACCGTCGGAACGCGCACGGAACGTGCATAAATGGAGGCCTGCGTGGAGGGACAGCTTCTCAAAGAGGACTAGGTGAGTGTTTGTGGCCCTCTTTTCAGGGCACTTTTGGCCCTCTGTCAGGGTGGGGCCAGGAAATCGCGGCCTCCGGGCATGCTTCCGACTGCAGGAACAAGCTTGGAATGGGCAGAAATGAAAGCCTACACGGAGGGACAGCGTCTCAAAGAGGACTAGGTGCGCGCGTCTCGCCCTTTTTTCGGGACAACTTTTGCCCCTCTGTCATGGTGGAGCTGGGAAATCCCAGCCTCCGGGCGGGCTCCGTCTGTGGGAACGAGCTCGGAACGGGCGGAAACGGAGGCCTGCGCAGAGGAACAGCTTCTCAGAGAGGACTAGGTGTGTCCGTGTTGCCCTTTTTTCAGGAAACATTTCCCTCTCTGTCAGCGTGGTGCCGGAAATCCTGGCCTTTCGGCGGGCCTGCGACTGCCGGAATGCGCTTGGTACGGGAAGAAACGGGGACCTGCGTGGAGGGACAGCGTCTCAAAGAGGACTAGGTGCGTCCGCGTCGCCCTCATTTAGGCAACTTTTGGCCCACTGTCAGAGTCGGGCTGGGAAATCATGGATTCCGGGCGGGCCTCCGACTATAGGAACGCGCTCAGAATGGGCAGAAAAGGAGGCCTGCGCAGAGGGGCAGCATCTCATACAGGACTAGGTACACGTGCGTCACCCTTTTTTGGGGGCAACTTTTGCCCCTATGTCAGGGTGGGGCCTGGAAATCGCGGCCTCTGGGCTGGTCTCCGACTGTAGGAATTGCTCAGGACGGGCAGAAACGGAGGCCTGCGTGGAGGGACAGAGTCTCAAAGAGGACTATGTTCGCGCATCGCCCTGTTTTCGGGGTAACTTTTTCCCCTCTGTCAGCGTGGGGCCGGGAAATCCCGGGCTCTGAGCGCGCCGCCCACCATCGTAACGTAGTCAGAACGGGCGGAAACGGAGGCCTGTGCAGATGGACAGTGTCTCAAAGAGGACTACGTGCGCTCGTTGCCCTCTTCTCAGGAAATTTTTACCTCTCTGTCAGCGTGGGTCCGGGAAATCCTGGCCTTTGGGCGGGCTTCCGACCGTCGGAATGCGCTCGGTACGGGCGGAAACGAACGCCTGGATGGAGGGACAGAGTCTCAACAAGGACTAGGTGTGTCCGCGTTGCCCTTTCTTGGGGCAACTTTTGTCCCTCTGTCAGGGGGAGGGCCAGGAACTCCCGGTCTTTGGGCAGGCCTCCGAATGTCGGAACGCGCTCGGAACAGGCAGAAACGGAGGCCTACGCAGAGGGACAGCATCTCAAAGAGTATTAAGTGCGCGCGTCGCCCTCTTTTCGAGGCAATTTTATTTATATATATATTTATTTATTTATTAAAACATTTTTATGCCGCCCCATTCGCCGAAGCCTCGGGGCAGCTCAGATCGTTGCCGGCCTCTAGGCAGGATTCCGACTGCAGGAACGAGCTCGGAACGGGCGGAAACGGAGGCATGCGCAGAGGGACAGCTTCTCAAAGAGGACTAGGTGTGTCCGTGTTGCCCTCTTTTCAGGAAACTTTTGCCTCTCTGTAATCATGGGGCCGCGAAATACTGGCCTTAGGCGGTCCTCCGACCGTCGGACTGGGCTCGGTACGGGCGGAAACGGAGGCCGCGATTTCCTGGCCCTACCCTGACAGAGGGACAAAAGCTGCAGCAAAAAGAGGACGATGCGGACATCCCTAGTCCTCCTTGAGACGCTGTTCCTCCACGCATGCCTCCGGGCGGGCCTCCGTACGTCAGAACGCGATCGGAACAGGCAGAAAGGGATGCCTGCGCGGAGGGACACCGACTCAAAGAGGACTAGGTGCGTGCGCTTCGGCCTTTTTCAGGGTAACTTTTGCCCCTCTGTGAGGGTGGAGCCGGGAACTCCCGGGCTCCGGCTAGGCCTCCGACCGTCGGAACGCACCCAGAATGGGTGGAAATGGAGGCCTGCGTGGAGGGACAGCTTCTCAAAGAGGACTAGGTGAGTGCGTGTCGCCCGCTTTTCAGGAAACTTTTGGCCCTCTCTCAGGGTGGGGCCAGGAAATCGCGGCCTCCGGGCGGGCCTCCGACAGTAGGAACGCGCTCGATACGGGCGGAAATGGCGGAAATGGCGGCCTGCGCGGAGGGACAGAGTCTGAAAGAGGACTACGTTTGCTTGTCGCCCTCTTTTCGAGGCAACTTTTGCCCCTCTGTCAGCATGGGGCTGGGAAAACCTGGGCTCCGGGCGGGACTCTGACCAGCGGAACTCGCTCAGAACGGGTGGAAATGGAGGCCTGCGCATAGGGACAGAGTCTCAAATAGGATTAGGTGCGCTTGTCGCCCTTTTTTCCGGGCAACTTTTGCCCCTTTGTCACGGTGGGGCCGGGAAATCGCAGCCTCTGGGCGGGCCTCCAACCCTAGGAACCCGCTCAGTACGGGCGGAAACGGAGGCCTGCGCGGTGGACAGCGTCTCAGAGAGGACTGGGTGTGTCCGCATCGTCCTTAATGGGGCAGATTTTCCCCTCTTTCAAGGTGGGGCCGGGAAATTCCGGGTTCCGGGCGGGCCTCTGACCGTCGGAACGCACTCGGAACGGGCGGAAACAGGGTCCTGCGCAGAGGGACAGCGTCTACAACAGGATTTGGTGCGCGCGTCGCCCTCTTTTCAAAGCAACTTTTACCCCTCTGTCACGGTGGTGCCGGGAAATACTGGCCTGCAGATGGGCCAATGACCGACGGAATGCGCTCGGAAGGGGCCCAAACCGAGGCCTACGTGGAGGGACAGTATCTCAAAGAGGACTAGGTGCACGCGCGTCGCCCTTATTTCGGGGCAACTTTTGCCCCTCTGACATCGTGGAGACGGGAAATCGCGGCTTCCGGGCGGGCCTCCGACCATCGAAACGCACTCGGAACGCCGGAAACAGAGGCCTGCGTGGAGGGACAGGGTCTACAACAGGATCAGGTCCGCGCGTCGCCCTTAATCCAGGTAACTTTTGCCCCTCTGTCAGCGTGGGGCCGGGAAATCACTGACTCCAGTAAGGCCTCCGACCATTGGGACACATTCGGAATGTGCAGCAACGGAGGCCTGCATGGAGCGACAGCGTCTCAAAGAGGACTTGGTGCGCGTGCGTTGCCCTGTTTTCAGGATTTCTTTTGCCCCTCTGTCGGCATGTGGCCGGGAAATTCCGGGCTCCGGGAGGGCCTCCGACTGTAGGTTCGCGCTCGGAACTGGCGGAAACGGAGGACTGCTCAGAGGGATAGCGTCTCAAAGAGGACTAAGTGCGCGCGTCGCCCTCTTTTCGAGACAACTTTGCATCTCCGTAAGGGTGGGGCTGGGAAATCGCGGCCTTCGGGCGCGCCTCCGACCGTCAAAATGCGCTCGGAACGCCGGAAACAGAGGCCTGCGTGGAGGGACAGCATCTCAAAGAGGACTGAGTGTGCGCGTCGCCCTCTTTTCGAGGCAACTTTTGCCCCTCTGTCAGCGTGCGGCCGGGAAATCACTGACTCCGGGCAGGCATCCGACCGTTGGGACGTGTTTGGAACGGGCAGAAATGGTGGCCTGCGTGGAGGGACAGCCTCTCAAAGAGGACTTGGTGCACGAGAGTCGCCCTGTTTTCGGGATTACTTTTGCCCCTCTGTCAGCATGGGGCTGGGAAATCCCGGGCTCCGGGCGGGCCTCTGACTGTAGGTTCGCGCTCGGAACGGGCGGAAACGGAGGCCTGTGCAGAGGGAGAGCGTCTCAAAGAGGAATAGGTGCGTGCGCGTCGCCCTTTTTTCGGGGCAACTTTTGCACATCTGTCATCATGGAGCCGGGAAAACGCAGCTTCCGGGTGGGCCTCCGACCGTCGAAACGCACTCGGAATGGGCGGAAACGGATCCCTGCGTGGAGGGAAATCATTTACAACAGGATTAGGTGCGCGTTGCCCTTTTTTCTGGGCAACTTTCACCCCTCCGCCAGGGTGGGCCTGGGAAATCCAGGTTTCCGGACGGGCCTCCGATCGTCGGAATGCGCCCGGAATGGGCAGAAATGGACACCTGCGTGGAGGGACAGCTTCTCAAAGAGGACTAGGTGAGTGTGAGTGGCCCTCTTTTCAGGACACTTTTGGCCCTCTGTCAGGGTGGGGCAAGGAAATTGCGGCCTCCGGGCATGCTTCCAACTGCAGGAAGGAGCTCAGAACGGGCAGAAATGAAAGCCTACGCGGAGGGACAGCGTCTCAAACAGGACTAGGTGCGCGCGTGTTGCCCTTTTTCGGGACAACTTTTGCCCCTCTGTCATGGTGGAGCTGGGAACTCCTAGCCACCGGCGGGCCTCCGTCTGTGGGAACGAGCTTGGAACGGGTGGAAACGGAGGCCTGCGCAGAGGAACAGCTTCTCAAAGAGGACTAGATGTGTCCGTGCTGGCCTCTTTTCAGGAAACTTTTGCCTCCCAGTCAGTGAGGGGCCGGGAAATCCTGGCCTTTGGGCGGGCCTCCGACCGTCGGAATGCGCTCGGTACAGGCAGAAATGGAGTCCTGCGTGGACGGACAGAGTCTCAAAAGGGACTGGGTGTGTCCGCGTCAACCTGTTTCGGGATAACATTTGCCCCTCTGTCAGGGTCGGGCTGGGAAACCTCGGCCTCCGGGCGGGCCTCTGACCGTGGGCACGCGCTCGATACGGGCGGAAACGGAGGCCTGCCTGGAGGGACAGCGTCTCAAAGAGGACTAGTTGTGTCCGGGACGTCCTGTTTTCGAGGCAACTTTTGCCCCTCTGTCAGCATAGGGCCGGGAAATCTCTGACTCCGGGCGGGCCTCCAACTGTCGAAACACTTTCGGAACGGGCGTAAACGGAGGCCTACGTAGAGGGACAGCGTTTACAAAAGGATTAGGGGCGCAAGTCACCCTTTTTTCCGTGCAACTTTTGCCCCTCTCTCAACAAAGGCCGGGAAATCCCGGTCTTCGGGCGGGCCTCCGACCGTCGGAAGTGGCACGGAACGGGCAGAAACGGAGGCCTGCGCAGAAGGACAGAGTATCAAAGGGGACTAAGTGCGTGCGTCGCCCTCTTTTGCTGTGCGTGCGTGCGTCGCCCTCTTTTACTGTCAGCGTGGGGCCGGGAAATCACTGACTCCGGGCATACCTCCGACCGTCGGAACGTGCTCGGAACGGGCAGAAACAGTGGCCTGCATGGATGGACAGCGTCTTAAAGAGGACTTGGTGCATCTGCGTCGCCCTGGTTTCGGGATTACTTTTGCCCCTCTGTCAGCATGGGGCTGGCAAATCCCGGGTTCCGGGCGGGCCACCGACCTTAGGAACGCATTCGGAATGGGCAGAAATGGAGACCTGCGCAGAGGGATAGCGTCTCAAAATGGACTACGCGTTCCCGTTGCCCTTTTTTCGGGGCAACTTTTGCCCATCTGTCATCATTGAGCCACGAAATCGCGGCTTCCAGGCGGGCCTCTGACAGTCGAAACGCGCTCGGAATGGGCGGAAACGGAGGCCTGCGTGGAGGGATAGCATTTACAACAGTCTTAGGCACGCGACGCCCTTTTTTCTGGGCAACTTTTGCCCCTCTTCCAGGTTGGGGCTGGGAAATCCAGGTCTCCGGACGGGCTTCCGACCGTCGGAACGCGCCTGGAACGGGCAGAAATGGAGGCCCGCGTGAGGGAAAGCTTATCAAAGAGGACTAGGTGAGTGCGTGTGGCCCTCTTTTCAGGAAACTTTTGGCCCTCTGTCAGGGTGGGTCCAGGAAATCGTGGCCTCCGGGCATGCTTCCAACTGCAGGAACGAGCTCGTAACGGGCAGAAATGAAATCCTACGAGGAGGGACAGCGTCTCAAAGAGGACTATGTGCGTGCGTGTCGCCCTTTTTTCGGGACAACATTTGCCCCTCTGTCATGGTGGAGCTGGGAAATCCCAGCCTCCGGGCGGGCCTCCGTCTGTGGGAACGAACTCGGAACGGGCAGAAACGGAGGCCTGTGCAGTGGACAGCTTCTCAAAGAGGACTAGGTGTGTCCGTGTTGCCCTCTTTTCAGGAAACATTTCCCTCTCTGTTAGCGTGGGGCCGGGAAACCTCGGCCTCCGAAGGGCCTCCGACCGTAGGAACACGCTCGATACGGGTGGAAACAGAGGCCTGCCTGGAGGAACAGCGTCTCAAAGAGGACTAGGTGTGTCCGGGTCGTCCTCTTTTCGAGGCAACTTTTGCCCCTTGCCAGTGTGGGGCCAGGAAATCACTGACTCCGGGCGGGCCTCCGACCTTCGGAACGCACTCAGAACGGGCAGAAACAGTGGCCTGCGTGGACGGACAGCGTCTCAAAGAGGACTTGGTGCGTGTGCGTCGCCCTGTTTTTGGGATTACTTTGCCCCTCTGTCAGCATGGGGCCGGATAATCCCGGGCTCCGGGCGGGCCTCCGACCGCCGGAACGCACTCGGAACGGGCAGAAACAGAGACCTGCGCAGAGGGGCAGCATCTCAAAGAGGACTACGAGCGCCCGTTGCCCTCTTTTCGAGGAAACTTTTTACCCTCTGTCACGGTGGAGCCGGGAAATCCTGGCCTGCAGACGGGACTACGACCTACGTAACACCTTCGGAAGGGGCGGAAACCGAGGCCTGCGCGGAGGGACAGAGTCTCAAAGAGGACTAGGTGCGCGCGCGTCCCGTTTTTTTCGGGGCAACATTTGCCCATCTGTCATCGTGGAGCCGGGAAATTGCGGCCTCCGGGCATGATTCCGACTGCAGGAATGAGCTCGGAAGGGGCACAAATGAAAGCCTACGCGGAGGGAAAGCGTCTCAAAGAGGACTAGGTGCGCACGCGTCGCCCTTTTTTCGTGGCAACTTTTGCCCCTCTGTCATGGTGGAGCTGGGATATCCCAGCCTACGGGTGGGCCTCCGTCTGTGGGAACGAGCTCAGAACGGGCAAAAACGGAGGCCTGCGCAGAGGAACAGCTTCTCAAAGAGGACTAGGTGTGTCCGTGTTGCCCTCTTTTCAGGAAACTTTTGCCTCTCTGTCACTGAGGGGCCGGGAAATCCTGGCCTTTGGGCAGGCCTCCGACCGTCGGAATGCGCTCAGTACAGACGGAAATGGAGGCCTGCGTGGAGGGACAGCGTCTCACAGAGGACAGGGTGTGTCCGCGTCGCCTTTTTCGTGATAACTTTTGCCCCTCTGTCAGGGTGGGGCCCGAAACCTCGGCCTCCGGGCGGGCCTCCGACCGTAGGAACGCGCTTAATATGGGCGGAAACGGAGGCCTCCCTGGAGGGACAGCGTCTCAAAGAGGACTAGGTGTGTCCGGGTCGTCCTCTTTCCAGGCAACTTTTGCCCCTCTGTCAGCGTAGGGCCGGGAACTCTCTGACTCCGGGTGGGCCCCCAACCGTCAGGATGTGTTCGGAACAGGCAGAAACGCAGGCCTGCGTGGAGGGACATCATCTCAAAGAGGACTTGGTGCGCGTGCGTCGCCCTGTTATCAGGGGAACTTTTGCCCCTCTGTCAGCGTGGGGCCGGGAAATCCCGGGCTCCGGGCGGGCCTCCGAACGTCGGAACACCCTCGGAACGGGCAGAAACGGAGGCCTGCACTGAGGGATAGCGTCTCAAAGAACACTTGGTGCGCGTGTGTCGCCCTGTTTTCGGGATTACTTTTGCCCCTCTGTCAGCATGGGGACGGGAAATCCCGGGCACCGGGCGGGACTCCGACTGTAGGTTCGCGCTCGGAACGGGTGGAAATGGAGGCCTGCGCGGAGGGACAGCGTCTCAAAGAGGACTACATTCACGCGTTGCCCTCTTATCGCATAAACATTTTCCCCGCAGTCACGGTGCAGCCAGGAGATCCTGGCCTGCAGACAGGCCTACGACTGACGGAACACACTCGGAAGCAGCGGAAACCGAGGCCTGAGCGGAGGGACAGTTTCTCAAAGAGGACTAAGTGCACGCGCGTCACCCTTATTTCGGGGCAACTTTTGCCCCTCTCTCAGCGTGGGGCCGGGAAATCCCAGTCTTCGGGCGGGCCTCCGACCGTCGGAAGTGGCTCGGAACGGGCAGAAACGGATGGCTGCGTGGAGGGACAGCGTGTACAACAGGATTAGGTGTGCGCGTCGCCGTTTTTGCCGGGCAACTTTTGCCCTTCTGTCATGGTGGAGCTGGGAAATCCCGGCCTGCGGGCGGGCCTCCGACCGTCGGAACAAGCTCGGAACGGGCGGAAACATAGGCCTGCGCAGAGGGACAGCTTCCCCAAGAGGACTAGGTTTGTCCATGGTGCCCTCTTTTCAGGAAACTTTTGCCTCTCTGTCAGCGTGGGGCCATGAAATCGCGGTCTCCAGGTGGGCCTCCGACCATCGGAACGCGCTTGGAACGGGCAGAAATGGAGGCCTGCGCGGAGGGACGTCTGAAAGAGGACTAGGTGCGCACGTGTCGCCCTGTCTTTGGGGTATCTTTTGCCCCTCTGTCAGCGTGTGGCCGGGAAATCGCGGCCACCGGGCGGACCTCCGACCGTAGGAATGCGCTCGATACGGGCGGAAACAGGGGCCAGACTGGAGGGACAGCGTCTCAAAGAGGACTAGGAGTGTCCGCTTCTAACTCTTTTCGGGGCAGCTCTTGCCCCTCTGTTAGGGTGGTGCCAGGAAATCCCGGTCTTCGGGTAGGCCTCCGATCATCGGAAGGCGCTCGGAACAGGCAGAAACGGAGGCGTGCGCATAGGGCCAGCGTCTCAAAGAGGATTTAGTGCGTGCATCGCCCTCTTTTCGAGGCAACTTTTGCCCCTCTGTCAGGGTGGGGCCGGGAAATCGCGGCCTCCGGGCGGGCCTCCGACCATCGGAACACGCTTGGAAAGGGCAGAAACGGAGGACTGCGCGGAGGGACACCGTCTCAAAGAGGACTAGCTGCGCGCGTGTCGCCCTGTCTTCGGGGTATCTTTTGCCCCTCTGTCAGCGTGGGGCCGGGAAATCGTGGACTCTGGGCCCCCCTCCGACCATCGGAACGCGCTTGGAATGGGCGGAAACAGAGGCCTGCGCGCAAGGACACTGGCTCAAAGAGGACTAGGTGCGGGTGCGTCGCCAAGTTTTTGGGGTAACTTTTGCCCCTCTGTCAGGGTGGAGCCGGGAAATCACGGCCTCTGGGCGGGCCTCCGATCGTCAGAACGCTATTAGAAAGGGCGGAAACGGAGGCCTGCGAGGAGGGACAGCGTCTCAAAGAGTACTACGTGCGCGTGTCGCCTGTTTTCGGGGCAACTTTTGTCCCTCTGTCGGAGTGGGGCCAGGAAATCCCGGTCTTCGGGCGGGCCTCCGACCGTCGGAACCCACTCAGAACGGGCAGAAACGGAGGCCTGTGCAGAGGGACAGCGTCACAAAGAGGACTAGGTGCGTGCGCGTTGCCCTGTTTTCAGGGTAACTTTTGCCACTCTGTCAGGGTGGAGGCGGGAAATCCCGGGCTCCGAGCGGGCATCCGACCATCGGAACGGGCGGAAACGGAGGCCTGCGCGGAGGGACAGCATCTCAAAGAGGACTACGTGCGGGCGTCGCCCTCTATTCGAGGCAACTTTTGCCCCTCTGTCAGCGTGGGGCCGGGAACTCCCTGCCTCCGGGCGGGCCTCGGAACGTCAGAATGTGCTCGGAACGGGCAGAAATGGAGGCCTGCGTGGAGGGACAGAGTCTCAAAGAGGACTAGGTGCGCGCGGGTCACCCTGTTTTCGGGGTAACTTTTGCCCCTCTGTCAGCGTGGGGCCGGGAAATCCTGGCCTGCAGGGGGTCCTCCGACTGCTGGTTCAGGCTCGGAATGGGCATAAATGGGGGCCTGCATGGAGGGACAGCGTCTCAAAGAGGACTACGTGCGGCGTTGCCCTCTATTCGGGGCAACTTTTACCCCAGTGTCCGCGTGGGGCCGGGGAATCCCTTCCTCCTGGCGGGTCTCCGACCGTCGGAATGCACTTGGAAAGGGCGGAAATGGAGGCCTGCTTGCAGGTACAGCGTCTCAAAGAGGAGTAGGTGCGCGTGCGTCGCCCTGTTTTCGTGGTAACTTTTGCCACTCTGTCAGCGCAGGCCCGGGAAATCCCTGCCTCCGGGCAGGCCTCCGATCGTCGGAACGCACTCGGAACGGGCGGAAATGGAGGCCTGCGCATAGGGACAGCGTCTCAAACAGGATTAGTTGCGCTCGTCAACCTTTTTTCCGGGCAATTTTGCGCCTTTGTCACGTTGGGGCGGGGAAATGCCGGCATCTGGGCGGGCCTCCGACCGTCGGAACGCGCTCGGAATGGGCAGAAACGGATGCCTACGCGGAGGGACAGCGTCTAAAAGAGGACTACGAGCGCGCATCGCCCTTTTTCGTGGCAACTTTTGCCCCTTTGTCATGGTGGAGCGTGACATCCCAGCTTCCGGGCGGGCCTCCGACTGTCGGAACGCGCTTGGAACTGGCGGAAACGGAGGCCTGAGCGGAGGGACACTCTCTCAAAGAAGACTGCGTACACGTGTCGCCCTGTTCTTGGGGCAACTTTTGCCCCTCTGTCAGCATAGGGCCGGGAAATCCCGGGCTCCGCGCGGGCCTTCGACCATCAGAACGCGCTCGGAACGGGCGGAAACGGAGGCCTGCGCAGAGGGACAGTTTCTCAAAGAGGACTAAGTGCGCGCGCGTCGCCCTTTTTTCAAGGCTGCTTTTGCCCCTCTGTCAGGGTGGGGCCGGGAAATCGCGGCCTCCGGGCGGGCCTCCGATCGTCAGAAAGCGATTCAACGGGCGGAAACGTAGTCCCGCGCGGAGAGACAGCGTCTCAAAGAGGACTACGAGCGCGTGTCGCCCCGTTTTCGGGGCAACATTTGTCCCTCTGTCAGAGTGGGACCGGGAAATCCCAGTCTTCGGGCGGGCCTCCAACCGTCGGAATTGGCTCGGAACGGGCAGAAACGGAGGCCTGCGCAGAGGGACAGCGTCAAAAAGAGGACTAAGTGCGCGCGTCGCCTTCTGTTCAAGGCAACTTTTGCCCCTCTGTCAGGGTGGGGACGGGAAATCGCGGGCTTCGGGCAGGCCTCCGACCATCGGAACGCGCTCGGAACGTGCAGAAACAGAGGCCTGCGCAGACGGACAGCGTCTCAAAGAGGACTATGTTCGCGTGTCCCCGTCTTTTCGTGGCAACTTTTGCCCCACTGTCAGGGTGGGGCTGGGAAATCCCGGCTTCCGGGGGGGCCTCTGACTGTAGGTTCGCGCTCGGAACGGGCGGAAACGGAGGCCTGCGTGGAGGGACAGCGTCTTAATGAGGACTTGGTGCCCGTGCGTCGCCCTGTTTTAGGGGTAATTTTTGCCCCTCTGTCGGCGTGGGGCCGGGAAATCCCTGCCTACGTTCGGGCCTCCGACCGTTGGAAGGCGCTCGGAACGGGCGGAAACGGAGG
>NW_025335954.1:0-17747 GCF_004798865.1 Varanus komodoensis
CTCCTCTGTCTCAAGCCTTAGGTGGGGCTTGAGAAGGAAGAGGCATGAGATGGCCAGAGCAGAAACCTTTGCCACTCTCACCAAAGGATTGTTAGAACTTTTTTTAAGCTTGGTCAGAGGGTACACTAAGCCATGGGGGTTTTCCTAAACCCTAGAACAAGCCATATCCACTTAGGGTGGTTTATAAGGCACTCCAAGGGAAACGGGGCAGTTGCCTAATGGCATGCTAACCAATGACCCAGTCACACAAAACCAGTGCAAGGGTGTTAAGTGAGCCGAGCACAAGATGCTAATCCTTGCTAATTAACAAGTTGCTAATCCTTTCAGCCTTTCCTGGTTGAAACGCAACACGACAGAAACTTCTACCTCAGTTTTACTTCAGTTCTTCACCATCAGTGATACCTAAACCATCCCTGATAATATTCCTCACATCATACTCTTCCTTCAAGGTGCAACCAATATGGACAGCCTTAAAGGGAGATTAAACAAATTCATAAGGAGAATCAATGGTTCCTAGTTTGGATGGCTATTTGCTGTCTCCACTGTCAGAGGAATATGCCAATATATACCAGTTGCTGGGGAACATGGGTGGGAGGGGCTGTTGAACTCAGGTCCTGCTTGTGGTATTCTGCAGGAAGCTGGTTGACCACTGTGTGAACAAAATGCAAGGTTAGATAGACCCTCGGTCTGATCCAGCATGGCTCTTCTTATGTTCTTCCTAAAGTACTGATGGGATCATTCCAATCAAATAATACAACAATCCTGCAAGGTGGGTCAGCCTCCGAGAGAGTTAAGACTCACCTTTGCGTTTCCTGCCTGTGCTAGAATTAAACACCCTGTTGGCTCTGGACCATCTTTCTCCTTCAGCGGTAAAGTACGCAAGAACTAGGTTACTCTTGAAGGATTAGCTATAGGTATGTTGTTATCACAGCATATGGATTCCAGCAATGTTAGCGGTTTGCAAGAGAGTTGGTACTTTGACAACAAAGTCCTCCTTTGTATTTATACAAGGGAGACCAAGCCAATAGAAGTAAAGTGTACTCGTGTGTATACCTTGTTCTTTCCTTTTAAGGCACATTCAAATATTACTTCTAAGAGCAACCTTTATGAGGTACAAAAAAACTCTCATAGGAAAAGTGCCTCCTATTAAGGTGGGTGCTTTAGCAATACTATAGGTAGTTCTAATGGTAGCTGTGATGTCTTTGCTGATCCTCAATGATTTAAGTTGACTGGTACCTATATCAATAGAAGATAAGAAAACATGAATGAGATTCATTCTCCTTTTAAGCCAGATTCAATCTTGCGATCTTTCTTCTCTGCCTTTTTCATCCTGTCCTTTTTAGTTAGCTTTTTTCTGTCAGCTCAGTGACTGCATAAGCACACAGCGATAAGTCTAGTTTTCTGGCTTATTTTGAACATGCAGGGTGCTGGTCTGCAAAGGCCATTTGCTTCTATATCAACTCCCCCTTCACACATGGAGGTAAAACAAACCAGGATGTACCGCTCGTATGGCACAGAAGCTAGCTGGGTCCATGTGACTTATGGAAGGAACAAACCAGACATGCAGACTTCAGTAGGTCCTTCCGTTGGCCACACCTTGATTGATTTGCCTGAATGGCGTTGGCTGAGGCAAAGGGCATGGATACTGCATTGGATAGTCAGCCTGCTGACTTGTCCCCCTTCCTGGTTCACCTTCCAAGAGTGCTGGTGGTGGGTGGCATGGTGAGGGGGCTATCAGAGTGCAGACTGCCCATGTGAACGCCTGTCTTGCCACTCTGGATGTGCAAGCTCTCCAGCACAAAGCTGCCCTGGCCCAGATGCCACCCCCACAAGACCCTTTAAGCAGATCCGTACCAAGCAGGCACAGGAACCAAACCTGTTCTCTGCCCTCATCAATCCAACCCAACTTCTGTCACACTACCATGCCCATGCCCAGTTTTATTGCCAAACCTACTCCCACTCTAGCCAACTTGTGATGCCCACTTGGATGCATATTAACCAAAGGTCAAGTCAGTGATTAAACTTTGCCACAATGCTGTCTCTCAATGTCCTCTTGAAGCTAAACAATAACTTAACCAAGGACAGAGTACAGTGGAAGATGCTAGTTAGTGGAAGTCCTATTTTTCTACAGGATGCTAAAATGAATGAATATGCAATACAGATTTCAGCACAGTTGATAATGGAATTTTTCCAGGGACAAGGAGATCAAAGGAAGGAAACTCAAATATGACCTAAGTTCAAAAGTTTTGTTTGTGAAAATTCAAGTTCTGGAACTGTTGACAAAAGGAGAGTTGACCAAAGGAGTGGAGGAACCATGAAGCTGTAAAAACCCATTGGTGAGAGATGGTGTCCAATGACCATCTAATAATAATCATAATCATAATCATAATCATAATCTAATAATAATAATAAAGTGAAATTACTTATTTCTTGCAAGCTCGTGAAAAGTCAGTCTAGAATTATGAGGGTCAGTATTAAGGAATGTCAGGACAAGAACTAAATCTTGACTATTTGGGAAGGGGTTTGCATGGAATGGCCAACAATCCCTGACAATGCTTCTGAATGCATCTTTTGCTTGCCAGCACTGAAGATTTTCAAAACTTTATGTATCTGTTCTGTGTTCTTATATATCATTTCTATACCTTGTTAAAATTATGCTTGATATTTAGATAACTGATTTAACTTTTCTTCTGTCAGTGCAAATATACTGAACCTGCAAATAAAAGGCAACACTCCCTCATGGGAGACTTCAGACTCCTTAGTTAGACTCTATGAATCCATCGGGCGTGCATTTCTAGCTGGCAGATCACAGCAGAAGGCACCCAGGTGCCCTGCAGAGGGAACAGTTAATTAATGACTGATGAGGTCATGGATATCCATGCTTGATTTCTTTGTCCAATCCTGCACCTCATTATAATGTTTCCAGCATTTCTCAACAAAATGGCACAGTGATTTTATTAGGGGTGAAACAATTAAAAAAAGGAAAAACCCAGCTTACTTGATTGCCACCCAAAAGGCTTTGCCGTGAACAACACTCTGCTGGAACTTTTCTGCCACACATCTGGCTGAATTCAGCCTCCAGTTTGTGCAAGTTTCTCTAGTGACTGTAGGACAGCAAATAACCTAGGGCCACAGGCAAGATCCTATGTTATAGGTGAGCCATTTTCGTGGCATGCTGCCAGTATAACTAGAAAGGGTGGCGGTGGGGAGGTTCTAAGCCTTAGCATTTAAGGCTTGTGCTGAGCAAAATGATTCAACAGACTGATCTGAAATTGACAGTAGAGGAGAGGTGGGTTTGAGGTTCATTGGAGGCAATGCTGAGATGGAAAATGTCTTCTTTGTTGGAGTGAAAGTCTGATGAGTTGCCTGCCTTAATGCTTCCCAGCCCAATTCAAGGGGCTGATTTTAACTCATGAAGCCCTACGCAGGTTGGGACTGCAATACCTGACGCAACACCTCTCCCAGCCATACTGCCTGCATGCTACAATTAAGATCTATGGCTTGACTCTGCCACCTCTAAGGGAGGTTCATTTGGTGGCAAAAGGAAGAAGGACTTTTTCAGTGGTGGCACCCTGGTTGTGGTACAGGTTCCTCACTGAGGCCTGCCTGGCATTAATCTTCATATCTTGCCAGTGTGGTGTAGTGAGAGCCAGTGTGGCATAGTGGTTGAGAGCATGGGACTGGGACTCAGGTGATCTGGGTTCTAGTCCCCGCTCAGCCATGGAGCCAACGGGGTGACTTTGGGCCAGTCACAGACTCTCAGCCCAACCTACCTCACAGGGTTGTTGTTGTGGGGATAAGATGGAGGAGGAGAATGATGTAAGCTGCCTTGAGCCCTTTGTAGGAAAAAGGCAGGATATAAATCGAAAAATAAATAAAATATCTTTTTTGTGACAGATTAAGACTGTGCTGTATGACAGGGCATTTAATTAGCCTTTTGCTATACTAGAGTATTGTCAATAGCTTAATAGTTCTTGTGACTTAATTGGAGTAAGCCACGGTAACGTTTTATTTGTTTTTTAGATTTTTATTGTATTTTTATGATGCTGTACTGCACCATATATTTTCTGGTATCCTTACTGTATTTTATCTGGTGTTGTGACACACCCAGAGAGCTTCAGCTATTGGGCAGTACAAAAGCAGCGACAACAACGATGCCTGCCTGCCTGCCTGCTAGTTGCTTGATAGGTACTGTTTAGGGTTTTTTCCATAAATTTACATGGGATTCCCTGTGTAGTAACAGCTCTCCGTACGGCAAGCCTCGGAAAACAGCCTGCCATTGTAACACGAACTGGACAAGCACATGATCCGACAGGAAAGAGTTAAAGAATTATTTGGACAAACTGGTGCCAGGGCCAGGTAGACTTTCAAGGCACTCTGGCATCAAAGGCCGCAGGAGGACTGGGCAAGCTTGCAAAACAAAGAAGAAACAGACTGGGCGTATCATCACCAAGTACAGGAGTATCCGCACTCCCCAGAACAGGGTAGGAGATTAAAGTTACAAGGGAAATTGATTTCCACCTGGGATCTATTAGGTAAGATCACCCCCTGAATCAGCAGAATATGGCAAGATGGGTAAAAGAGGGGTGTTGAGAGAAAGGGGTGTGCCTCTTTGAGGAGAAGTACCCTTCCTGCTGTTGAAGGCTGTCTGAGAACGCTGCGCTACCCTGGGTTAGGGAGGCGACGATTGGTAGAGTACCTGTGTGCTTGGTTAGTTGGGAGAAGCTTTGTTATTTCCTGTTAATCCCCACAGGAATTCAGAGTGTATGCAGGAAGTATCCAGTTAACTAGACTTGTGTGCTTGAGGCCTCACAGCCAGTCAGAAGGCTGTGATTCCTTCCTTAGGTTCAAAGTCCTCCCACTACTGAAGCATGGTGACTGAGGTCATGCTTTCATGAATGGTTTCACAATAGCCCGCATCAACATGTTTAAACAGACCTAGAGATTGGTTTAAGTTTCAGGAATTTGCTCAATTGAAATGTCAATACTCTAATTAGAAATATTTTCCATTTTATTGCAACATACATGTCTGATTGATTTGCATTATTGTTCTGTATACACTGACATCAGATTCTCATTATAATGTCTTTATCCTGTCACCCTTGCTCTGTACCTGCATACATGACTAGGAGGTTATAAAATACTCCATACATGTTCTGAAAACTTGCAGTTGATCTGGCCTCTACCTGGCAGCACTGTTTAGTTTTCCGGAACAATTTTTTTTAATGAACTGCAGAGGCTCAAAGCAAAAGGGGTCTTTCCTTACCGAATCTGGGTTTTCCTGTCTCGCGGCTGCCATCAAGGGGTCCTGGCAGGATCCTGGGAGCAGGGACAGTAGATTTGTTGTGTTTTGCGGCTCTCCAAATTCCTCTTTCCTTCCCCTCCGTATTTATTTATAATTTAACCATGTGTGTGTTTTAGCTGTTTTAGTACCCTCTATCCTTTTTTTAAGCTTTTTAATAAAACCCTGTTTTCCCCAAATCTTGGGTGTTGTGTGCAGAATCCAGTGTTTGGTCCAGGATTAGGGACCCAGAAGGGTCAGGGCAGAGATTGGAGGCCAGGAAGCTGCAGAAGTGGGGACTTTGGAGCAGCTGATTGCTGCAGTCATCTTAGGAAAGGGAGAAGGTGTAATAGGCACTGTGCCGAGAAGCTGCAAGGTGTTTGTAATTTTGAAAAGGAAATGGTTATTTTCCTCTCCATTTTAGTTCATGGAATATCCTAAGCTCTTATTTGCGGGCTGGGAGGGGAATAGAATGAGATGTGGTAGGGCTATAGATATTTTGGACTTTAATTCATGAAAGCCTCTTCCAGCATGACCATTAATCATTAAACATCCAGAGAGCTACTTGGTTTGGAGTGTGTCACCAAATATGTGAACAGGGGTGATTCGGCTTACATTTTTGAGGCATTCAAAAGACTTTTGATAACGTCCCATAAGTTTGCTCAGGCATCTTTGGGTGAGACAAGAGAAGCCTTTTATAGATGTAGTAATTTTGTACTATTTTATATAGAAAGCAAAGAGAGTGAATAGTCTGTTCTTGAAATGGAGCGATGTAAAGAATATATCGTCAACTGATGGACATGGGCAGGTCTGTAGAATGCTTCCAAATTCACAGCATTGGCTCAGAGAGGGCTCCTGGTACCCCTGGTACGTGAGCACTTTCGCTGGAGCCCTGGATGTGGTGTCAAGGGAAGACACCCAAATTCAGACCACAGTGTTCAAAAGCGGCCTGCAATGCCATGTGTGGGTCACGGTCCTGAAAGTGGCTGAAATGGGCAGTTTGGCAGAATGTTTCCAAATTCGCAGCATTTGTTCTGGGAGGGCCCCCAATACCCATGCCATGTTGCAGCATTTGATGGTGTGCTGGAAGTGGTGCCTTGGGAAGGCACCCAAAATCAGCCTGAGATGCCAAAAATTGGCCTGCGACACCAACCCATGGGTAAGAGCTCGAAAGTGGTAGGAATGGTCAGGTCAGCAGAGTGCTTCCAAATTCGCAGCGTTTGCTTGGAAAAGGCCTGCGATACCTGTGCAGCATTGGGGCTTTCAAAGGTGTGCCCGAAGTGGTTGCTGGGGAAGGCTCCAAAAATCAGCCCGAGATGCCCAAAATTGTCCCGCGATGTTCACACAGTGCTCGAAAGTGGCAGAAATCGGCAGGTTGGCAGAATGCTTCCAAATTAGCACCTTTTGCTCGGACAGGACCCCAGATATGCATGATGTGTTGGGGCACTGGATGGTTTGCTGGAAGTGATCTTTCTGGAAGAAACCCAAAATCAGACCACAAGGCCCAAAATCGGCCTACGATGCACACCAATGTTTTCCACCCTTGAAAGTGGCTGAAAAGGGCAGGGGGCATAGTGCTTCGAAATTGGCAGCATACCCGTGCTGCGTTTGGACATTTGATGGTGTGCTGGAAGTGGTTTCTTGGGAGGTACCGAAAGTCAGAATGAGATGCCCAAAATCGGTCTGCGATGCCCACCCGCAAAACACGGCCCTGAATGTGTCCCAGATGGGCAGGTCAGAAGAATGCTTCCACATTCACAGCGTTTACTCAGAGAGGGCCCCTGGTACACCTGGTGCTTGAGCTCTTTTGCTGGGGTTCTGGATGTGGTGTCAAGGGAAGGCACCCATAATCTGACCATGATGCCCAATATCGGCCTGTGACCCCAACCCACAGGACAAGGACCTGAAAGTGGCCAAAATGGGCAGGTCAGCAGAATGCTTTAAATTCAGAGCATTTGCTCAGAGAGTGTCCCTTGTACTCCTGGTTTGTGAGCACTTTTGCTGGATCCCTGGAAGGCAAGGGAAGGCACCCAAAATCAGACCGCGATGCCCAAAATCACTCCGCAACGGCCACACGCAGTTCACAGCTTCGAAAGGGACGAAAATGGGGAGGTTGGCAGAATGCTTTCAAATTCACAGCGATTGTTCAGAGAGGGCCCCTGGTACCGCTGGTGCGTGTGCACTTTCACTGGAACCCTGGTTGTGGTATCAAGAGAAGGCACCGAAAATCAGTCCTCGATGCCCGAAATCGGCTCACGACGCCCACCTGCCTGTCACTGTCCCAAGATTGCCAAAATGGGCAGTTTGGCAGAATGCTTCCAAAGTTGCAGTGTTTGCTCAGGGAGGGGCCCTGATACCTGTGCTGCGTTGGGGCATTCAGTGGTGCACTGGAAGTGGTGTCTTGTGAAGTCACCCAAAATCAGACTGCTATGCCCAAAATCTGGCCGCAACGCCCACCATTGGGTCAGGGCTCCAAAAGTGGCCGAAATGGGCAAGTTGGCACAATGCTTCCAAATTCACAGTGTTTGCTCAGAGACGGCCTCTGGTACCATTGGTGTGTGAGTACTTTCACCAGAGCCTTGGATGTGGTGTTAAGGGAAGGCACCCAAAATCAAATGGCGATGCCCAAAATCAGCCCGTGATGGCCACCCTCAGGTCATGGCTCCAAAATTGGCCGAAATGGTTAGTTTGGCACAAAGCTTCCAAATTTGCAGCATTTTCTCAGAGAGGGCCCCGATACACATGCTGCGTTGGGGCATTCCATCGTGCGCTGGAAATGGCTTCTCAGGAAGGCACCCACAATCAGACCATGAGGCCCAAAATTGGCCTGACTAGTGCTTTTCAATATGTCCATAAATGATCAGACAGTAAAGCTAAGCCATGTTTGGTCATGACTCCAAATTATTTGGTGTGGTTAAAATATGCTCCAACAACGTGCTCCAAAAGTCTCCCTCTGAACTAGACAGGTGGGTCTAAAAATCACAGATGTGGTTCAATATAAGCATGCCTAAAATGCAGATTGGGGCAAAAAGTCTTAACTGAACAAAAGGGGCAATGTGCCTGCATAGTGTATGTACATCAGCCACATCTGCTCTGAATAGTTACCCCAGTATTTTTGTTAATAAGGTACAATCAGAAGAAGGCATGTGAAATACACATGGCATACTTTCAAGACACATAATGTTAATATTACTTCAACTAAGTCTGTTCTTAGTATATAGTATCACAGTATATATTTGGCCTTATAAGCAGAGAAGCAGAATCATTATAAAATCTCAGACTAGAATTACATCCCCCCCAAAAAATCAAACTGTACTGATATCAATCCAAGATTTATACTTTTGACATAGAAAATAATATATGTATCAGTACTGTTTCCCCATGTATTTATTTCTGTTCTCTCCATCCTTAAAATGTTACTTGAATAATTTGGGGTGGAATCCAATGGCCCCTGGGTTCCTGCAGGCTTTCTTCCTTGGTGCAGGGGGTGGAGTTGGAGAGCCATTTTTGCAGAAGGTGGTCTGCTTCAGAGCCACTGCTCACCCGGACCTCCAGGGAATTGCTCTGCCCACAATTATGACTGTATATAACCTTATATAGAAGTGGAAGCCCTTCTGTTTGTACTGGAAGGGGGCTTGGTGATCCTCCCCCTGCATCTGAGCCCTATACCTCAGCTACAAGCTGACTCCAGTTGTGAAGTGATTCTGCAGAAGAGAGGTAGCTTTTGGGGGCCTTCTCCCTGCAAATTTAGTGGCGGGGTGTTTATGATTGCTTATGCATTCTTTAGATGAAAGTACAACCATCCAGAATCACTTCAGGGTCTAACCAGTACTTTTGGCAAGTCTTTTTAGAACAAGGAAAATGTAGCATTTATTTGTAAAAGTGAAAGAACACATGGCTTCTTTTTGTGCATTTGCAGTATTCTACAATACTATAGTTTCACCTATAGGTTATAGATCAGAAAAGCAGAGAAGGAAATATTTCTCATGTGATATTTGGATTTAAATTCTGTGATATCAAAAGTAGAGACAGTGGATTAAAAACTGTAGAAAAGTTCAGTAATGAATGGCTAGCAGATATTATAGCAATGTACTTTAGAGACAATGTGCTTCTGAATTGCATTTCCTAAGAAATACGATCAGGAAAGTGCTATTTCATGCATGGCCTGATTCTGGGATTCCTACTGGGACCTGTGGGAGTATTCCTAGGTTCAGTTGGCCAGCTGGGCTCAGTGCTTGTACTTAAAGGTGCAGTAGGACTTCATGGATCACTGCCTTGTCATGGCGAAGGGGCTTGTGTAGCTCAATGAAGCAATGAGCTTTGCCGTGCAGGGCCACCCAAGATGGACAGGTCATAGCAGAGAGCTCTGACAAAACGTGATTCACTGGAGAAGAAAATGGCAACCCACTCCAGTATCCTTGCCACGAAAACCCCATGGACAGTACCAAAAGGCAAAAAGATATGACACTGGAAGATGAGCCCCTCAGGTCGGAAGGTGTCCAATATGCTACTGGGGAAGAGCGGAGGGCTAGTACCAGTAGTGCCAGAAAGAATGAAGTGACTGGGTCAGAGCCGAAAGGACACTCAGTTGCAGATGTATCTGGTGGTGAAAGGAAAGTCTGATGCTGCAAAGATCTATACTCCATAGGAACCTGGAATGTAAGATCCATCAATCAAGGCAAGCTGGATGTGGTCAAACAAGAGATGACAAGACTGAATGTCGACATCTTAGGAATCAGTGAGCTAAAATGGACAGGAATGGGTGAATTTAATTCAGATGACCATCAGGTATACCACTGCGGGCAAGAATCCCTCAGAAGAAATGGAGTAGCCTTCATAGTCAATAAAAGAGTAGGAAAAGCAGTACTGGGATACAATCTCCAAAATGACAGAATGATCTCAGTTCGAATCCAAGGCAAACCATTCAACATCACAGCAGTCCAAGTCTATGCCCCAACCACTGGTGCTGAAGAGGCTGAAGCTGACTGGTTCTGTGAAGGCCTACAACACCTTCTAGAATTAACACCAAAAAATGATGTCCTTATCATCATGGGGGATTGGAATGCTCAGGTGGGAAGCCAAAAGATAACCGGAAAAACAGGCAAGTTTGGCCTTGGAGTACAAAATGAAGCAGGGCACAGGCTGGTAGAATTTTGTCAAGAGAATACGATGGTCATAGCAAACACTCTTTTCCAACAACCCAAGAGATGACTCTACACATGGACATCACCAGACGGTCAACACAGAAATCAGATTGACTCTGTGCTCTGCAGCCAAAGATGGAGAAGCTCTATGCAGTCATTTAAAACAAGACCAGGAGCTGACTGTGGCTCAGATCATGAGCTTCTTGTTGCAAAATTTAGGCTTAAATTGAAGAAAGTAGGGAAAAGCACTAGGCCACTCAGGTATGACCTAAATCATATTCCTGATGAATATACAGTAGAGGTGACAAACAGATTTAAGGAATTAGATCTGATAGACAGAGTGTCTGAAGAACTATGGACAGAGGTTCGCAACATTGTACAAGAGGTAGCAACTAAAACCATCCCAAAGAAAAAGTAATGCAAGAAAGCAAAATGGTTGTCTGAGAAAGCTTTACAAATAGCTGAGGAAAGAAGGGAAGCAAAAGGCAAGGGAGAAAGAGAAAGATGCACCCAATTGAATGCAGAATTTCAGAGAATAGCTAGAAATGATAAGAATGCCTTCTTGAATGAACAGTGCAAAGAAATAGAAGAAAACAATTGAATAGGGAGGACCAGAGATCTCTTCAAGAAAATTGGAGATATGAAGGAAACGTTTCATGCAAAGATGAACATGATAAAGGACCAAAATGGTAGGGACCTAACAGAGGCAGAAGAGATTAAGAAGAGGTGGCAAGATTACACAGAAGAACTATACAAGAAAGAGCTTAATGTCCCTGATAACCACGATGGGGTGGTCATTGACCTCGAGCCAGACATCCTGGAATGTGAAGTCAAATGGGCCTTAGGAAGTCTGAGCAACAACAAAGCTAGTGGAGGAGACAGTATTCCAGCTGAGTTATTCAAAATCCTAAAAGACGATGCAGTAAAAGTGCTACACTCAATATGCCAGCAAATTTGGAAAACTCAGCAGTGGCCACAGGATTGGAAAAGGTCAGTTTACATTCTGATCCCAAAGAAGGGCAATGCCAGAGAATGTTCAAACTGCTGTACCATTACACTCATTTCACATGCTAGCAAAATTATGCTAATAATCCTACAAGCTAGGCTCCAGCAGTATGTGGACTGAGAACTACCAGAAGTACAGGCAGGATTTTGAAGAGGCAGAGGAACTAGAGATCAAATTGCCAATACACACTGGATCATGGAGAAAGCTAGGGAGTTCCAGAAAACATCTACTTCTGCTTCATTGACTATGCTAAAGCCTTTGATTGTGTGGATCACAACAAATTGTGGCAAGTTCTTAAAGACATGGGAGTACCAGACCATCTTATTTGTCTCTTGAGAAACCAATATGCGGGTCAAGAAGCAACAGTGAGAACTGGACATGGAACCACTGATTGGTTCAACATTGAGAAAGGAGTTCAGCAAGGCTGTATGCTGTCGCCCTGCCTATTTAACTTATATGCAGAGCACATCATAAGAAAGGTGGGGCTAGATGAATCACCAGTTGGAATTAAGATTGCCAGGAGAAATATCAACAACCTCAGATATGCAGATGATACCACTCTAATGGCAGAAAGTGAAGAGGAACTAAAGAGCCTCTTGATGCGGGTGAAGGAGGAGAGCGCAAAAGTTGGCTTGAAACTCAACATTAAGAAAACTAAGATCATGGCATCTGGTCCTCTCACTTCCTGGCAAATAGATAGGGAAGAAATGGAGGTAGTGACATATTTTATTTTCCTGGGGTCCAAGATCACTGCAGACAGTGACTGCAGCCAAGAAATTAAAAGATGCTTGCTCCTGGGGAGGAAAGCTATGGCAAATAACATACTAAAAAGCAGAGACAACATACTAAAAAGCAGAGACATCACCCTGCTGACATAAGTGCGTATCGTCAAGGCTATGGTCTTCCCAGTTGCAGTGTATGGCTGTGAAAGTTGGACCATAAGGAAGGCTGAGCACCGAAGGATTGAGGCCTTTGAATTGTGGTGCTGGAGGAGACTCCTGCGAGTCCCTTGGACTGCAAGGAGATCAAACCAGTCAGTCCTAGAGGAGATCAACCCTGACTGCTCTTTAGAAGGCCAGATACTTACGCTGAAACTCAAATACTTTGGCCACCTAATGAGAAGCAAGGACTCACTGGAGAAGAGCCTAATGCTGGGAACAATTGAGGGCAAAAGAAGAAGGGGACGGCAGAGGATGAGGTGGCTAGATGGAGTCACTGGAGCAGTCAGCGGACTCCTGGGGATGGTGGAGGACAGGAAGGGCTGGAGGAATGTTGTCCATGAGGTTGCGATGGGTCGGACATGATTTTGCAACTAACAACAACAACAGGACTTCAGACCCATCCATAGCTTACTGGCTTATTTGCATGATCTTTTTCTGCAAAATAATTTACAGTGCCTGGGCTGGCTTGCACACCGGTGGGGTCAGGAAGTAGTCTGCCACTGAGGTTGGCATGTAAGACATGGGAATGTAAAAGAACTTTGCAGGCAAGCCTGCAGAGTAGCGAGTGCGAGGGCAGCGGGACGTCAAGGCATGTTCGATGCAGTCTGTGACCGGGTGGAGGTTCTTGTTGGCAGAGTTGACAAGACCTTGCAGTGCCTTAAAATCTGCATGTGAGAAAGAGGAAGAAAAATAAAAGTTAGTCCTGGAACAACACAGGAAACTTTGTTATTTGGGGTGTATGGGTTCTGAAGGACAGATGAGCAAACCTGAAGATGAGACCTCTGAAACTATATTTGAAGTTTCAAAACAGAATTAACATAGCAGGCATGTGGGTAGTGACCATCATGTTGTAGTTTGGTCATTAGGTGGCACTGGACTTAATTGCATGTGGGTGGAATCAGGAGTTGCATTAATGTCCTGCTCTTTTAAAGGAGAAAGGTGGAGGGAAATCTTGCCTGCCTTCCTACGACCATGTCCTCCAAGCTGTCCATGAGAGCAGGGTTACAGATCCTTGGCCTGCATAATTCCCTTTCAGTCTCTGAGATCATATATTCTGCCTGCAACGTGGTTTCCAGAAATGTAACTCACAGTCCTCAAAGTATCGTTTCCCATAGGTCTCCCTGATGTCAGAAGGTACACGGTCCCAAATAGTGCTGCAGGAGTCAACTACTTTTTGGGCACCAGCTGTCATGAAAGCTGAAGGCTCAATGATGCTCACTTGGACTCTGAAAGGAAGGAGCTCACGCCTGTGTTGGAAGAAGAAAAGAAACATCCTTTTCCCATGGAACCAGTGTAATAAAGAAGATACTTGCTATAGGAAGAAAAGGCTTGTGAGTCCTAGCTCAGGGGTGCTCTGTCCCAGTAATTGGAAGGGTCCTCTTTATCAGAAATTCTAACACAAAGAAAGAGCTTCCAAAGCCTGCATGAATGAAAATAAGATGATATGAGCTTACTGCATGGAGAGGAATTCTTTAAAGATGTGGCAGGATGTACTTCCCTTTTACCATACCCATTAATTTTTAAAATTTATATTTATAAATGGTTACATTTCTTTTTTTGTGGTCTCTGTGTATCATGCATACGGGCTCTGCATCTGTGTGCAGCCTGTTGAAAGTGTGAATGCATGGATGACCACCTGAAGGACAACAGTTACAGGTAAGCAAGCTGACTTTATAGCACATTAACTAGCTAGTAAGGCTCTCCAAGCCCCTTTAGAATATGGCACAGTAAAACACATAAATAACCTATTGCAATCATTAACCCACCTAATGCAGCTCAAGGCAACAGTAGGGGATTATATAGACTGTAGGACCTGTGGTATTAAAGGTTACTCAAGCTGTCTTGTTGGTACAGGAAAAGTCCTTCTTAGCCAGCCGGTGGGGAAGAAGCTTGCTGTGGGCAGCTCCAGCCACTGAAACTATGTTTCCTGCTTGCACATGCTGCCTCGGCTAGTTCTGTCCAAGGTTCTTGTTCATAGGGCTAAGGCTCCTATGAACAGCACCTGCTTCTCTGGCATCCTTCTGACCCTTTTGATTGACAGGTGATATTAGCTCTGCAGATGTTGATCGGCGGCTGGCAGTGTTTCTGCCAACTGAAACCGAGAAAATGCTTCCACTTTTTTGGAATTGCTGGGAAGGGCAACTGAAATAATGTAAATTCAAAAAATAAAACTAACCCAGCTTTTTGCCCTCTTATGTGGAACCTAAGGCAGATTATAGTGGTCTTTACTCCATTTTATCCTGACAAGAACAATCCTATGAGGTAGTTCAGGCTGGAAGTCAATGACTGGTCCAAGCTCATCCAGGAAGCTTCATGGCTGACTGTAAACTAGAACCTGGATCTCCCAAGTCCCAGTCCAAAACTCTAACCAGTTACTTTCCCGCCCTTAACAAAATATATGAAGTCATGCTGTAAAATGCAACATGAACATCTGAAATGATTAATGAGAAATAACAATCAATAAACCCAATTCATGCAGTGGTTTGAATAACTTGTATAAAGAAAGAATGTTGAGGTAAAATCTTATCACTTGATTAAAAGGATTCATTCAAGATGAGCAGGTTTGTTGGATGGTCAATCTATCATTCAAGGTCAAATGTTTCTGTAAACTTGTGCTTATCTGTTAATGGACAATGATTTCTGGGCAGTATATTTTATGTTAAGAATGTAATTACAATAAACCTGATCTCTGTATATCTTATCTATAGAGCTATTGCCATACTCACCCTCTGTTTAGGTGCTACTAAGTAACTCTGACGTAATGCTTATCAACAATGAAACATCAATGCAGAACTATTTCCTCATCTTGCTGCTGATGCCTGATATCTTACAAACATTTAATATCAATGATTGCTAGATTCTGAACCTAGCGTAGGACAGCTGGATTATGCTGGAGTTCCTTTCGATCTGCAGAAATATTTACAAGACAATATACATAGACAGATGTTGGGCCAGGTGAATGCTTTAGCATCTGGAGCGGCTTATCTTTTTGACCTTACAACCTCTTTAATATAAGAACTTAGTAAGACTTCAGATGCAGAAAAAAGACTTTCTGTACAAACTATTAAGATCTTGAACTCATTTAGGGAACTCTTTAAAAATTAGGCTACATTTTATATTGTGAAGTTTATGTTTTATAAAGGTTAAGGTAAAGGTTTCCCCTTGATGTGAAGTCCAGTCATGCCTGACTCTAGGGGGCGGTGCTCATCTCCGTTTCCTAGCCAAGGGAGCCAGCGTTTGTCCGCAGACAGTCTCCGTGGCCATGTGGCCGGCATGACTAAACACCGAGGTGCACAGAACGCTGTTACCTGCCCACCGAAGTGGCACCTTTTTATCTACCTGCTTTTGCATGCTTTCGAACTGCAAGGTTGGCAGGAGCTGGTATGGAGCAACAGGAACTCACTCCATTGTGCAGATTCGAACTGGAGACCTTTCGATCAACCAGCCCAGCAGCACAGCAGTTTAAACCCCTGCGCTGCCTGAATCCCTTATGTTTTATAGGGAGAAGTAAATATTTATAACAATGTGAGAAATGGTTCAAAGATTTTTCCATGCCATTTTCCAGTATAATGCAAAACCAGATTTGAACACACTAAGCAACTCTTTGTTGAAGTGCATTCATCAGCTATGGGTGGCTAAAGGGTATCCCAAAGCTTCCTAAATATTGGAACAATAAGGCATTTTAGGAGCATGCTGAGGAACCTTGTATCCACAGGATACATACCTCACCATTCCCCCAACGAACGTCAGATTCAAGCCCCATATGTGTGTTTGCCTAGAGCTGCAACAGGTAGTCCCCCTACCCAACTTCCTTTGGTTGCAGTGGAGGGAAAAGAAATGCTGGGGGAAACCTCACTAATTCACCTTGAAACTGCTAACTCCCCAATCCTCCTCTCCTCCTGCTCAGAATCTGACAGCTCTGGCTGCGCAGTCTGTAATGTGTGGAACATGGGCCTTCTCTACAGGAGCAACCACGATAGTTATGGCTAAGAGTTGGTGGCATGCCATGACATCGATGAAGGGATGGATCAATAAAGCCCATATGTCACAACTGATTGAATTAATTGCTTTTTAAAGAGGTGAAAGGCTGAGGTTGAATTTCCCGTCAGCATTGGCGCTTGCTCATCCTCTCCCTCCTGAGAAGCAACATGTCACAGCCAAGCAGAAAAGAAAACTGCAGGGCTGATACTTTACCGCAGACTGTCTGAAAAGGCTTCCACTCCGTACTTGGATGGGCAGTAGCCTCCGCCAAAACCTGCCACTCTGCCCATGATGCTGGACATATTGACCAGCCTCCCTCTGGCCTTTTTCACCAGCGGCAGCATGTGCAGCGTCACGTCAATCATCCCAAGCAGGTTGATGTTGATCACCTCGGCAAAGTCATCCTTGGTCAGCCATTCATTGGGAGCTGCAGGATCCGAAGTGCCTGCATTGTTCACCAAGCCCCAGAGCCCTGTGTAAGAAGAGAACGGATGCGGTGAGGGTTTGTGTTCTCTTCCCTCTTTTAGGAACTGAACAAAATGGCTGCTATTCTCTGTAGTCTATCTGTAAGCTCTTTATGCTGATTCTGCTAGCATCTACCAATGTCCGGTTTGAATACTGAGTGAGCCAACTGGCCCCAATCTGTTCTATTGTTTTGCCTGCTCTGTTTTAGGATCCTTCCATACATTCCTGACAGTGGTGTAGCAGCCACACAGTATTGCCTGCTCGCATATGGAAGTCACCAACTCTCCAGCCAACCTCTCTAGTTGTTCCTTCAAAAACTGTAGACATGAGCAAGTCATTATGTTTATTTTTAATGCCACAAAAGGCTTCAGCTGCAGATCAAATTATTGCGGAAGAGCCAGCCAGGGTCAGGGTGCTTTTATATTTTTGGGAGGGTGTGTGTGTGCCAGTTGGCAACTTCAGCAGCTCTCAGTTGTCCTCCAAATTATGAAACAGAGCATTGAGTTTTTAAAAATATTCGTCTGATACAGATACAGGAACCCCACCAACATAACCAATCCAAAGTATAACATTCATCTTAAATGTATTGCACCACAGATTCAGCTCTATAGATGTTTATCTATCTATATCCTATATGGCATTAATTAATTATTAAAATATTTATTTATTTATTTAAAACATTTCTATGCCGCCCCCATCGCAACAAAGCCTCGGGGCGGCTCACAAAAAATACAAAAAAACATACATAAACAATAACAATATAACAATTTAAAAGATAAAAAAAACATTTAAAACCCCCGGTGCATTCTTGGCTAATTTAAAATCCTAATAAATACAATAATTTAGCAATTAAAATAAGTTTTAAATAAAAAGGTCTGCCTGGCGCCGTCATTATTTGTTTTTCGGCACCAGGCTAAGACCTTTTTATT
>NW_025335954.1:17847-235290 GCF_004798865.1 Varanus komodoensis
TTTGGGGAGTGCATTCCATAGATGGGGCACCACCGCAGAGAAGGCCCTCCTCCGGGTACTCACCCTCCTAATATCATTCACAGAGGGTCCCCAGAGAAGGGCATCCATTGCTGATCTCAAGGGGACGGAGGGCATATATGGGTGCAAGCGTGATCATTTGAGATATGTATCAGGGAATAAGTGTTCCCAAATAAATAATAAAGTATGAGCAGCATTGAAATTGCCAGTTAGTTAATACAGTGTGAGATACAGTGTCTCTAGTTCAAACTTTGGCCAGTTAATTGAATAGCCAGACAAATCCCCGAAAATACTGATCAACTGCATCAAAGACGGAATATATGACTGAAATTTTGAAATAAGTAATAAAAGACAGGACTTTTTTCTGGTGGAACTTACCAGAACTCAGTTTAGGCACCTTTTCTTCCATGAATTACTTGCCAGAACTGAGTTCCAGTCTTTTTCTGGGTTTAAGCAAGATACATTTATTATTATGATACCCAGTCTACAACCTTGCTTTAAGGTCAGAATTTAATTAATCCTCTCAGGCCAGCACTTAGTCTCCTAAACAGGGCCTACAACACCAGCAAACCTCTGGGAAGCAGGACCAAGCCTTCCATCAGAATCTGGACGCTTTGTTTCATGTGACCTGGGATGTGCCAAAAACTGGGATGGTGAATAATGTGAAAAACATCACAGATTATTTTTCATCTCCTGTGTTGAAAAAGAATAATTTTGTGAAATTGCTGAAATAATGGAACCTGATCAAATTCCAATGGCACCTGTGTCTTCCTGTATCGAAGGGGGAAATGTAAATATACTGACCCAGCAGTTGGACATCTGAACAAATGAACGATTTCTAATATCAGAATACTTGGAGCTGAGAAGAAAATGGTGATCATGGTATCTAAAGAATGGGCAAATTATGAAATCCTTGCCTACGGCAACACATAAACACAGCAGTTGCTATCCTTAAGAGAAAAAAGCTGACCATGAGAAAAGTTCATGTCATAAAGCTGCTAAGTTATTAGAAGAAGCTCAGAAGGAAACTGGCGAAACTATGTATGAAATCCATCTCTCATGAAAAGGATATCATAGTTAAGGAATTTTGCACAGTGTGTGAAGTGGCCACAATAATCAGCTTTTAATAATTTCAAATATTAAATGAACTTGCAAAAACTGAATGTTATTGAGCCCTATGTCAGTTGGCATATCAGTCCACTAATATTCAGTACAGTAATGCCTGCAGCAATATTGTCAATCACACAGATTTTGTATGTAGGAGTTCTTGTCCCAGACTGTGCAATGAGTGGTACTCTTGCAAATGTGTTTCTTGGCTTGATGCATAGCAAAAGTTATTTTCATCTCATTACTCTGACATTGCCATTCTTTAGGAATGACAGAAGAGTATCTGAATGAACATTTACATTCTGCTGTTTGATGCTGGAGTGAGAAAAACAGTTGCTCTTGGCACACTTTCTTAAAGTAGTCCAGCTGGACTTGAGAGAAGAAGGATGAGCAGGAGGAGGCCTCAGAATGTGGGCCTGCTCCAGATGTTGAGCTGAGAGGAGTGGAGATCTTATCTCAAGGTTAAGCTCCCCAGGTGCTCTGGCAGTCTCAGAATAACCAAGGTGTACAATTAGCAAGAGGGGCTCAGAACAGGGGAGTTTCCTAGCGACTGATGAGATGGGTACAGTTCGAACCCCATAATGTGACATCAGCCATCAGATAAGGGTGGCCCAATTAGAGGATCATGGTACAAAGAGGACGCATGTTCATTTTCATAAGACCCCAACTGAAAGGATGGGGCCCAGACATGCTCATAAGGAAAATTCTTAGAGGTGCATACTAGACTAGGTCCAACAAATGGCTCCACACATGTTCAGAGGTTCATTCCAGGTGTTTTATACATCTGGAAAACACTTTGGTCAATAAAAAAGCATTTTGCAAAAAAGTTCTGTGACTTTGAGTGTGCGAAGGGACGGACCTGGCTCACAACACTTGTGATGATGCAACTGTGACATTAGGAAATCTTTCTGGAGTTAAGACATTCTAGAAAGATAAGTTTCCCATGGATATTGTATGGGACTGTGCCAACTATAGACTGGAATTATCAGTGAGTGAAGGTGTCCCTGCTCTCTTTGGAATTAACCGAGTCAGATATTTTATTCACAAATTGTATTCCTTGAACTATGCTTCACCAAGAATAGTAGGGGTTTACATGTATGTGTAAAGATAGTGGAACTAAAAAGATTGGAAGGATATTAAAGCTCAACATTGGTAGCTTCCAGTTTCAGATCGGTGTATGCCATGTGGGAAGGTTATGAAGCCTGGGTGCTTCATTTTGGTGAAGCTAAAAATGACTGACATAGAGGCAAAAAAGAGAGATCCTGGTATGAGCTTGCCTCTGCTGAACCTGTATATAACCAAATATGCAACAGGTTCCCAACATTGCTGGATGGTGATGAAGTTGGTTTATTCAAATGCTAGCTCCTAAAGAGTGGCCAGAAGATGTAGATTGCCATTTAACGTTTGGTGAAGAAGAGTTAAAAATTGGTCCAGAAGATTTCAGCTGAAGAGGGAAATGATTTGTGAAATATCTACACAGCACAGATACGGCACCATAGAAATAGAAGGACCCATCACCTTTGTTCCCTACGCACTGTTTTGTCCACTCAGTTGCTGCCGCCACACTCTCCGTGCTGGTGACGTCGAGAACGGTGGTTTTCAGCCGATCAGACGTGACCTTCTCCAGCTTCTCTGCGCCCTCCTGCGTGAGACAGGCCGCCAACACGCGCAGCCCCAGGAGATCCAGCTGCCGGGCGAGCTGGTTCCCGAAGCCCGAGTCGCAGCCCGTGATGAGGACGTGTTTCTCCCTGAGGTTGTCCACGGTCTGCCTCTCCCGGTACCATCGTATCACGAAGTACGCCAAGACGGCCAGTGCCAGCCAGAGCCACATGGCTAGAACCTGCAGGGCAGAAGCAAGCAATATGTGAGAGGGTTGGCATATGTATTTATCCACCCTGGTGGAGCAGAGTTTAAACCCCCCTCAGCCATGAAGATGAATGGAAGGATGCCAACAACAGTGTTAGTAGCACAGCAGGACAGTTCTCCTTCCTGCCAAACATAGTCATAATATACTATTATTATTCAAACGCTTCACTCTAGTACCTCTCTCAAGGTTATTGCTGGGGCATGTGAACTGTTACCTTGGAATATACGAGTACTCCAGGAATGTTTATTGCCCGTTTCCATATAAATCTTCTCTATTAACAGCATTATCAATGTTCACAGCAGTGTACAAGAACGGAGTAATTTGGAATGCTTCCCAGTGTCAGTTAAGCTTTCAGTTATGTTGTACATGGATGATAGTTCAATGACAGCTGCTTGTGCTGAAAAAGCTACTGATTAAATTGAGTACGTTTTGCATAGAAGAGCACCTGACTATTAAGTATGCCAAGACCAGTAATAGTTCCTCATACATGGAAACTGGGCAACCAACCCACTAAACAGCTGCAAAATACCAAATATTTGGGGCTTTGTTTTAATGCACAACTTTCTTGGAAGCAACACTTTCTCAGTCCAGCCAATATCCTATGGAGTTTTCTAGATCCCAAGGGGCACTTTGGCTGCACTTCCACTAGAAAGAAGGTGGCGCTGAAACAGAGATATGGGTGAACACACTGTGGAAGCGGTTCAGAAGTCTCTGAAGAGATCTGTTAGCTTTTCCCAATGTATGTTTTCAGCACATTTAAGGGCAGGGGTAGACTAATTTTTATGAAAGCTTTTGCTCTTTTTGCATTTGGTTGGAGTTGGTTTATATAAATGATTCCTGCCTGCCAAAATCTGCAAATTCCACCTCAGGTGTCTTGAATAACACATTTAGTACATTTTATATGTATATCAGATCATACCGGAACTTTAACTCTTTTTATGGTTCATTAACAACACAGCATGAAAACAACACTGGCATCAGGCATGAAATAACTTATCAACCTCCTATTTAGCACTACAGATATCTAAAACTGGAGGCCTAAACTTCCTATGGAGGATGTAGGTTTAACTAGGGAGTATTGATTAGGTCTTTCCAGAATATTTCATGTGACTGTGGAGACTTCAAGCCCCATGCTTTGTCCTGGTTGGCTAAAGAAATTCAGGGTTGCCAGCAAGTGTAAAGCCAATGTCAGCTGCATCACTGTACATGGCCCTTAGCACTTTTGTTCATTTTTCTAGTAAGGCTATATTCAACTTGCAATTTATGGGTCACATACAGATTTCCTTACTAATGCGCTTTTCATTCTTGCTGCAGTGCAGAAGGATGTTAGTGGAAACTTATATAGTAATGCTTGTTGTCTCCGATAAAGAGGGAGTGTAGTCCCGCTTCTATTGTTTTACATATGGAAAATATGATTTTAAACTTTTCTTTCCAAATGAAGTATAACTGCCCAGAATCTCTGGATGTTGGAAGTAAGAGGGATGGCGGGCTTGGGCGACCGCTCCTACAGGACACTAGCCCCGTCACAGGTGCTGATTCGGATGTGGAGGAGGAGGAACGTCTCCGTGAGACGGGGGGGCATGGGTTGGCTCAAGGTCCTGGGACGCAACAGGAGGCGGCGGCTTGCTCATGGACAGGCACCTCGCTGCACCAGACCGTACATGGGAATGGCCCAGACGTGCAGCCGGGGGAGGGGCCCCTGGGGATGGGGAATTCCCAGCCCCAGCCCAGCCCCCCCCCGCCCCACCCCACCCCACCCCACGGCAAGCTGTCAGCAGAGGCGAGAGGCCCAAGCAGATCAGCAGCACGGAGAGGAGGTGCACTTGCCTACAGAGAGACCTTCCTGAAGGGTCCGGATGCAGACATGTTCATAAGGAGAGTTGCTGGTGGCAACTGCTAGATTGGGTTCAGCAGAACACTCTATACATGCTCAGAGATCTGTTCTGGGTGATTAGCATTGGAAACGATAAAGGATGTTTGCAAGGAAATGGACTGTAGCTGGTGTTTCTCCGGGGCAGGAATCTCAGCTCGCTACACTATACGACTTCACAATTCCGCCACATGTGGATCTCTCAGCACCTTTCAGTACCATTGACCATTCCAACTTGTCAACTGCTGTAGGAGCATCCCAGGACACAATCTCATAAGGCTTCTTTCTTTCTTTCTTTCTTTCTTTCTTTCTTTCTTTCTTTCTTTCTTTCTTTCTTTCACAGCAGTGGTGTACCAAACTGAGCAGTGGTGCAGTGGCAAATTTAGAAGAAGGGGGTCCCTCCAGGATAGGCAGAGTCACGCTCTCAAGCCACACTTATTCTCAAGATTATGCAACCTATGATTATACAATAAAAATGCCTTTTGTCACTTTGTTTGAATTTCTGTTGAGTAATGAATGCAAGATGAGGGCATCTCTTTGCAATGAAACAATGACAGCTTCTAGAAGGGATTTCTTTTCATCTTATTATGAATGAATGATTTTTAAAAATCACATTCATACTTCTCTCTCCTGTCAGAAAGCTCCCAGAATGGTTTATGTAGAATTACTATGGTAGTTCCTGCCCATAGGCCTACTATCTAAAAACATGGCATACAAGGCGAAAAGGACAGGGAGGGAAGCGGAAAAAAAGGAAACTTAGGCACTGATTACCCAAACTTATAGAAAGATAGGTAGCTATATTCTCCCAAGAGCAGCAGTCACTGTTTGGTTTCTTTTAATTTTCTGCGGCCTCTGCTACCACCAGCTTAGGATGTGTATATGTGTGGGGGTTCCTAAATGAGTCCAGGATCCACAGTTTAGGGGCTCCAATTTCTTAAAATATCCAATAATCTTATATAGTGTTCTCATTGGATCTACGTTGAATCGTGCATAAAGTAGCCTAACTGAAGTTAGAGAAACTTAAAGCTATCAAAAGTCATGTCTAATTTTTCTCATTGATTCCAGTGAATACACTCCTGTTACAATTCTTTTGTTCTACTTTAGTCCTAAATAAATCTGGGACTAAGAGTTGCTAGGAAACACCTATTCGCCTCACAGAGCTACAGTTCCCAGAATGGTTTTTCAGGCAATTCCTCTTCCCCAGGTCTTCTGGCAACTGTACCTCTCTGTGTGAGGAATCGGTGGAATAGGTGCCCACTAACAACACTCAGTACTCTTGACAAGCTACGGTCCCCAAGATTCTTTGGGGAAATAATGAGTGTTTAAAGTGGAATAAAAGAATTCTAAATGTGCGGTGTGACTGCAAGGGGGTGGGAAGTAGATTTTGGAGCAGCAAAGGCAGCTGACCTCATGTTGCTGAGGAGCAGAGGCTGAGCAGAGGGAAAGAGTCACAGAAAGCATGTGTGCATGCCTGGCAGGCCTCCCCACATAGGTAGTTCCCAGAAACTGTTGGGAACTGTCGGAAAAAACCACCCTTGTTCTATAACTGTTGAATTCAGGGCTCCGACACAGTGGCAGCTGCCAGCCACGAAGCAGCAAAATTAAGTCTCTTGAGAGGTGGTGAGGGAGAAACAGTGACCACGGCTTCCCCCTCCAAAATAAGTGGGGGCACTCCGACCCCCAGAGGGCCCCCTCTACTACACCCTTGACATTGAGTAACCTCAGGATCTGGTTGTTTTACTCATTGCTTCAACACAGGAAAAAGGCATCTCTTCAGGAAAAAAGGGATTTCTGGTCCAACTGACAATTGCTTCATGGTGAGGCTTACTGCACAGTAACCTCCATAAAACAGTAGCTCTGGTCAGGCAGTCCTACATTACCTGCTTGTATGGTGTGAAAGCCACAGTCTTTATCATATACCGTAAAGCTTTCATTATGCTCTAATAAGTTGAGGAAGTGTTGCAGATGGTGGGGAGTGAGCAGGGAAAGACTGGTGGGCTACTGCTGCACCCCTCTGATTTAGTCAGTCAGTGCCGAAGTCATTAGCAACATGAACTGAAGATTTTGCTGGAGGGGAATCCAAGAAAAGCGACTCTTTGGGTGCAAACTCGAGTGAGGTGAGGGGGCTTGGAAGTGTCCGGGGAGCTGAGAGCAATGCTGCCAGGAGGCCTGACTCTCTCAGTAGTCTGGTCTCCTAAGCTGGGTCATCCAAGGTGAAATGGTCAGAGCAGAGACACAAGACACAAAGATGCATCCACCGTCTTTAGGAGCATCGGCCACAATTGCAGAAGAGAATGGCTGTCTCTAGTAGTGATGGGGAGAGAGAAACTTCTGAAGGGCAGCTCTTGTGCAGGAGGGGTAGTTGAAAGTGACATGGCGGAGGATCTTTCACAGACAATGGCAGTGATGCTCAACTAGTTCTAGTTAGGTATGCAGAAGGTGGCAATGGTCAGTAACTTCTGCATATTTCTTACTTTGTAAATCCTATAATGGAACAGTCCAAAATGGAACAAGAATGTGAGAGAGGAGAGTCCCAGTAGTATTGAACCAGCTGCTAAGGAAGAGCAAAGGACAAGTACAAATAGTATTAACTTTAATGACAGAACTAGATTAAAGCCAGAAAGAGTAGTGGAAACAGGGACAGAGGTGAAAGGAGAGTCCAGTGTTGCATAACACCTCACATACAATTGCAACATGGACCATGAGAATAAAAGCAAACTGGAAACTACACTGCAAGATATGCAAACTAAAGTGGACTAGAATAGGACACTTTTGATCAGACAAATATGAAGGGTTTTACTCTGGAAATGACAAACTCAGAAGAAGCAGAGTGACTCTGAGCAGTATACTGAGATACGATGCAGCACGGGGAGCAAGGAGCTACAATGCGAAATCTGAACTGGAAACCTATCCACATAACTATCATTCAAGTCTACACTTCAACAACAGATGCTGAAGAAGAAAACTTGTATGCAAGTGACCAAAGGAAACTGATAACACACTAAGAGATGTGAATAATCATAGGTGACTGAAAAGGTGGGAAGCATACCAGAATCAAGTTTTGTGGGAGAATATGGCCTAGGGGTCAGAAATGAAGCGGGGGAATAATTCATGAAATTCTGTGAAGCCAATCATCCGCTTATTGCAAATACATGCTTCAAATCAGATACTGTTCACATAGACATCAACTGATGGCAAATATATAAATCAATATAGACTACACAATTGGAATCATAAGATAAACACGAAGTTGTATTCCCACTGCCAAACAAGACAAAGAACAGGTTGTGGTAGTGACCATGAACTATTAATAGAAAAAGTCAAAGTAAAGATGAAAAAGATCACTAACAAAAGTGCCAAATTACAACTTAAATTACATTCCTGAAGAATTTAAAATCCACATAAAGAACAGATTTGCATTACTTGACTTAATTGACCATGAGCCAGAACAGTGGACTGTAACCACATACATTATTAGGGAAAGATGCCAAAAGACAATTCCTGTAGTAAAAAGAAAGAAAAAGTCTGGATGAATGACAGAAGAAACACAGTTCTTAAGGTCAGGTGAGAAGCAAAAGGGAAAGATGACAAAAATAGGGTCAGAATCCTGAATGAAGTTTTTCAGCAACTATCATGTAGAGACAAACATAACTATTATGATGATCAATGTAAAGTAACAGAACGGAGTAACAACATAGGGGGGGAAATCCAAGAGATGTCTTCCAGAAGATCCAAGAAATCCAAGGGAAACTCAGACCTAGATTAGGAATAATGAATAAACAAATTTATTTCTTCCACTATGTTACCAAAATAACAAGTTCAAGTAGCTTGCATTAGAAAGGACAACTAAACCTCATTAGCTTTATAACAGATGAAGGAGAGATCTACTTTATTAACTGAGGGAGCACAGTTAGTGTGTATGCAAAATGCATTTATCACAGTTACAGTGCATGCTAATGAATATAGGGCAGATTCCACCTTATTGAAAACATGACTCAAATGCACATTAGCTGGAGGAGGAGTAGGAATTGGGAAGTGTTGTGAACTGTTTTCTCACCATCTTTTCAAGCAGATCAGGACAAAAGGCTTTCTAACTCAAGTCTTTATTATGTTAGTTAGGCTGGCTTTGTGATCCCAAAGAGTATGGGTGGAAGTCATACAGATACAAGCCAAATTATAATACTGCCTATTAGGGAAATGCAGCCTCTTCATGCCAAGCTGATTCCAAACTGAAGACCTCTCCTCCCTTCCAAACCAAAAAGAGCTGACCCCACCTTTAAGGTGGATTGTGATGCTTTTGGGCCAAACAGGGCTGCTTGCTTGCTTCACAATTAGGCATCTTAACTTGGTGCAGTATAATTGGGCTAAGGATGTTCTGTCTACTATCTGAATTTGCTGTTCAGAATTTCTTCCCCCGTTTGAAACGTTCTCACTGCCTGCCTGCCTGCCTGCAGGTCCACTGGCCTTAGCAACGCAGCGGCAAACTCCAACCGCACTTCTTATTCCATTTCTGACTCAAGACTGTTTTATCGGAAGAGTGGTCCCAATCCCTGCAGAAAGGAACCCTTTTAAAATAACGTACTCAGTAAGCACAAGGGTGAAGGAGTGGAGACTTTAAAAAAGGGGAACCATACAGCTCCTTCTGCCCCCTCACAAAAATTGTGGAGAAAGAGGTGCTACGGTGGGGGACTGTGGGACAGCTTGCTGGCACACCCTGGGAGTGAAGCCAGCTGGACAGCACCCCAATTCCCCTCCAGACAAAAAGAAGCAGCTCCAGCCCTCTCCTGTGCCAAATTTCCTGCAGGGAAGCGTCACTGAAATCAAGACAACCGACGATAATCCGATTTACTTTAAAGTAGCCACGCGTTTTCAGCTACTTGTTCCTTCACACAAGCGCAGCCAATCCGGAAGCCTCAGAAAGCACACTGTGAAATTTATTTTTTCAAAGGAGAGGAGAGGAAAACAGCACTGCATTTACTCACCAGTTCACTGGCTGAGACAGCAAGGGAGGCTGGAAAGCAAATGAACGCCGATCAGCTTGTGATTGAAAGGCACAGGCGTTTCCCCTTACATAAGGGCCACTTCCTGCCCCGAGGTTATAGCAACCGCTTCTCTCCTCCGGCAGAACAGTTCTGGAAGTGCGGCATACACTGAAATACATTTTGTATTACCCTTCTCTACATGCCTCTCATGAGGGCACTTACACCTCTAAACACTCTGCTTCTCTACAGTTACTGTGTTCCTTTTACTTTCTCCTTCACCCTTGAATAATTTTCCTTTCTCTACTTGGTCTGTCCTACCTCAAAACTCAAAGTTCTCAGGATGCAACAAGTGCGGAACAGGTTGCTGTTGATTTTATGGTGTCAGGATTTCAGACCTGCTTGGAATGAATACCCGGATTCATTGGAAGCATGCAATGAAGACTCAACAGCTTATTAACAGCAACAGGGATTCTTAAATTATAACAGTGCTGAGGGGTAGTCAGTTTAAGACTGGCTACGAGGAAATGGGAGATGTACAGAATGTTTTATGGAGTTGGTGTCATGTATGCTTTTCCAGGGAGAGAGGGGGAGACTTTGAATGGGCAATGTGCAAGATAATGTGCAAACTCATCAGAGGCATCAGGCAAACATCATGAAAGTTTGAGTAACAGATAACAAATAAAACATTCAGGAGTTATAGAATTGAATAGGTTTCAATGCTTGCTTTTTACAGTCAGAGGTAGGAAATTCCTTTAAGGCAACAGAGAGCTGCCCAGTATGTGAATATCCAACTAGCTTCATGGTATCACCCCCCTGCCAGCTGTGCGCTGCATTTGCCTGTGGGTGAATCATCGCATATTTTGGAGCTTTGGGACTCATCTCCTTTTCCCAAAGAAGGGGCCTGAATGGAAAAAATCTTGCAGTTCAGAGGGGTTGGATGGAGACAGGCAAAGCTTTCTATATTGCGAAATTTAGAACTTATAACTTTTATTAGGGCAACTCCAACCATCTGTCACTCTTCCACTGAGTAATATAAACCACACATCCAAATTATTCCAAATTCATCTGATTCAGCCTGCCCCATTCTTCTTTTCCTCAAGATGCTGCTCCCATCCCCAGGAGAGGTTGCCAAAATAAGGTGAACCAGTGTGAATTGTGAGTCCTTGTGCTCCATGGGCAGCATGTGTTTCCCAAGAGTTCCCAGGGAGGTACAAAGATGTAGAGAATTGGAGGTGCAGCAAAATCAAAGTCCCAAACACAAGATAATTAACTGCAAAATCACCTACCTCCTGAGGAAGAAGTTCCTCAGTCCTCCTGCCCCCCTCAGCCAGCAGAAAATCCAGTGTCCGCTGATGTTGTACCACAGTAGTCCTGCTCAGTTCCTGACTTGTACTTCAAGAAAAAAAATATATATATATAACCAGGTGAAGAAGCACTGCATTCGTGGCTGTGCCCTGAACCAGATGGGCAGGAGTAGCTAGTTCCTGGCTTCTTCTACCTCACCTCTACCTGGCTCCTACAGTCTATGTTCCCAGGCTTTCTTAAGTTTGTTTTTTTCCACTTCCTAGGCTGGCTGGCTCTGCCCTTGAGAATGTCATCCTCATCTGGGCTGAGGCCCTTACCATGAGGAATGTTCTCTCTGAGGCCATTATCCCTTCTGGCCAACAGGCCTGGGTAAGACTGGATGGTAAGAGAGGGTGCAGAATGAGGTGAGGCAGTTGTCAGTGAATTGTCTGCTTCATTGAATCTTGGAGTAGACAGAAGATCGCTTCACCCGCCATCGGGATAGTCTGAAGAAGCATATTAGTTGGGGAAAAAATTGTGCAAAGTTGGAAAAGAAGATGGAAAGTCTCTGGCCATTCTAACTCTGTCCCAGCACAAGTCTCTTTAGCACAGGCTCAAAGTATCTGTGTTGTTGTATCAGTCCAGCGAATACAAAATGAACACAACATGACAAAGCTAAAGAACCAGCTAAAGACTCCTCAGAAATGAAGGCCTGGCCTTCTCAGGCAGGTGGTGATTCAAGACAAAACAGGTACAAAGGTCTGATAGCAACAGGAATGCAAAAAGCCCTCAATTACTTCCAAGACCAGAGTCATTCACATTCCCCTAAGGCCAAAGTTTGTAGGCCTGAAGGGTATACAGTGGCACCTTGACTAACAAACTTAATCCTTTCCAGGACTCTGGTTGTGACCCAAATTGGTCGTGAGCCAAGTCAAATTTCCCCATAAGGTTCAATGTAAATAAGGTTAATCTGTTCTGTAACTGTTTTTTTTAATCAGAAAAATTTGAAGCAAAGTGACAAAGAACAACAAAGATTGCAGCCATCTCCCTGCCCCACCAGCATGACCACGATCGCACCCGTCATCCCTGCATGGGCCGGTCATCCCGGCACGCTCCGGGGTGTGGGGGAGACGGGTGTGATTGCGGGCACGCTGGGGGCAGGGGAGAGATGGGTGGGAACATGGGTGCGCTTGGGGGGGGGGAGGGAGATGGATGCAATCGTGCTGGGTGGGGTGATGGCTGAGATCGCAGTTGCACTCCTGCAGGAAAGATGGGTGTAGTCTTGAGCGCTCCTGCAGGAAAGACCAGGAGCGTGATCTCAGCCATCTCCCCGCACACACCCAGCACAATCATGGCCATGAAGCATGCAGACAACAGTTTATTCAGATGGCTGTCCAGTTTCTCCTTGAATGTCTCTGGTGTGGGAGAGCCCACCACCTCTCTAGGCAGCTGGTTCCACTGTCCTATTGCTCTGACAGTGAGGAAGCTTTTCCTGATATTTAGCCTGAATCTGGATTGTTGCAGCTTGACTTGGTTATTCCATGTCCTACACTCTGGCATCAGTGAGAAGAGATCTCTTTGTGACAGGCTTTGAGGTACTTATTAAGTGCTATCACGTCCCCCATCTGTCTTTCTTCTCAAGGCTGAACATGCCCAGTCCAAGAAAAAATTGCAGTTATTTCCTCTCAGTAATGTGAGATTTAAAACTCTTTGAGACAGGATTCAAGTAGGTACAAGCAGTTTATTCCACACAAAAAGCGTTTCCAAAGGCTGGCTCAATGCCTCAGTAGTCTGAGAAACAAAGAGGAATCTCTTACTGTTTACAAGAGATGTTATACATTCCTTTCCCCCATGCTCAACACTATCCCCGCTTCGCCATTGGCTGGTTACTAAGAAGTCACAATCTTCCCCATCCGCCTATACCATACTACTCCTTAATATGTTCCCCCCTCCCACTCATACACCCCATGTTCAGGCTAATGAGCCTATTACCTATGAGAGGCGTGTCATTTACTATTCATAAGCCTATTAAGCGTGCGCAGTACCTTCTAAGAGGTCAACAGGCCGAAGTGGCCTTGAAAATTCTTACTTGATGCCAAAATGTTTCTTAAATCTTGTGGGGTGGATGAGACGATGAGAACAGGCCTTTATTCATTCTAAAAGATACAGATTCTACACTTAAGAAAGAACAATCCTTCACTCATATTTTAAAAGATACAGACTTTACACTTCCCACAGTACCTGCTGCTCGAGCAAACAAGGTGAACCCCTGTTTCAACCTGGTCATGATCCCAAATAGGTCCCCTGGGGCTACCTCCCTTGTTTTCCTTTTTCCAAAGGATCAGCAACTGCATTTCTTTCCCTCTTACGCACCAAATCACCATTTTCAGGATTTGAGGACCGTAGTTTGAGGACCCATGATCTAGTGGCTCACCACAATCAGTCTTCCCCTTCGATTTTGCATTTCCACCCTTTGAACTTCAACCTGCCATTGCTCAGGCTATCTGCTAAACACAATCATACAAACAATTTTCCAGGGATTTACCAACCAATTTTCTCACTGTTGTAAGAAAAACCGTTACTGTGCCCTTTTCTTCTTTCTGGGAGTCCCTTAGATTCCCACCATGAGAATTCTCAGCACCCTTTTCTTTTTGCTTTTTCCAGCACAAACCAACCAGTCACCACCCATCTCCCTATTTGCCTTCTCTCCAGCAATTGCAAATACAATCATTTTTCCCAATCAAAAGAAAAGCTTCTTGTCTAGGGGAGCAGGTAGGTAGATCAGAGTGTGGCATAAACACTTGCAAGATTTTGAGCAGATGCTAGTAAACATTAAAAAAAATATATTACCAGTGTTCCCATTCCTGGCAAGGAAATGGACCTTGCCATTTGGACCTTTTCCCCATAACCCCACTTTCTCACAGAGCTTCCACACAGGATAAGCTTATTAAGGATGCCCACACTGGTTAGGACATATACTGCAGACCCAGCAAGGGTGCAGCCATTTCCTAACTTCCCAGTTCTGGATCATTTTCACCACAGCAGGTGGGATGGAGGAGGAAAGGGTTCCATACACACGTATGGTGATCACTGCCCTCCCCTGGCCGGACTCAGCCTTGCTGGCCTCGGGCAATGACCTCATGGATCTTTCCTCAGTCATGCCAGGGTTGCATGTGCTGTCTTCTCAGGGGCAAGGACACCCTCCATGCCATTGCTTTCTGCCTGAATTTATAACTTACAACTTTTATTGGGGCAACTCCAACAATGGAAAGAAGAGGGAAGTAGCAGTGGGAACATAAGCAATGTTTATCTCGTACAATTCTGTGAGCGAAGTAGGGTGACTGCAAAAAAACACACACACAAAGCAAAACGTCACTAAGGTTCCAGTTTTTGTAATGTTGGCAGTTCTTCCTAAGGATCTCTTCCTTTAAGCGATGGATGAGAGGCAGAAAATCGAATTTCCCCCTAGGAATGAATATACAGAGATGTGAGAAATGTCACTTACTGAATTTCTACTTGTCACTCAAATTGCTGAACAAACAAACTGCCCCCTTCAATAACAGAGTTTCAAGGCTTATACCCAGAACCTGCATCTCTTACACAATACACACGATTGCAACAGAGATGCAGGTTGGTGGATGTCAGTGACCAACCTGATGAATGCAGTCTTTCCAGCTTCAGCTGGTTGCAGACAGAGCAGAAACCTTCACTCTTTTTCTGGTATTTACTTTTCTGATGGTTAAAATTTGTGTGGTCTCTGAACTTTAAGTCATCTAATGGCTGCAGGCAAAAGGCGCCTCTTCTTTTTCAGCCAGGGTTGATTCAAATCAGCAGGCTTTTCCAAACTGACAGAGACAAGCAGAGGAGCAGAAAAAAATCTGCCATGTTGGTCCCCTAGGTACAATCATTAACTCATATTAAGGACACAATCCTATGCATTCTTAGGCATTGGAAAGTTGTGGCTGGAGCATCCTGGCTGGGGATGCTGGGCAGTAGGCCTTCCTTCTCTCTAAACTTACACAGGGTTGTGCCCTTAGCAAGAAATTGTATGGTCCCTGGGAAAGCATCCTTGAATGCATAAGATGGTTTGGTGAGACTGTAGAGACTGTTCCAAGCTCCGGATGGACTCCGAGCTCCAATCGGCCTTCCCTGCTCCCTCCCAGCACTGCAAAAGGGGCCCTTCCAGCTGCTTCCCAAAGTCGCCAACACAGCCTTGAAGGAAGGGCAAAAGGGTGATTGTGGCGGATGTGGAAGGAGAATGTGAGGCTGCGGGAGAAATCCTGTGGTCCCTCTGGCCCCACCACAGGCCATGGCAATAAACCTTGCATTTAAACTTTGCAAAGGCACAGGCTGGGTAGCAAGCCACCTCTAGATAGCTCTACCTCTGGAGACCTTCCCTCTGTCCCACTGGCCACCACTATATAAATCCACAGCAATAGTGCATGACAATGGTAAACTAGGGTTCACATCTTAAACTCGGGGCCACTAAAATAGTAAAGACATATAATCAATATTGAATTCACTTAGCACTTAGCTTACATGCACCACATTTTCCCACGGTCTTTCACCCACCCAGAACTCTGCAATTTAAGCTAAATGAAGGCCTGTGGCCTGTGGCTGCACACAGACTGTCTGGTGCCCCTGGATGCTGTCACAGGGACAGCTTAAGATCAGTTTTGCAAAGGCTTGCTTATTGGAATTTTTAATAAGTATTTTTTTAGTAGCTCTTTTGTTAGTGAAAGTCCTGAAAAAAATGGTAATGAAAACCTCTCTTCCACCACTGTTGATACAGAAATTCGTACTGGGGCAATTTAAAAGCAGTTATTTGACAGGCAATTCATCATGTTCCCCTAACCACAATCAGGAGGAAGCACTCAAATGCAGAAAACCTGCGGATAATCCTAGCATTGTATTCTGGTGCTCTAATAAACATTTATTTATTTATTAAAAGCTTTTCTATCCTGTCCCCTACAGAACTGTCTCAGGACAGTTTACAATAAACAGCCAAACAAACAAACAAACAAACAAACAAATAAATACATAAATAAAATCTGGCTTCTGTATGAGATAGACAAAGTGCACAAGAACCCATTGTACTGATATTATTTCTCCCTCAATATTCTGTTGTTTTTCAAACTATGTTTCTGAAAGCTTTTCTGAGAGCTTGCTGTTTCTGTGCTCGACAAGATTAGCCATATAACAATCTAGCGGTACAACTCTTGCTGCCAATAATAGATTTAATGTTCTTTCCCTTGTTCTGCAACAGTTTTTTCCACCTTTCCCCTCCCTCCCATGTATTTCCTTATCTCTCATTCCCTGCCACTGGCTTTTTGCAAGCAGGAAAAATACACAAACAGGAACCAAAGTTCTGCTTTTAAATAAATATTGAACCTTAACCAGAACTCAAAAGGGCAAAAGGGGGGTGGGGGAGCAATGCACTGTTTAATCAGTGTCTAGTCAGGTGCCAGTGAGAAACCCATGGACAGGACATCAGCCTGGCACCAATTTATTGATTGATTTATTTAAAAAAAAAACCCTTTTCTATACTTTCCACATTTGCCAAATGGTTCTCTGAGCAGTTTGCAATAAAAGCTAAAAAAAAAAAAAAAAAAAGAACCCAACATAATGAACAATATCACACCATATATGTAAATAGGATATGGGTTGAAACACACCTGTCCTAGATCCATTAAATACAAATACCTAGATATATAAATACATGATAAACAATCTACAGCAATCCAACAACAATATAAATAAAATATAGTACAAAATAGCATATTTTTAAATAATTAACATACTGGGAAAATAAAAAGGTTTTAGCCTGGCGCTGAAAGACATAAGGAGTTAGCTCCAGGCATATTCTTGGGGAGCTAATCCCGCAAACCGGGCACCATAACTGAGAAGGCCCTTCCCCTGATGTCCACCTTCCTTAGATCTTTTAGAGGTGGCTCTTGGAGAAGGACCTCAGTGGATGGTCTTAAGGTCGGGGTAGGTGTATATGGGAGGAGACATTCCTTCAGATATCCAGGAACCTAAACCATTAGAACAAGGCCCTAAACCTAACATTGAGCCATAAGGACCAGTAGCTATTGGGAATCATCAAGGATTTGTCAAACTCCCTTTTAATATGTTAAGGTTTTCCTCTCCTGTGTTAAGAGTTTGGTTCTCTGTGTTTGTGCCTTTAAGAAAGGATAAACTGATAGAAATTGGCAGGTTGTTATCACAGGCTAATTTTTTCAATCCGTGGGCAGCCCTAGCTGCTCCTGTTAAAGCGTTATGTTATGTTGCTTGCCCCATTCAGCTGCAGCAGAGATACACCCAAGAGCAGGAGATGCTCCGCTTTGTTCCTTTTGCAGCTTTTCATTCCCTAGGCTGCTGCCGCCACACTCTTCTTGCTGGTGACATCGAGAATGGTGGCTTTCAGCCCCTGCAATGTGACCTTCTCCGGCCGCTCGGTGCCCTCCTGCGTGAGACAGGCCGCCAACACGCGCAGCCCCAGGAGATCCAGCTGCCGGGCGAGCTGGTTCCCGAAGCCCGAGTCCCAGTCCTGATGAGGACGTCCACAGTCTGCCTCTCCTGGCACCATTGATGGAGGAAGTAAAGCCCACGGAGGGCAGCCAGGTAGAGCCACATGGCTAGAAACTGCAGGAAACAAAATGCACTGACAAAGTGGAAGAGCCAAAGAAATCCTCGATCAGCTTCCCTTATACTTGAGTTCATATTTAAAAGTTGTTTTATTCTTGTTCCAGGAATCAAGTGTGTATACTGCTAGGGAGCTGTGATAGCAGTGACCAGATTGGCCTCTTCCCATGGTTGCCCTTTCTATGGGAACTCCCAGAGTCCAGGTGTCATGAGAAGCCACAGTGAAGCATAGAAACCTTATGACAAACCTTTGTACCTCTCTGTGCTTTGGGGAAACCGAGAGTACAGTGACAAAACTCCATCACTGGGTTCTGTCAAGATGGCAGACCAACAAGTGTAAGTAAGAAATCAGCAAGGCTTCTAATGATGTGCAAATCCGGCCTGTTTCTAAGATGCACCGGATGTGTTTGCCTTCCACCCAGGCCACTGTTGCCTCCTCCTATCCTCACACTCCCTTAATTTCAAGCTTCCTTCCAAGGCATATACAAATCCTCCCATAACAACCTCAGTCACAGCAAGCAGCTTTATTAGAAATTTAGCAAAGACTGCACTTTTCTTGGGAACATTCTGATGACACAGTTCTCATTTTCAGTATAACTTTAGAGGATGTCGCTTATGTAAGTGCTTCAATACTAGCCTTCCTTGATCCAAATATTTTATTAAAATTTCATTTGCTTCAGACTACGTGCTGCCTAATCTGTTCATAAAGGTGTGTGGAAACAGGAGTTTTATTGTGACTTTGAAAACAGAAAAATACCAATATCCTGGGAAACTCATCTTTTTCCCTCTACCCCTAAATTTTGTTTTATGCTGTTCAGGAGTTAATGGCTATGGCGTAGGGGAAGGTCTTATTCTCCCTCTGCTCTTCGAATAGAAAACTCTCTATATCGGGGGTGGTCAAACTGAGGTTCAGGAGCTGCCTGCGGCTCGTTGAATTTATTTTGCGGTGCCCGTGGTCACCCGCCTACCACTCACCACCTGCTGCCACCACTCAGGGGGCCCGCTTGCCATCCGCGGCTGCCCTCACGCATGGGCGCCTGCTTGCCGCTCCCAAACATCTCAGGTTGACCATATGCAGTCTGGCCACCGCTGCTCTATATGGAAAACGCTCCCTGTGACCTCTGTATAGCAGGGGTACAGAACCTGTCCCCCCCCCCCCCCCAGCTGTGGGACTGCATCTGCTATCATCTTTGATTATCGGTCACATTAGTTGAAGCTGATAAGAACTGTAGTTGAATTATCTCTGCAGGGCCAAATGCTACCCCTCCTGTTGGTTCGTGTGGATAGGAGAGGTACATATCCCTGTTATAAACCATCAAGGCGATCATTTTCTTGAACCTGCTGCATATTTCCAGGATATTCTGAGCAGATGGGAGTGCCTGCAGGCCCCTTGCCCCCTTCTTCTTCCATTTTCCTTAATAAACAAGCAAAATGAGTACTCATCCCATGGGCCAGCTCCCATGAATCATAGACCTAATTGCTAGCCCCACACAACTGGGATCCTTTTTTAAAGCAATGTAGGGCAATACTGGCCATTCTAATATGCTGTAAAAGAGGACTGCGGAGCTGTTCTAGGACACTGTCCCAGGGACCGCCTCCCCACTGCCCTGACCTGTAATAAGGTGATGTTGGGAGTGGGGTTCCCTCCTCCTTCCTTTCAACAGACAGGCAGTTAATTTTTGGGCAAAAAGCACTTTAATTTCACCATACAGCCAGCAGAATATTAGCCAGCAGAGGAAGACTCTCTGAGCATGCACAGACTGCTTTGTTGTACCCAAACTGGAAACGATTTTTGAGATTCCCTCCTCCATCCCTCTGGGAGTGTCCCCCCTGGAGATGGGTAGCCCTTCCCTCCTGTTGCCATGCAATGACGAGGCTCCCCTGGCTGCTCTCCCCGTCCCCTTCCAGCACCCCCAAACTCCGTCGGTTCCCATGGTCTGGTTGAACACCTGGAGACGGCAGCCTTGAGATAAGCACTTCCTCTCCACCATCTGTGTGTTTGCAGACCTTGTTTCCCCGGACTCCTCATTCTCATCCAAAGAGTCAGTGCCACCCTGGTCCTGGAAAGCGTGCCAGAAACCTCTGCCTCTTTCATTCTCAACAGCTGTGGACGGCAGGGCAATGTCAAAAATGATTTCAAACCCCAAAACAGTAATTAATACTTGTATGAAACAAGACTTAAGCTGTTAGCCGGTTTCTTTCTTCTTCTTTTTGCACAGGGGTTGGGCAGAACCTGACTGATGGCCTGGCACCCCCAAGTCCTGGATGACTCCCTTGTTTTCTATGGGCAGTTCTTGCTTTCGGGCCATAAAAAGCTGTCGTGTGAGGCTGCCTTCCCACAGCCGGTTTCTTCTAATGAGTCTCGTCAGGACAGCCAGCTTGTTAGAACTGAGCCAAGCATGAGTTCCTTAATTAATTAATTAATTAATTAATTCCAACGATTAGCTTTCACTTTTGTGTTTCTGACCATGAATAGTTGCAGCAAAGTTCTTTCTCCTCCTTTGGCTGTTCCCAGTGAAAGGATGCACAGCCTCTGTGCTGTTGAAGCAAATGGCCTTCACTATTCATTTACTTCCCCAAGCAAGTAGGTTTATTAAAGCCTTCACACCAGCAATTACAGGACAGAGAACTGAGGCTGAAAGAGTGTCCCCTGAAAGCAAAAAGCATCTCTCCCCACAGAGAAATGGCCCTTGCTCATGTAATATTCTCCTGCCATACAGAGTGAAATAGAAACCGTTCCAGTTGCTACAGAATGCAAACTACATTTTGTGATGCACCAGTTAACAAACACTTATTTTATCTGCATGCTTTGATGCTGATTTAAAACAGGCACAGACTCCATCCTGGGTTATCATGGCTAGGTGTGATTTATTACATCATGAGTCTTCTCAAGAATATGTCCTATACCAGGGGTCGGCAACCTTTAACACTCAAAGAGCCATGTGGACCCGTTTCCCACACAAAAGAAAAGACCGGGAGCCGCAAAACCCCTTTGACATCTAAAATGAAGATAAGACTGCACATATTGTTTTTTACCTTAATGCTATGTATTTCTTCATTATGATTTAGCTGCAGCTCTTGTTCAGTCACTAAAAACTGTTATTTTTAATCTTACATTATAAACTAGTAGGACTCCTTTCATATATTTTGAATAGGAGAACAGCTTCCTGATGAGTCAAAGTCAGTGCTAAAGGGCTACATGCATTAAATAGCAAACCCCATAAGTTCGTTAGCAGTAAAAGCAAATGAATCTACCCACGTACCATTAAACATTTGGTTTTCTTCAGAAACTTTTCTTCGATTTATCCATGGTTGGCCTACGGGAGGTGGCGGGGGGAGGAGCTCAGTAAATCGGCGCAGATCTGCAGATCAGGTTGTGCCGAGACATAGGTGTGTTTAGTGACTGATTAGCAGATAAACAGTCAAATGCTGTGAATAGTGGCAGGTCCCAAGCGCAACTTTTAACATTCAGATGAAGGAGATTACATTGGGACAAAAAGAATCTTTTCAGCAGCAATTCCGTGTAACATGAGAGCCTACAGGAAGCTTGTTTAGCAGAGGAATGTAGCTTTAGATTTATTTAACTAGCTGATTTACTTAACTAGCTAGCACTGCGTTCCTGAGTGGAGCTTCGAGCAGATCAGCGGCTGTGCCGTCGCGTGTTTTGAGCGACGGAGCCTCAGAAGAGGGGTTCAAGAGCCATGTGCAGCTCCAGCACCATGGGTTGCTGACCCTTGTCCTATACAATATGACAGTATGTGCCATTCTCAGCACATTGTTTTTGTTTGGTCGCAAAGTCGTGTCCGACCCATCGCGACCCCATGGAAAACATTCCTCCAGGCCTTCCTCTCCTCCACCATCCTCCGGAGTCCACCTAACCCCACACCCATTGCTCCAGTGATTCCATCCAGTCACCTCGTTCTCTGCCGTCCCCTTCTTCTTTTGTCCTCAATTGTTCCCAGAATTAGGCTCTTCTCCAGGGAGTCCTTCCTTCTCATTAGGTGGCCAAAGTATTTGAGTTTCATCTTCACTATCTGTCCTCCTAAAGAGCAGTCAGGGTTGATCTCCTCTAGGACTGACTGGTTTGATCACCTTGCGGTCCAAGGGACTCGTAGGAGTTTCCGACAGCACCACAATTCAAAGGCTTCAATTCTTCAGCGCTCTGCCTTCCTTATGGTCCAGCTTTCACAGCCATACATTGCAATTGGGAAAACCACAGCCTTGACTATACGCACTTTTTTTTGCACATTTTTATTAAGATTTTAAACTAAAAACTAAAAAAATAATCAATCATCAAATACATCGGACGTACTGGGTCAGCCCTCTATAACAAATCTTTTTTCAGCGCCAGGTAAAGACCTTTTTATTTAAACATCATTTTAATTGTTAAAATATATGATCTGGCCAGGGCAACTTCTTCTTCCTTCTCTTTTCTCCTCCTATATTATGTATTTACTTATTTTATACTGATAATTTTAATTTTATATTATTATGTTCGTAACTCAGTGTATTTTTTGTATTTTTGTATTTAATGGTAATTTATTATGTTCTATTGTATTTCAATGTATTTTATTGTGTTGTAAGCCGCCCCGAGGCTTCGGCAAGGGGCGGCATAGAAATGTTATAATAATAATAATCATCATCATCATCATCATATTCAAATTGATTTATAAAAATTTAAAGACACCTTTAAATCTAAGCCAAGTCCCGTTTCTCCAGCCACTCGTAAAAAAGTTTGATAGAAGTCAGCATCTTCTTTCTCCTTCAATAATAGAGTCAATCTGTCGACTATACGCACTTTTGTTGGCAGGGTGATATCGTGAGCAGAGCCGGCTGGAGCCGGGGGTCAGACTAGATGGTCCGGGAGGCTCCTTCTGACTTGCTCTGTTTCTATGTTTCTGTATACATAGTTATTTTCCCACCAGGCCTAGTTGACCAGAAAATATTCAATGCCTGAGCATCTTCTGCTTCTACGGCACCTTAGGGTGGGGCCTGTTGGTAGTTGGATGGGTCATTGTTCTGGACTGGGGTTCCTCACTCAACAAGGAGGTGCTGGTTGGTCAGGATTTCTGTGGTGGCTGTCATGATGGAGTAAGTTGTAGCCAGTATAGATTAGACAGTTGAAGGCTTAGGGCTATTTTTGGTGTAAATGTGTCTTCCATTCTTCCTTTGATTCAATAAACAATTCTAACATACCTCATACATTTTTCTTCTTATTATTTGCATGATAAGTAGGTGTTCAAGTTTTCTGACCAATAAGTAAACGTCACAAAATTATGCAATTGCTATCAAAACATTTAGGAAGTTTAAAGTTGCTTCTGAAAAGTGTGGTAAAATGAGAAAGCTCTTTGAATTAGCTGTGCACGGACAGTAGAGGCACAATCCCGTCAGGGTATGTGTAGTCCTTCACTTTTTGAGGATTGCACACATCCAATGGAAGCCAGGGTGTCCCCTGCCTCCCAACTCAGCTAGATGCCCGATTTTGGGCATCTGAGGGAGGTACCTTGAAGTGGGAGGGAAGAATACTTCATATCACAGTGGTGCCTCTTTCCTCACCTCTCCCTGGAATGGACCCTTTTCCCAAGGTCACATCTGCAACCTGGCAGCCCATGTAGCTCTTCTGGGGCCAGCTGTGGGGGGGGGGGGGGGGTGCTCTGAGGTCAGGCTCCCAAGTCCAACTTTGGAATTATTTCCTGAAATCTTCTGGTGGTCTCGATGCTGTCTAGATTGCACAGTTAAAGCAGGACCTTCTGGAAGTCTCTGATGGGAACATTCCCTGGCTGGGGTGGTCCCACCAAGGAATGCCCCTCTTGTCAGATGGCAACATACAGCCCTCGCCTGTAGATCTTCGTGCATGGGCCAAACTGTGCTCTCATATTGTTTTTATCTTCACATGTTATATATCCTTCAGTTACTGGGATGTTACAATGCTGGAAATTCTTCAGGGTTAGGCTTGAGGTCAGGGTTGGGCCAGATGCAGATTTCATGTACAATTTTTGTGTTTCAAACATTTGTGTGAAGAAGAAACGAGAAAGTAAGAACCAGCTTTGGCTAGGTGCCTGTTTGGCAGGTAAGGAAGCAGAAGGCACCTCGCAAGAATCCATATTCTTCAGCACTTGCATGATCTGGCTGTTGTAGAAACCATGATCAATAGAGAGCTTTCGCTGGTTTCACCCCACTGTAGGTTGTAATGTAGTCCACCCAAGAGGCTGGCAAGTAAGAGAGGGGGATGAAGATAAATTTGGAATCCCAGCCAGCAGCATAACGGGTGCGGGGATAACGGGAGATCAGCGCATGCTCCATGCAGTCTGTGACCAGATGCATATCTTTATTAATCCACCAGGAGCCAAAGAACATCTTGTGAACTGCATTGAGGGGGAGGGAAAAAAGATATCATTTTCACCTGTAAGTTGAATAGCCCTAAACTTCCATGGGAGAATGGAGACGTTGTTCTATTGCAGGAGAGGGGGACCTCAGGCCCAGGGCCAAACTGAGTACTCCTGTAGCCTGGTGACGGCTGTAAGCCATCCAGAGGTGCTGTGGCACAATTGGGCAGCATATAAATGTTTTAAATAATAATAATAGTCTGAATCGTGCACTCTGGAGTTCCTCAGAAGGCCTCTCCCACTTCTCCTGGGCCCTTTCCCCCAACCACTGATTTTTCATGGGCTTCCTGCCTTTTGTGCAGGTTTTTTTGCCATTCCAAAAGGTTAGAATGGCTCTCCCAAGACTTAGTGGCTGGCAGCAGGAGCTTTAAACTACAATAGGCTCCTACTTTTTGGTTTTCTTGGCCCACACCTTGCTTTTGGCTCTGTCCGCCCCTGGAATGTAGTCCCAAGCACTTCTCCAAGATTGAATTTTGCCCTCAGGCTGAAGGAACTTCCTATCTCTGCTCTGTCTGGGTTCAGACAACATGATAAGCCATGGGGTTTTTTCCTATGGTTAGTCTGTCATGTTGTCTGAATCCAGTTGTGGTATTTCACCATGATAAGATTGATCTTTAGAAACCATGATAAGTAACAATGATTTGCTCTATGTTTTTTTCCCATACCACTATGGCATGTTGTGTTGTCTGAAACCAGGACCATGGTTTCCATGGTCATGGTGTGAAGCTATCATAGAGTCCTTTGGAAAGAGAGGCAACTGCAAGAGCCACTTCAGCCATTCACCCTCTATATGTGGACCAGTGAGGAAGAGGCAGGTGACATAGGCAGGAAAGGATGCACCTGGGGATTGAATTTCAGACATAGTGCTCATGGGATACATGCCAACAGTGGGAGGACTGAGTGGCCTCCAGAATATTCGACCTCTGCCTGTGTTTGGCTCACAGTTGTTCAGATATTCCACTCCATAGAGTTCTCTGATCTCTGCAGGCAATTTCTTCCATAAGATGGTGGGTGGCAGGACTTTTATTCCGGTTTGAAAATTGCCTGGCTCAATGATGCTGACTTTGACCCCAAAAGGACGCAGTTCACGTCTAGAATGAAAAGCGAGAGGTAAAGAAGACCCATTTCCACCTGTCTGAGTCCCTGGCAGTGCTCTTAGTGTTCACAGGGCACCCGCTAGTAACTGAGCGCCACACTCTGTGCAAGCTGCCCAGCGCTGCACTCGCTGGCTGCACCGGGTGGGAAGGAAGGCTAGTCACCGGGCATGGCGCCTGGCGTGTCCTCGTGCAGCCCTCCTCTCCCATGCCCAGCCGCACCACTGCCAGCAGCAGCGGTCGGGGAAGAGGGCTGGTTGCTAGGAATGGTGTCCGGTGCACCCACACTCTGTGCCCCTCCTCTGGGTGCTGCAGCTGTGCTTCGGGAAGCTGAACCTGATGGAGAAGGTTGCTGGTTGTCCGAGAACATGCAAGGGCTTCCTCTTGGCCAGTTCACTTGGCAGGACTGGACTGAGCATGAGAAGTGCACTGAAGCCAGAGGGATGAATTCAAAAAGGGTTCATCCCAGCCCTAGAAAGAAATCCATCCATCAGTCCTATTTTCCCATATATGCTGAAGGATCCGAGTTGGCAGCGACAGGCTAAGAAAGAGATCTTGAGGTTGGGGTGAACAGCTTCTTGAAAATGTTGGCCTAGTGTGCGGCTGCTGTGAAAAAGGCCAATTCCCTATTAGGCAAAATTAGAAAAGGAATTGTAAATGAAGCTGCCAAATTCATATTTTGCTCTTGTACAAATTTGTGATGCAACCACACTTGAAATACTGTATGCAGTTCTGGTCATAGACCCACAAAAAGGATATGGTAGAGGAGGAAAAAAGAGAAGGGCAACTGGAATGACCAATTGATGTTTGGGAAGGCCCCTTCTCTTTCCCTAGGGCACCTCCCCTCGTCCCATCTTACCTTAAGATAAATCTCCCTCTTGCCTCTTCCTTCTCCTCACCAACCCTCTGCTCGCCCCAAACCCTTTCCTTTTCATTCCAAGAGTATCCTCTCCTGGTAACCCCTCATCCCAACATAGCCTTCCTATTGCAAGTTGAACTGTTGGCGCAGGTTTGCAGCCTCGTTTATGCTCCAGAACTTGCCTGAGTGAGATCTCAACCATCTCTCTACAGTACAAGCTATAAATGGCTTACTACCCTGTTTGTTTGTATGAAAGCACCCTTCTATTTGCAATTCTAATTAATGCAAATGCTTGACAAATGAATATTCCCCATTGTTTTTGAAGCTTGTATGGCATGTGTGTTGTTTTGGGTTCCCTCCTTCACCACCATCCTACTGCAAAAGTAAAAGGGTCCTTATTTAATGAATACATGTCTTGTGGAACATCCATAAGTTTGTACACATAGCTAAGAGGAGCACATTTTGAAACCTATAGCTTCTTGATGATTAATTGCATGGCAGTGCATTTATAACCCACCCAGGGGAGCTGACAGGTTCTCCTCTCCATTTTATCTCCACAGCAACAAGAGGTAGGTTAGGCCAAGAGTCAGTGACTGGCCCATGTGGATTTCATGGCTGAATGGGGACTAGAGCTTAGATCTGAGTCTCAGTCCAGCACTCTTAACCACTATACCATGCTGGATAATGACGGTGGATAAAATCTTCCGCATCATGCAACATCATTTCTGCAATGATGACTGGTGTGTGTTTCTTTTAAAAACACGAAGGGCACACTCTGAACCATTTGTTAATTCTTGGGCAGCCTCTGCTTCCAAAGGGAAGCTCAGTAAGAGGCAGGGAATGGTTCATTTTGAAATGGGGGTCCTTGATCTCAGACTTGCTTGGAAGACAGACTGACCTTGCCTTGGGAGTGTTCTACTTCTGATGCCTATTGAGTTGTTGCACTTATTAGAGTCTGTAATTAAGTTGTGATACCTCCATTGGTTAGAATGTGGAGGCAAAGAGTGACGAGATGGGCTTGGGCAGTGGTGGCCAGATATATTAAAATATGGCAACAAAGGTGAGTCGTGCACTGGAGTGCCGGCCCCCAACTTTCCTTCCCCATGGTAGCAGCAGAAGCAGTGGAAAAATCGTGCAAGGGTCATCCAAGAAGATGACTTACCTAAGGCTATCTGAGAACGCTTCCAGTGCAAATTTGGAAGGGCTGTAGCCTCCTCCACTGTAAGCCACTCTTCCAGCAATGCTGCTTACATTGACCACTCTTCCTTGGGCTTTCCTCAATAGGGGCAGCAAGTGCAGCGTCACATCAACGGCCCCGAGCAGGTTGACCTCCAGGACATTCTTAAAGTTATCCTTGGTCAGCCACTCATTGGGGCCCATGAAGAGGAGAATTCCTGCATTATTCACTAAGCCCCAGAGACCTGTGGAGAGAGACACAGTGAATTTTCAGGGATTCCTACTCCTCCATGCTTGCTTTCACCGGCATGAAACATGGATTGGTAGCATCTTCCCAGAACTTCATTCTTGAGAATTTCCCATCCTTTCCTCAAGAAGCTGAGGATTCAGTTGAGGAACTTTGTGTGTTAAGTATGTACCTCCAGTTGCCCTTCCTGGGACTGGAACACATTGATTTGTGTTCCAGAAAGAGCAGCAATGGAAGGGGGTTCTGGATTTTCTTTGGTGAGTTTCTGGGAAAGATGTGCTCTCACTGGCCAGTCTCCCAGAAGTCGCTGCACACCAGAATCTGTGCCAGTGCAGCTTTTCACCATAAATGCAAGGAGAGAGAGGTATGCTCTAGAGGAAGTGTAGACCAACAAAGACGGTTTGATTTCCCTTCTGTCTCTGTCCTGCACCCACATTTTGTGTGAGACCAGGCTGCTTCCAGACGTGAGGGTTCCTGATCGGGAAAGACCAAATGGTGGGTGGGTGCTTCCAAATGGATGGCTGCTGTTGCTGCCCATCAAAGGCACTGGGTGGGGTCAGTATGCTGGACTGCGGCAGTCCAGCAGCACTGGGTACCTCTTGGGTGGGGTGTATCATGCTTCCCCCTCCTCCACACTTGTCCTCCCACAGTATCCCATGAGACACTGCAGAAGCACCGAGGTTTCCGCCCTCCTCGCTGCTGCTTGCCAAGGGGCAGGGAGGGAGGACCAGAAGGCACTGGCAGTGCCCCCCCCCGCTTGAGAGGGGGCCTCATAAGCAGCAGTGAGGGCTGGCATTGCTGTCGTGGAGACTGGCAATGGTGCTGCCCTGTCTGCAGGCAGATCCCCCTGTCTGGGCCTGCAGCTGCTCCCTGCTGGAACCAGGGGGCTGAGCTGGTGGTACCCAGAAGCAAGTCAGGCAGAGCATGGCTTGGCTCCCCCCTGCTACCCCATGGCACTGCCGCCAAGGGATTGGCTGGGCTGCTGATGAGTCAGTGGAGCCGAACGTGGCCCCGTCACCCCATGCAGCTGCCGTCCTGTGCAGTGGTCGGGCAGGGTGGGGGGAAAGCTTCTGGCAGCTGCCCTGCCGCTTGGGCACTTTGGAGCAGCTCTAGGGGGCACTTGCCCGGCAGCTGCTCAGGAAGTGGCAGGGCTTTCTTGCTGCTCTTGCTGTTTGGATTACCCCTGGCCGTGTTATGCCCTCCAGGTCTGGGTGACATGGCATGCCCAAGCCGTGACCTGCCGGGGTGTTTTGCGAGCTCAGGAGCTGGGCTCATAAGCCACCCTGAATAAGCTGTGGTGTGTCTGCACAGCATGACAAACCCTCGTGATTTATAAGCTGCAGGGGGAGGGATGTGATCCCAGTCACCCTGCCACTGGCACATCTTCTCTACTTAATGGATCTTTTTGTGCTTCTCCCCATAGAGTTCCATGAATAGAGCGATTGCTCAATGAAAGCCTCATCTGGAAGTACTTGGTGTCTTTTCACAGTAAAAATATTTCTGTTGTGATCTTGAGCGTCTTGGTTGCTACTGAGTGTATGGGCAGAGCCATACTTTTATGCTTCTGCAGAATTGTGGCGGTTTCCTGAATAGGACAATGACGTTCAAGGGTGGAGCTGCAAAGAGGACATGGCAGGTAACTGACTGACTGTTGCTTTGCATTTGGAAGGAAGGAAGTGTGAGGAACCTTTTCAGGGGTGGGAATCTCTGGGCTCGGCAACCCAGATTCTGGCTGCTTTGCAGTGGCCCTGAACTGCTGAGTAGTTTGCCCTGCAGTTGTGGGGCACTTGCCAGCACTGAGCCCCATTCGCCGTGCAAGCAGTGCCCCTCTCCAGTACCAAATGCAGCCCTGTTTGGGTGGTTGCGAAGAAGGTTGCTGGTTGTACAACCAGGGGGGTGAGAGCACTGCTGGACTTGGCTCCCTTTGGAGGCCTGAGCCAAGCACAAGAGGAAGCCTGGGGATGCTTGGAGGGGCAGATTCTGATAGGGTTTGTCCCAACCCTCGTGTGGAAAGGCCAAGCTTCAAATGACGATGAGGGTGTTTGGATCCAGGGGTACGATGCAGGTGAGTATATCTGTTGCCTTGTAGGACTATTTGTTTGCCTCCACTTATGTGCATATGTATGAACAAAACAGATATTGCACGTCTTCAGCACCTTCTCACCCCAAGGAAGCTAAATTGGAAGCACTGCCCCTAAAGCCACTTGGAGAACAGAATATATGCTGACGTCATTGTCTTCATCGTTGTCGTCATCGTCGTCATTGTCATCAGCAGCTGCTGCTGCTGATCTTCAGGGATATGCTTTCTTGGGTGACCACCTTGGTCTGCATCATCATTGCCTGCCTGTATCCATCACTAAATTGGAGTCTAGGATGCCCAGATGTTCTAGCAGGGGGAAAAAAAATCACCCCCCTCAAAACGGAGTTTCACATCTCTCCCCATCTCACAAAGTTTATGCGTCCTTCCCACCACTTTGAGGAGGCACACACACTGACGGAGCACCCATGGGGCACCAATCACTGTTCCCCTTTCCTCCCAAATGTCTACAGGACCTCCAGCTCCTGGACCACGGTTTTCCAGCTGCCAGTCCTTGTTCGGTGCCTCCCCTCTGTTCAGCATTGTTCTCTATGGACTGTTCCGCAACAGGTGCAGCCAATAGGCTCGCAGAACAGTTGTGTCCTGTGCAGATCAAGGGGGAGCTCACGCCCCCTCTGACAGCACTACTTCTCTATAGCCAGCTGTTCCCCACAGGACAGCCAAGCTAAGTGGATGTCTGTGCTCTGGCAGGCTTCATGAGAGGCAGCCGGGCTAAAAGCGATCCTGTTTCTAGTCAAAAGCACAGGAGGCCTGCTGGAGTGACTTGTGCACAGACCCAGTCCTCTCTCTGCCTTTCAGGATCTACACCAGATCTAGGCAGCCTTTCGGGTCCATGAGCACGTGTGAAAATATGAGAAACGGTCCTGGGCACCACCATAAAATAGCTGCCACATGTGGTCATGGCTAGTCACAAAAGCAGTCATGGGATATTAAGATGGCAGCTCTCGACCTGGCAGGCTCCCTGTGGGTGGTGAAGGCCAGACTTCTTGCTTTGCCCAGCTAAGTGTGAGCAGGTGGGAGGAGCTCTGAGCCTTCTCCTTGAGGGGCACTTTAGAGGGCACATCCATCTCATAAGCTCTGTAGGAAAAGAATAGCCAGAGAACTGTCTTTGGGACATACCTCTGTGGCCCACTTGCTCCTTCACCCACTCAGTTGCTGCCGCCACACTCTCCGTGCTGGTGACGTCGAGAATGGTGGTTTTCAGCCGATCAGATGTGACCTCCTCCATCTTGTCTGCGCCCTCCTGCGTGAGACAGGCCGCCAACACGCGCAGCCCCAGGAGATCCAGCTGCCGGGCGAGCTGGTTCCCGAAGCCCGAGTCGCAGCCCGTGATGAGGACGTGTTTCTCCCTGAGGTTGTCCACGGTCTGCCTCTCCCGGTACCATCGTATCACGAAGTACGCCAGGACGGCCAGTGCCAGCCAGAGCCACATGCTTGCTGTGCACTGAGCAAGAGAAGGAAATGCAGGCTGGGGTTGGTCGTGCTTTTTATGCTTTCTCACCTGAATCTTCCCCACATGTGCCCGTTCGTCGCTGCCAGGTGGCAATGCAGCCTCAGGGGAATCGCTTGCATCATCCAGAAGGTGCAGGGGTCGTGTGCAGCAGTGGCAAGATGCGGCTGCACGTACACATCTGCACCACAGGTGCCCACCGGACCTTGGCCTACGCTAAAGCCAGTCCTGGCATGCAGTCCAGGTCTCCGCCTGGGATAAACTAGGGCTGCTCTGTTGCACAGTGAGCGGACGATTGTCCAGGTCCCGACTGAGGAGAGACTAGTGGCTCCCTGTTTGCAGAGGGGACTCCCTTCAGCGAAATGAGAGCCCAAGCTGTTTCTGCAGCGCGTCACGGTTAGAAGTGGCAGGCAGCGGCCTAAGTGGCCCTATGAGATGCACAGGACCATATTCGTAAACCCTAATGGGGCAGCAGATCTCAGGTCAGCTACGGAAAGGAACGGTGCTTAGGCGCGTTCTTCAGTTTTTAAAGTAATTGCTAGCATTTCCTTAGCAGTGTCCTTTTCAGAGCACTTCATTCCAGCAGTCCTTGCTGCCCCACTGAGGTGGTGCTTTCCTTTCTAACCAGAGGACTGAAAACGGGTCTCTTCCGTTCGTGAGGAAGGGAGGAGGGGGCTGTCGAAGTCCCCGCGGGAGACAGGGCAGCCAGTGGCCAGGGCTAAGTATGGGGGCCACCAACGCAGCAGCAAAGAATAGGTACCAGGAGGTTGCCGATCTGCACATTCACATGTGCTGTTTTGTACGTTAGTAGGCAGCGTTCAAATGGAATTCTGTAATGTAAATAGAAATGCAATCCTTCTGGTGTGCCTGCCAGGTCTGCTGTCCAGAGGCAAACTGTGGATGGGCAACTTCAAGGGCCACCCGACTGTCCCTTTGGGGGTTCCTCATCTCTAAACTGGACTTGGACATTCTGTCCTACATAAGATTGACCTCTACAGCAGTGGTTTTCAACTTTTTTATGGTTGGGGACCAGTGAAAATAGAAAAATTATTTTGGGGATTGCTGAGGCAGAAATAAAAAGCATTATATGCATAATACAGTATTTTGTGTATTAGTTTTTACATATAGTACCAAAAATGAAAATTCTCTGAAATAACCAGAAACTGAGCAATAAAAATGCTGATCAAAGAATAAAATACTGAAATTAAATGTAATCAAATATCTAGAAATGTTTAGATAGAAATATGTAATTCAAATAAGGGTACCGCGAAATGTGGTATTGCTTCTTTTAAAGAATACTTGATCAAAAGTTTGCAATAGCGAAGTACAAAATCAACATAAATGCAACACTATGCTCATATTCAAATACAATATTAACAGCAGAGCAATACAAAATCAATCAGAGTTACTTAATACAATAACATTCATAATGTTAAATAATGAAATGCAACACCCTCCCCACCCACAAAGCCCCATACACACCAGCACGGATTGGCTGAGAAAACACACTCAGCACAACCCTGCCTCAGCATTTCCCTTCCCAGCAGAAAACACAACAGAAAAAGGCCCGGTCTTTGGGTCCCTGCCCCGAGGATGGACCGGCATGATGTGGTGTGGCTCCCAGCTGGCTCCCATTGAGCTGCCGCTCCCCTCCCTGGTCTCCTCAGCCAAGGAAGAGGTGGGAATCTGCAGGGAGAGCACAGCTAGCCTGCACTGGTGTCTCTTCACAGCCACTCATTTTATTGTCACCGATTCATTTTCTGGGTTTTTGTGGTTATATTTCTTGCTGTACGCAGCTTTAAGTTTGATGGGCGGGACCTTCAAATCCCACCCATCAAAGAAGGGCAGGATTCGAAGGTCCAAATAAATCAATGCACCAAAAGAATATTGGGTTGTACCCAGAGGTGTGTCTCTCAAAGCCAAACCCCACATCCAAGTTGTGAGAGGTGGTAACAGGACAAAGAAAGGGATGGCTAGGGTCGGACAAAGTGTGGCGTAGGACCACTACGGCAGCAACGGCACCACCTAACAGCATCACAGAACAATGGTTGATGCCGCCGGAAGTGCAAGAACCAGAACTTTGTATCTGCCTTGACACCTGAAGTGGGAGGAGGAGGAGGAGGAGGAGGAGGTGTGAGGTTCTGAGGCAACACCTGGTGGCTGCAGGACCAGGCCCACAGTCAATTGTGGCCATCTGGACTGTTACGAGCACCACCTGGGAGCCCTGAGGGTAGAGCTATATAAGAACTGGCTCTTCCCTCCACATGCTGCCTCAGTAAGAAAGGTCTTTGATGTTGTTGGAGTGCTCTGTGTCTTCTGGAAACTGCCTGTCCTTTTGCTCCTGCCTCTGTTTCTGGACCCTGTCCAGCTTCCTGGTCTTTATCTGCTCCACTCCAATCCCAGATGCTGCTTCTCCTTGGTGTGTCTATCTGGCTTTTGAATCCTGACTAACTTTGACTACTCTTTGCTATTTGAACTGGCCTACCTTGCACTTCTGTTACCTGCCTAGATCTCTGGATTGCCTGACCATAATTTTGAATAGGCCTGTATAGCATACCGGTTGTCTGAGTCCTGGTGCCCAGATCTGATACCCAGCTGCCCATGCCCTGGACACTGACAGCAGGAGGAGGAGGAGACCCTTAACTCTCCACTCACCCACGAAACAGCCCTGCCAGTGTCCATCAAACCTGTCGGATCTCTTTGGGAGTCCCTCTGGAGCACATGCTTGGAGTGTACAGGGGTGCAAGGAGAGGGAGAATGCACAGTCCCAGAGCACCACTGGAGGCCTGCTGCCATGATGCGAAATGCACCCCCTTTTGCCTTGAGTTCTTATCTTCTTTAGAAGCATTTTGGTCTTCCTCTCTGTGCCTGCTGATATCTTCGTTGCTGTTCAGTTCTGCATTTTTCCCTGCATTTTCTTCATCTGCTTGGCGGAACGATTTGTTGACTGTCCTGTGATCCATTCATGACCATCATGTGGTCTACTGGTCAGGAGTGCTGGACCTGTTCTGAGTCTCCACTCAGACAAGAAGCCCCCCGAGTGCCTCCAGCCGGCCACTGCTGCTCAGCCCAACCCAACTCACAGAGCTGTCATTGTGAGGATGCAGTGGAGTGGAGGAGAACCTGGCAACCCTGGTTCCTTCCTCTCTTTTTTGGTTGCTGGTGAAACTGTGTGTTTATTTTTCCTGTTGTATGCTTCCTCCACCTTTCCTACATTTGTTGGCAATTCTTTTGGCTGCTGCAAATTGCATTCTGCTTTCCAGCTGGCAGAGCAGTGTTTTTGGTGGGCAGAAAAAATTGAATGCAAAAGCTAGTTGGCTTATTTCTAGCTGGGTGTACAACTTTTCCAAGGAACAAAATCCTATGCGAGTCCCACTAAAGATGCCAGAAGCTCATTTTGGTTAGCAAGAATGCAGCAAACCTGCATGAATAATTTGCTTGAATTTGAAGTGGGAAAGCCCCTCGTGCTCCAGGTTAACACTACCCTGTTAGTACTGTTCATTGAACAAGACCTTTGAATAATGCAGCAGCAATACAGGGATTGCACTACTCTGCCACAGGCTCTTTCAGGCAGGCTGAACCTTTTGATGGGCACGTTTTGACTGGGCTACCATACAGAAACCCCTCTAAGAATAACTGTACACTCCTTTGCATGTATGCAGCTGCAACCCCTGTACCAAGTGCCATCTATGTACCATATGCTGCACATAGCGTTTCCCATGTGAAAAGCTGTGTGTGAAGAATTGTATGTGTACACTGTGTGTTCCTTGAATGCACAGGTGCAGAAGAATCAGGTTTCTAAACATTTAAGAGTCCTGCAAAAGAGCGGATTTCAACTGCTGAAACTTCTTTCACCCTGCCTGACAAGGTTCACCTACCAAAAGTCCGTCTTCTGCTAGAGGACTGAAGAAGCCTTGACCTGTTTTAAAACAGCTGCCCTTGTCCTGGAGTGCCACCTATGTCCATTCTGGTCTGGCTCTCCCCTGCCCTTGTGAGGAACATTCCAGCTCTCCCAAGAGAGGGAGTAATACCTGATACTTAATAGATATACAAGTTATCTGCCCTCAGATACTAAGAAAGGTTTTCTTTTAAAAAAACCATTCTGTCAAGCTGTGAGGTGCCTACCCAACTTCCCTGGGCGGAAAGAGTGCCTAGGCTTCCAGCAGCTGCCTTCGCGAACACCCGTGCCCAGGCATAATGTGGAAAGGTTTGCTTACCTCAGAATGCAGCTCACCCTTCCCTTGCTGTCCAGTCTGTCTGAAAGAGGAACCCTCCGAGCTCAGAGTGGCAGGGCTATGAGTCCATTCTGTTAATAGATATCCAACTTCTCAGCCATCCCAGCCCAGAATCTGTACAGAGGTTCCGGACAGGCTGGGAAACAGATGTCAGCTCCCTCAGCAAACAAAGCAGAAAGTCCAAGGCACTGGTTGTGCGTATGCACAGGTGGTTCATGGACTTCGTTCCAAAATTTCCCCCCCAGTAAATTGCCTGCAACCATGTTCTGTGGAAGCAGCCATAACCAGTAGCAGGAGATTTGGCATCTCATCCAGGTCACAGGGCGATCGCTCCATTTGCTCGGAAAAGTCACAGAGCTTTGCAATTCATGTCATTTTCAGTCTGCTTCTGGTGCAAACCGCAAGTCCCCCGCCACAATCACAGCAAATCGAAACGTTCCTTGTTAATTAAAAAGTCTTTGAAAAGGGATTTGGCCAACAATTCCACTTTGTCGCTGCCTCATCATTTCTGTGTATGCTCATGATTGTTACGCACATGTTCAGCCAAAACTGGATAAGGTGCATCACAAGCCGCATCTTTCATTGCTGCAGTTCCACAGTTTCCATTGGGACAACAGTAGTAGTTCTGTGTGCTCACCCCTTTCTGAAGGGGCAGCTCTAATCAATTGCCAGTTGTGCTGTCCAGGAGGAAGGATTTCCCACCTGGCTACTTCCAAGATAAGGTTTCATTTTGTTACTGATCTTTGCCACCCTGAGCACCATTCAGAAGACAGAGTATTCATACACTTTATAGTGTTGAAACACTTTCTCCCCCACTTCCAAGTGAAATTAGAGCTGGAATCCCATCCTCCAGGGTTTCTGTTAGGGCTTTCGAAAGTCATTTGGGGTCCAAGAACTGCCCCAGGAGCTAGAAGCTTTGTGAATACCTTTGTTGCATCCTGTTTGGATTGCTGCAGTGCGCTCTTCATGGGGTTGCCCCATGCTGCTGAGCAGGGCCAGTTACAGGCAGCATCCAGTGCCCGCGTTAAAGCAGTTTTACTGGCGACTGTGCTGTTTGCCGGCAGAATTCACAACCTGGTGGCCTTCAGAGGCATTTGGACCACTTATACTCTTTTTGGCACCAGATCAAAAACGTTTTCTTGAAACGGCATTTTAAAATCAATAGCTTTTAACGTTCAGTCACTCTTGTTTTGTGATTTACTGTTTATTGTTTTATACATTATTCTGTTTTAATTTATTTATTGGAAATTGTTGTTGTTTTAAATTGCTCTTTTAAACCACTGTAAGCCATCCTGAGATTTTTATATAATAGGATGGCATATAAAAGCTGTCAATAAATAAATAAATTCCCAGAATTCCCATCCAGCAGGGCCATTGACTGTGCTTGGTTGTAACCCTGCAGATATTTATTGCATTTTAACATGTAGCTATGTTTAGTTGTCAAGTCGTGTCTTACCTTTCACACCCAATACTGAAGGCAAAAGGGCCAATACATTACAGGCAGTGACATAACTAAAGCCAGAGCTTTGGGTGACTAGAAAATAGAGAGTATTGGCTAATTCACATGAACCATGGTGTTTGTAGCATTGTTCTCGCTATCCTTCCTCGCCTGCCCCCTCCCTCCAAAGAAGTCTGCTTTATTATGAGCTCACCTAGAGCACAGAATACACATTCCCAAACAGGCAAATCTAGGGAGCGCTTCCTGAGCACAAAGGGCCGGTCCTCTTGATCCCGCTGTGTTAGCAACCTGGGGAAGGAGAGACTTTAAACTCTCCTCTGCTTCTGCAAATCAATTCTCCACAGCACAGAGGTTGCGTTAAACTTAAACAAGATATCAGGATTTTGTCTAGCATGAAGTGGAGAACACACAGTTCAGGGTTACATTTCAGTAACATTTTAATTCAGTTCATGGCATTTTAGCTTCAAATGCTAGCAATAGTAAAGGAATCAGGCTGACTGGGGACATGCCCCAAAATGAGGATTTGGTTGACCTACGGGTATGTATAGGTCAGAAACTGTATACATAATACAGTATTATGTATTATGTTACAGTAGCCAGTAACAAATATCCCTTACAGTTTATGCTACAACCCTTGAGTGGAATTTACTCTTGAGTAGTAGTCAGGATTGCATGAGTTGTTTACTTTTCCCGTAGTTGTTTTGACTCTTGAGCTGCCGCTGCCTGGACTTGCATAGTTTTGAGCTCTTCCTGGGTTTGAAATCTCATTTAAAAGAGGTAGAGGCGGTTTCTCATTGTCTTGCAGTCTTGGACCAGTTCCACAGATCTCCCCTACTGGTTCATTGTAGCTAATGTGAACATTAAATTGGCCTTGCGGGAGAAAGAAGGACATGCAGCTTCTCTGATTTGCTGAAAATGCTAAAAGCAATATTACCGGTTGCAATTTCTGCATATATTCTGAGCCCAGACCCTGATCCATTTCTTTGGTTTTTGTTCATTGTAAGCCGTCCAGAGACTTTTAGTAATGGGATGGCATAGAAAGACTTTAAATAAATAAAAGCAAAATAAATCCATGGGGAAAATGTCCTGCATGCTTGTAATAAACAATGCCCTGTGAGCTGATTTGCATTTTTGTGGCCAGGGCCGTCCCTCCCATGAGGAAGGAAGCATCTCCCGCAGGGGAGATGGGCGGGGGCATGGATCATGCCTGGTCTCACTGAGGGCTCTTCCTGGCACTGCTGCAGCACTAGTTCCACTTGCCCATTGCGGCAAATGCTACAGGGGGAGAAGAGCGAGCAGGGCTCCCGGGGGGGCAGCTGACTGCCCGGCATCTCAGGCTCTGAGCCTGCTCATAACGTGAGAGATCAGGCAGGCTGGTTCTCAGGGAGGCCCTTGCCCAACCTCCCACTTTGTGAGATGGCTTAGAGCGAGCAATTGGGGTTGTGGGCAGGCACTCTGGAGAGGCTGCCTGCCCCCTAATCTTCTGCTCTGGAAGAGTCCCTGGAGCAAAGGTGGGGTGAACTGCGTTGTGGCACCAAGTGGCTGACGTGCCCTCCGGAGGGGCCACCTGCCTGATCTCTCACTCTGGAAGTGTTTACAGGAAGGGACATCAGGTAGGCACCTTTCCAGAGGTGCCTGGGCCCAAACAGGGCTTTCCACCAGGTGTGGCTTTCAGGCCTGGGTGTCTCTCTGGCCAGGTCACTTCCTGCACGCTCAGGAGAGGTGAGGGGAGAGGAGGAGCGCATGCCGGCTGAGCCTGCTGCTGTGTCATGGCACTGGAACACCTTGCTGCCCTCTGGTCAGCTCAGCCCTCTGGAATGCGCTCCCCAGAGAGGTCCGCCTGGCGCCGTCGTTATTTGTTTTTCGGCGCCAGGCGAAGACCTTTTTATTCAAATGTCATTTTATTTGTTAATAGTATTTATCCATTTTATTCTTTGGCCAGGGCGACTTAATTTATACTGTTAATTTATATTATTCTATGGAAGTTTATTTATGGATGTGAGCCGCCCCGGGGCTTCGGCGAATGGGGCGGCATAGAAGTCTCCTAAATAAATAAATAAATAAATAAATAAATAATAAACCCTTAATCTCATTTAAGAGGGAAACAGCCATTATTTTGTGTCTCTCCACATTTCCTCTCTTGGTATTCTGAACATTTTACTTTGTGAATTCTGTGTTACTCAGATGAAAAGGTTTGACTGGATCCTGCCCTCAAGTCTTTGGATGTTGCATGTAAATGCCAGACAAATAGGCAATAAGACTTCTCTCATCCCCAGCGAGGATTGCATTTGCTCAACATTGGAAAAGTGAAGAACTACCCATTGATGAACTGATTCTAAAAAAGATTCTGGACTGTGCAGAAATGGATAGATTGACTTTATCATTGAAGGAGAAGGAAGATACTGACTTCTATCAAACTTGGGACTCTTTTTATTATTGACTAGAGAAACGGGACTTCACATAGATTTAACTATGTTTTTAAGTTATCATAAATGGAAAAAGAAGGGTGTGGGGGCCCGATGTTTTTGATGATGGATGGTGCTGGCTTTTGGGGTAAGGGTCAGGCGAAGGTCAGGACTGGGGAGACCTTTTCTGCATGGAAGTTCAGAGGCCTGCAAAGAGTTGCATAAGGGCTGACCGAGTGAATTCAGAGCAAGAATACCCAGAGTGCTCCTTTTGCCTACGTTTCCTGAATATTCCTGGGTGTGTGTGGGGAACTTAAGGTTGGAAAAGCAGGGTCTCCATGCATGGCATGCCCCATGGAAATAGCCTTCACTGGGAAGCAAAATGAGCAGCAAAAACGAGAAGCTTCGTGCTGCCAGTTGACGTACTTCCTGCCTCAGTAGGGGAGGTACCTGTGAGGAAGGGTCAGGGTCAGGCCTAGGAAGCAGCAGAGTCCAGTGTGGTTCAGCAGTCCTGGCAGCAGCCTAGAATGGGCAAGGAAAGTGGGAAGATTCTTTGCGCTGTCACTGAAGAGGTGTGTGAACTGTGTTTCTCTGTGCACGTCTTGAAATAGCCTATTTTGAGCAGTCAGGAACACCCCGAGTGCTGCCTGGGTGCATGTTGTCTGAACTGTTCAGGATTACACCTGTTCGATTAGGTTGGGGTTATAGCTTCAGGTTAGGGTAGGGCTTGGAAAGCCTTGGCTCTTCTGCATTTAGAGAGGCCTGGAAATGGACTCAGTTAGGCAGAAATGTCACTGAATTCAGCCAGTCAACAGCTTAGGGTGAGCCCAGGTGGAGCCCAGACCCCACGTCAAAAGGAGCCTGAGATGAGACTTACAGCCAAACCAGCTTTATTCTAGTGCACTACAGAATAAGGGGAGACGAAAGGGGATACGCAGCCCAAAGCAGTGTCTCGAAAGTTGCACCTGGTACATGCATTTGATACCCTACGTAAGCGATTAGGTCACCTAATACAGCTCTAATGCATCAGTACAGCGATGTAGCCTCACCCCCACTGCTGTTAGCTTCAGAGAGTCCTTTCTTCCCTCAAGGACTGGAAACTTCCCTTGTCTCTCTCTTATCTTCACACAGGCTTGCCATGTTCTTACTCCCTGCACATTTGCAAAGTCTACAGCGGCTATGACAGGTTCTCACTGTCCCTTTGATTACTGTATTCGTGGTCAGGCTAGCTTGCTAGCTGTTTGTTACACAAAGTCCATTTTGTTCTTATCCCCCATTCCTTCTGGGACAATATAACTGTGGTGTTTTTCCTATGTGGTCTCCCTCTGGCCAACTCTTTTTGGGGTCTTCCTCTGGCCAACTACTTTCGGGGTGTTTTGGGGTGCTGCGATTGGCAACAGTTTCCGCCCGTCAAAGGAATCTTCTTTAAGACAGATTCCTCTAGATCAGGGGAGATGGTTAACAAAGCCTCCGCAGCTTTGCCTTGATTCTTGTAGTAGACCGCGAGTGCAGCGGATGGCCATTTGAACTGAGAAATTCCAGAATGAATTGGCAAGCACTGTCAGCAACAACAGGCAGAATAATGAGGAGGAAGCAAAGATAAAGTTTCAAGGTTTTGTAGCCAGGCCCAGTTGGAGAACCAAGAAAGCAATCCTCCCAAGCCATTTTTATCAGAATGGAATTTAAAGTGGTTTGTAAAGCATTGAGCTTTTTCTCTTCTACAAGTTTTCTCTTCTACAAGAATTGCAACCCATGTCCAATGTCCAGCAGCTTTGTCAAAGTTGTCAAAGTTGAGCTAACTTTTGTGGTAGGTCTGAATGGGCACCGGCTGTTTCATTAGAAACAGAGAATGCAGAGGCTAGCACTCATGGTGATTTGAGAAAACCCCAACTGCTGGAAGAACGGCACGGAGAAATGAATATCCTACCCCCCTTTGGCAATGTCTCCCACCAATTTCTGAACTACCTCTCTGCGGTTTGGGAAAGGGCCCTTGGGGAGTCCTGGAGTAATTCGGAGGTTGGGAACAATGTGTCCAATGCCCTGTCCTTCTGTAGAGAAAGTCATGAAAGCCTTCTGGCTACTAACCCCATAGGTCTCGGGGTGGTTTCCAGGTTTGGAAGGCAAACCTGTGTTGTGAGTTCAGAGTTCCCCTGTAGAGGATTTCTCTTGTGGAGTTCTGTATTTGCCAATTATTTCCAAGGTGGGCCATTGAGCTAGTCTTATTTATTTATTTAAACTATTTATATCCCATCCCATATGCAAAGTGTCTTAGGACGGCTCACAGAAATCAAAACAAATAATCCATAATCAAAAACAACAATTAACAATAATTAAGAATATACATAAAACCAACATATTTGCTGACTTTATCTTTTGACCAGCACCAAGTTCTCTTGCACCCATAATTTGCATTCCAGGCTGTACCAAGTGGCGCTTACTAGCCCCGTTTGTGTGAATAATGCAAAGCAGGCAGCATCCACATGTAGTCACCCATCCAACTGCAGGCTGGGGCCTTTCCCGCTTAGCAAAGACAAAGCCACATGCTAGCCACCGCACCAAACTCTCCCTCGCACACAGGGGCCTATTCCAGCTTGTGCCAAATGGCTGTTGCTCTCTTGGGCGCTGCAGAGATGTTGCCAATCCACCCCCACCCCCCAGCTGTAATCTGCCTCAGTGGTCCTTGCTTGTAGTGGCCTCACATGATGATTGTTTTTCCCTAGGGATCCATGGAATCATTTTAAAGCCAAATGTGAATTCTTTCTTTTTACTCTGCTTTGGCTGATCGCAGTGCCTGCCCTTCTGCAATTTGCATGGCAGTTTTACCTGGTGTTTGGTTGGGATCCAGACATGTGACATTTCCAGGTGTAAGAAATCCATGCTGGGCTTTCACCATTGCTACTAAAGCAAAAAGCCTTCTGCTGCACACTGAGCCAGTATTCTAAAACTGAAAGCTTAGAAACGTGGAATTTCTACAAGCACATGTGGTATATAAGGGAGTAACAAAATTAACAGAAGTACACAGAGACAGCCAACGTAGTAACTTCCAGAAACTTCCCCACTTTCCTTCAGCATTACTATCTAGGCTACAAGTCTCCTTGCTTTTAAGTCTTCAAGCTGGGACCCGATCCTGGTCCCCGATAGACTGCTTTTCTTTGGGGCTCTTCTGTCTTGCCCGCTCCAGTTGTGGGTCCTTGGTTGAGCCTTATGTCAGCTTTTTCTCATCCTGGTCTGTTATGCCACTGGTCCTCTCTTGCAGGACTGGCATTTGACCAGGAACTGCAGGTCCTCCACGAGTTCCACAGTCCTTTGGTCTCCTTGTGGTTTTGGAGCTTTCCTCAGCCTGGTCTGGTGTTCCCACGTAGGCACTCCCTCAAATCTCGCTGCTGTGTGTGTGTGGTGAGGGGCACCTGGGCATGGTCCTCCCACTGCATCAATGGTCTCCAGCCAGTCCAGTCTCAGGCAAGTCAGCTGATGTAAGCCAGCAGCCCCCCTTCCCCTGTGCTATTGCAAGCCGCAGGCAGCAACCAGCCAGTGGCCACAGCCTCATACATCACAGGCAGGCAGGCAGGCAGGCACGGCTGCTTTGGCCTGGCCAGGCAGCCAGCATGGCCACTCTGGCCTCAGAGAAGGAGTGATGCCAGCCAGCCAGCCAGCACCACAGAAGGATGGAAAGAGGTGCCTGCCAGGACGGGTGCTGGAGCAGACCACCTCCATCTCCCCCTTTTGCACCTCCATGCCAGGAGCTTCCAGGAGCCATGAGTACCCCAAGAAAGCTCTGGCTGCCAGTTTTCCAAGCCTGTGCATACAGCTTTGAGGGATGGAAGTCTGACAAGCCACCTCCTTTCTCTCTTGAGGCAGCTGGTATTTCACCCCTTGAGAGACAGAAACCCAAATATTGCACCTGTTCTTGTGAGGTTTTGCATCTTCCCCTCGGTGATCCAATGAAAGGTGTGCACTGGTCTGCGGTCTCAGTGGCAATTAAGATTGTTCACATACTGCAGCAAAACAGCATGAGAGTCTCTAGTCCATTCAGACAAGTCCTTAGCAAGTGCCTGAGAGAAAGGTGGGTGAACCCCCCCTCCCCTGAGAGGGTGGCTTGGCCCAGGTGGCTCTTTGTCCCATCCCTGCATTCTCATTTGAAGGCAGAAAGAACTAGGTCCATAGGAAGCACTCCAGGGGCCCCACCACCGGGCAGGTGGTCTGATGCCCTGTGCCCCGGCAGTCGAGGATCCCTGTTGTGACCCCCTCCCCACTGGGACAGTCACATCTGAGCAGGCTGCCCTCGTGTCCACCAAGAAATCCGTGTCCTCATCTCCCTCCCTCTTGCTCACTTGGGGCCGTGGGGGTGATGTGGAACTCTCCCCGTGAGTGCCCTATCCTTCCCCAGAGTCTCCAAAGCAGCCACGACAGCTGAGGCCTTGTTCTGGGGGCAGGCCTTTTTCCAGTGTCCCTCCTGTTTGCACATCACTCATGGATACCTTCCTTGCCTATGGAGCTCCAATCTTGGCTGGTGGCGCTGGGACCGTCCGTCACTCCCTGCCTTTCCCCATACCTGCTTCGCAGCACTGCATTTACTGCCACTGCCGGCAGATCCACTTGTGACAAGTCTTTCTGTACATTTGCTTTTTAACTATGCATCCTCTTAGCTGTTTCCAAAAACTGCCCCTCATCAATGGGTCCTTCTCACGGACTTGTACACAATGCTTAGTGCACAGGCACCCAAGTGCTTGGGGAACAAAACTTGATTGAGCAAAACACAAACAGAAGGTAGTGGAGGGATCTTAAAAAAGCACACGCACAGATGCACACTCGCACGCACACACAAAGAGGAAGAGGAAAGAGGAAGAGGAAAGTTTGCACTGATTGCAAACTGGGAGTTTAAACACCAAATCCCAAGCCTTTTGACCACCCCGGACCTTGAACAATGAGGCTGGCCTGTCTGTGGCTTTCTCAAGAGGAGCTAATCAAAGCACAGATGGACAATCTTCATGGCAAGCCAAGCTGTCTCTCTTAGAGTGAGGGAGCGACTTGCTAGCTTGAGAACCCCTCCTTTCTTTTATCCCTGGATGCCAAACTGTAGCCGTTTGGCTAGGATTCAACTGCCCATTCATGCCCTCCTGGCCATGAACGCCACCCCTGCACCCAGGCACGGTGGCAGAATCCCCAGAGCTTCCTTCCCCACCACCGAGCCCATACCCGTGCTGCGCTGCCGGCTTTTTGAGGGGAGAGAGTGAGGCAGTGGCCCAGTCCCACAGAGGCTGTCTCCTTACCTGGGGAATCCTTGTTCCATCAGGGGTAGCTCTTTTAGTCTCGATTTTCTCTCAATCACCTTTCCTCAAGCCCCACTCATGGCCAAAGTTCCCGGCCAAATTTGCTTCAGCCCAAAGCCTGAGCGAGACCTCTATTGCCAATCGTCCACCTGTCTGAAAAGAGGTTATTTCTGGTAAAAGGCTTAAGAATGTTAAGGCAAAATTTGCCTTTAGTCCACTCAGGGTTCCCCATGTTGGGTGCCAGAAACAGTTACCAAACTCAGCCGGTTAACAGCTGAGCCCAGGTGGACCCCAGACCCCACGTCAAAAGGAGCCTGAGATGAGACTTACAGCCAAACCAGCTTTATTCTAGTGCACTACAGAATAAAGGGAGACGAAAGGGGATACTTAGCCCAAAGCAGTGTCTCGAAAGTTGCACCCAGTACATGCATTTGATACCCTACGTAAGCGATTAGGTCACCTAATACAGCTCTAATGCATCAGTACAGCGATGTAGCCTCACCCCCACTGCTGTTAGCTTCAGAGAGTCCTTTCTTCCCTCAAGGACTGGAAATTTCCCTTATCTCTCTCTTATCTTCACACAGGCTTGCCATGTTCTTACTCCCTGCACATTTGCAATGTCTACAGCGGCTATGACAGGTTCCCACTGTCCCATTGATTACAGTATTCGTGGTCGGGCTAGCTTGCTAGCTGTTTGTTACACAAAGTCCATTTTGTTCTTATCCCCCCTCCCTTCTGGGACAGTGTAACTGTGGTGTTTTTCCCATGTGGCCTCCCTCTGGCCAACTACTTTTGGGGTGTTTTGGGGTGCTGTGATTGGCAACAGACAGATTGAGTGGTCAGCGAGAGCACCCTGAGCACTGCCTCTGTGTGTGTTGTCTGCCTCTTAGAGGGATTATAGAACGGTGTTAGAGTTAGGGTTAGATTTCAGGTTTGGGTTCGGAAAACGTTTATCCACATTCATGTCCAGGGCCTGGAAATACCCCAGAGTGGCTAAAGAAACGAGCTATCAACAGGATCTGCCTGCTCCCTCTCTGCATATTGTCTGAATGTATAGGATTATTTCTGGATGTTAGGGTCAGGTTGACTTTCAGGTTAGTGTTCAGGAAGCAAAATCAGGAAATCTGGTCTGTTTAGCTGGCCAGATCTTCTCTTTTCTCCCAGTCCAATGACTGCAAGTGGGCTGTGTTGGGTTTTTTTTTCTGCACTCTTCAGTCTCTGAGACAATCTACAATTTCAGCGCATTTTAAAAACTGCACAGTTTAAAAGTTGCACAAAGGAGCACTCAAAACCGGTGTGACTCTAGTGCATTTCATACATTTTCAGCGATGGGAATGAGCCATGCGTCATGCCATCATTATCACAGGTTTTATTTCTAAGAGTTTTCATTCCTAAAGCTGTTCCAATCATTTGGCAAAACTTTCTTTGTATTAGAGTACCCATTATCCATTTAGTTCTAAACATAGTAATGAAAAGTTATAACTAAAAAGTTAACTGACTTGCTTCTTGCAGTTTACAGGTTTTTAATTATTATTTACACAGTGCTTCTAACATTTAAACAGTCCAAACTGCTCTTTCTTGGTAAGTTATCTCCAAGCAAAGCCATGTTCTGCTGATTTTTATCTAGTGCCATTGCCATCAAATGGGAAATGGAAAAAAGAAATATACTCTGAAGCTAATGGATGGAAGATCTTTTTTTCCAGTTAGTGCCCACAGAACCTGTAGAACTTTGGAAAGGACCTTATAGATACTTGCATTTTCCCACCATAGCTCACTGCAGACGGTACCTTCAAGGGACTCGGAGCTCAGCTTAGCGTCCCCCTGGACTTGGGACCCCAGGCCACTGCTAACTTACCCATCCCTAAGGCCTATTCAGGAAGAACAACCCCAAATTCGTCTCCCAAACCCAGGCTGGATGCTGGTGATGAATGGGTCCCTTTGGCTACTTGTCATTAGCCACTCTGGGACAAGAGGCTGAAGATGGCTTAGGACAACCCAACCAGGATCAGAGTCAGTCAGAACCAATGGGTGGGATTGGAGATGGAAGCTGGAGATGTTTCTCAGATGTTTTCTCTAGCCCGGCCATTTGTCTCCCCCCAGCAAAGGCAGAAAGGAGATGGCCAGAAGTCCAACAGCCGCTTCTCTTGATGATCAACCAGAGTAGCTGATTTGATTTCTGTAACATTGTTTAGTTGGTAGGTTTTTCTTGTTTAATAAGCAGATATTTATGATGCTGTTGGGGAAATCCAAATAAATCTTTGGAAAGAAAGGTTGTTTATATGTGCCTTTGTGATTGAAAGTCATACTTGCTCTCTGCTCCTCTTGGCCAGAAACAACCAGAACAGCAAGCCAGACTTTTTTTCCCTTGAAGCTTTATCATCCGCCCCTTTAACCCCTTTAAGACACTCTGCTCACCTGAGGCAGTTGCTACATTTAGAGGCAAAAGTGAATCCTCTGCAGAATGTGGCTCCCAGGGAAAGTTAATTGTGCCCATTCTTCTGCCAGAAGCGGCAAAGTTGCTCTGACTGGCTTTTCGTGTCCTGTTGTAATCAGACTTGCTTAGATGTTCAGGTTCTCGCCCAAGACCTGTAATGATTCATGTGGTTTTCTGATCATCATGCCAACATCTTGTAATCACCACTATTTGCTGTACTATTGTGTTCTGTCCCCCCTGCAGATTTCTCACATTGCTTTATCTACGAATACATTACATATCCATTATTTCCTCATCATCAACCCTGCTCCTGTGGACTTGACTCAAAAAACACTCTGTATATGCTCTGGAATTTTGTAGTTGGTGGGCGTACCTCTACCCGACAGTGCTGTTCATGAAGGGTTTTCTGCAGAGGGGTTTCCTGGGTGTTTTCACCAATAAAACTGCTGAGGTTTGTAACATAAACGTCTCCCTGTGGATCCAAGCATACATTCTTGTGGGCTGCTAAACCAGGATTCATTCCCTGACACCACCACCAAATACAATGTGTGCTTCTAAGACGGGTTTAATTTAGTCAGTTCATGACAAAATGACATTACCACCCCGTTGTGCATTTTGTTTTATGCTTTTTTCCCATTAGGTTGATGAAGTTAGTGGGTGCCTAAAAAGAAAAGAAAAAGGCTGCGAACAGCAAAGCAATGCCTATCGATCTACAAGGATGATCAATTCATTAGAAATGGTCCCCTCCCCACATAAGGCTGGGGGGTTTGTCCCCATTGCCTCTCCCTAAAAACAGGGCCCGGTTGCAAGGGTTTGGAAGAAGTGGCTGTAAGAATTAATACGTGCACTTGCGAGTCCTTATAGGATTACAGATTTTGACTGTAATGAAAGTCGAGCCGGCATCGAAAAATGAAAGCACTTTATGTAACTTACTGTGTTGGTTGATTGGAAGCAGAATGGAAGTCATAAAAAACAGAGGCACAATTTTGGGCAACCTTAGAGAGGCATTCAGTTTTAAGAAGTGCATAATGTTTCGAAATGAAGCTCTCCAAGGCCATTCAAAGCAAGAGTGTTCCCATATCTATTATTTTGGTTTGAAATCACTGCAAAATGTTGTATGAAAAAGGGACATGTGCACGAAGATACAAAATTGCAGGAAAAGAAATGGCAAAACTTGACAAATAACACCAATTTCTACATACTTCCAAATCCTGAATGGAACGTTAATTATGCACGTTCTTGCAGCAACAGAAGGATTATACTCTCAGCAGCTTGCTTTCCATGTCCATCCCTGCAAACTTTAATGGTTATTTGTCCAAAGGTGGTTGACACAAAACACGAGAAAGCATTGGTGGAGTGCACACGTGTCAGGAACTGCAGACTACTGCCCGGTGTGACTGCAGGGCGCCCGACTTCAGCCTCCTAGGGAAGAACTTTCCTGACTTCGCCTGGCTTCACTGGCCCAGCTTGCACACTTCCTTATCCACCTGAGCTTCACCTGGGTAACAAGATCTACCTGAACTCTAGTCTGTGTTGCATTTCTGGTCTTGCTCTTGCCTGCTGGCTCTCCTCTGCTCACGCTTTTCAGGCTGACCCCTGGTTGCTGCTGGTTTCCCCACTCCTGGCTCGTTCTCTGGACCTGTCTTCTCATTTGCCCGCTTTGATTGCCTTTGGCACTGGCTCCGAGTTCCCAGCTCCTGACCCAGATCAAACTGCTGCCCACCACAAAATGAATACCATGACAACCCCCAGTTGTCTAACTACAAGAGACAACGCCCCCCAGCAAGGTCTACTGGAAAAGCTCTTCAATGAAGCTTGCATACAGCAATTAAAAGCAAGGTCACGCCTCTCCAAGATGGATCAGCTGCCCCCAGCCAACCATCCAAATGTTTTTATACCTTTGAGAGCAAACCCATCAAGGATGACTCAACTTGACCTTTCCCCATCTACTCTTTGATCTTTCCTTCTGCCCATAGTTTGAAGGTAAGGCTGCAGTTTTATCACATTCCATACTTACCTTTATTTGGATAGACAATAGGCAGACACCCATTGCTATCTTCCCAGTAGCTATTTGGTAGTCAGATAGGAACGTGGTTTCAGCTAAACAGTTTCTATTACACTGATATTTCATCCCAACACTCACAAATTGTCCATTTCTGTCTATCATTGATAAACAAGGTTTATCACTCAGATGGTCTCTTGGCTCTTCTGCAGATTGGAGCTGGGTCAAGGGCTCAACAAGGTTCAAGCACAAGGAATCAGAAATTTTATATCATTACCACAATGCATGGATTTGAGAGCCAAGGCCAAGCCAAGAGAGTGGCTGGTATGTTAGATGGTCTTGAACAGGGAAGACCTGTGTTTCGATCTCTCCCTTGGCTCTGAGGCATTCTGGGTGAATTTGCAGAAGTCGGGCAGTGTGGTATTTATAACAGGTGTTTCTCTAGATCTGGGCCAAGACTTCGATTGCAGGCTAGCCAGTAATGTAGACTAAATTATAATTTATTTATCATAAATATTTCCATACCGCTTCTCATCTGCACAAGTGCTGAAGTGGTTTCTAACAGTGTCATAAAGTAATAGAACAATCCGGGAGAAACACATCATATGATACTAGAGTTCAAAATGCCTCAGGGGGAAGCCGTAGTATAGCAACAGGGTTCCAACGAGGGCCTGAAATACTTCCATCTTGAAGCCTGATGTACTTCAGAGGGGAGATGATTCCACAGCAGCTGTACCACTGCAGAAAAGAGCCATTCGTTGCCAAGCAAACATCTGCAGTGGTATGGACAGCGCTCTGGCAGGCCCTCCCTTGAAGGTCATAAGCTGTGCGGTTTGCTTAGGCGAAGACCTTCATGGATCTAATGTGGTCCCGACCCGACTAGGACTTAGTACTGGACTGTATTTACTAATAGCAAGACCATAACCTTGGCTCAGTAGCAGGCCGATAGCCAGCGTGGATCCTCGAGCAGAGGTGTGCGTGTGTGCAGCAGGGCCCTGCCGCCAGCCTCCTCGGGGTTGCGTTCTGCAGTAGCTGCCGTTTCTGTGGCTCGGAGCTCTCAGGGCAGCCCTGCAAGGGACGCATCATGGTCATCCCATGCTGAGGTTCTCCATGGAAGGGTTCATGAGGCCGTCCAAGCCGGGGCAGTGTGCAGTTGGCCTGAGCAGGTAGTAGGTGCTCCTAGCCAGAGAGGTCATGTGGGTCTCCAGTGAGAGGGACAGATCCAGAAGAATAGCACATTCTGGGGGGTGGCATACAAGGACTGCCTCTCAGCACCCTAATAGAGATACTTGCCTCCAAGGCTATTTATTATCCATATGAAATTCTCTTTGGGTATGGATTTGGGTTGTTCCAGGTTATCCAAGGGTTGTTTAACCATCAAATAGCCCAGGTTGCCATGATGAGTCCTGCTGCCATTTGCATATTCATAATGGTGGCCAGGGTCCCACAGGCATGTAACCCACAGTGGCTGACTGGGAGATGAGAACCAGGTCAGTGGAGGCTGCAGAATTAGCCCTGTTCACAGCCTTGCCCACCAAGCAGTGCCTGTGATCAGGCTTGGCATGGAGCTGTGAGGACTGATGCTCCTGCTGTCATCCAATGGGATTTCTCCAGAGATCCAGGAAGCCACCTGGGCTCCGCATTGACACAGGAGCTGCTGGGCTGGTGGCCCAGCACATCTTGCCTTAAGGAGAAGAGGGCCTTGATTAGGGTCAAGAATAGAAAAGCTGAATTGCAGTACAGACCAACCGTGTAAATGAATGGGTGAATGAATGGTCCACATCTATTTTTTGGAAGCTACTATGAGCTTTGGCCAGGTGATCTAAAATGTTTGAAAGAGATAAAAGTAGTGTTTACATTAAGAGCAGAAAGTTTGTGTGGCATTCTTAAAGTTTTCAGGGTGTTAATCAAACATTATAATGTGCAGTGCTCCTGCACTAGGGCAAAGGAAATTATGGATAATCATGATGATAAGCTTCTGCTTCTTCCTCCTCTTTTTTTTTCTAGCTGAACTATGGAAAATATCTTCAGCCATGAGAACACTCAGAGTATTTTAGTTATTGCCCACTAGAGGGCAGCAGGACCTCATCCATGTGCCGACTGCGCACCGGAAAGGCGTATATGGGCAGCAGTGGACTTGGACTTCTGCAAATCGATAATGCGCTCTAAGGACACCTAGACCTTACATGCTACCTTGGCAAACTCGCCAAGCTATATTTCTTTCTGGTCCGACGTGGGTTTGAAGAAAATCTAGGATAGAAATGATATAGACTTAATGGCAGAGGAGACTTTGTGGGCAGGGATGAGCTTTTAACAGAAGGGAGAGGGAGAGGGAGGGAACCATAAACAACTCCCTTGTTTTTCTGAAAACTTTTCCTCAACTCCAAAGGCCAGAGTCTTCTTTCCTGTTTCCTGTTTGTTTGGCAGCTTTATTTCTGTGCTGTGCATGACAGTTTGAAATCCTGTATCCCACAGGCAAGCACCCTGGGGAGGACAGTCCATACATCCACCTTCTATACGAGGAGGCTGGCCAATATGGATAGGAGCAACAGTGCCAGCCCAAGATATTTTGTGCTAACAAGATGACACTGCCTCCCAGTCTATGGGCAAAACACAAATGGACTGGCAGGCGTGTCTTCTGCACCGATGACGGGGCAGCATCCTCCAGCGCACTGGAAGGCAGGACCACAGCTTAGGTCCGAATTCTACCAAAATTATGTTCATCTCACCACAGTGATGTCCTCAAGCAACCCCTCAACTGGTTGGTTATACGCTTTCTGTCATGCACAGAGTAGCAAGGGGGGATCCAGACCCTTGGCTGGCACAGTCTCGGGCCTTGAACTTGTTCTTTATTTTTAGCTGGGTGATCAAATCCAGCCAGAGTTTTCCACAGAAGCAAAGATGACAACCCTGAGGCTGTCATCGTTTGGACACATCATGATAAGGCAAGTCTCCCTGGAGAAGTCAGTCACGCTAGGGAAAGCTGAAGAAGAAAAGCCCAAATAAGAGATGGATTGACTCAAACCCTTGACCTGAGAGCAGCTAAGCAGGCTCTCATGGAGAGGACATTTTGGGGGGCTCTCATCCATAGGCTCCCCATAGTCAGAGATTACTTGACAGTATCCAGCAACAAAAAACATTCAAGCCTGGAAGTTTCTGCTGTGGCAGCTACGGAGGGAAGGTGCTTGCATACGGTCGGTGGTGCAATGAGTTTGGACGATTGATTTACTGCCACACACATCCGCTGGGAGCCTGACGGAGTTAAAGGTAGGCAGTGGGAAGCATCCATCAGGGAGAAGGACCCCTCCACCCGTGCCCGTCTTCTGTCCAGCTGCATGTAGTGACAAGCAGCTTGTCCAGGGCTGTCTCCCGGGCAGGCAAGCCTCAGCAGGGTCCCTTCCAGGGTGCTCCCACACGACTGCTCCCATGGTTCACCCACTCGCCCTCTTTCTCTGTGCAGCCACCAACAGGGAAAGAGCAAGGCAAGGCTCCATCTCCACACTCCAGACAGGAAGAGGTGCCAGCACAGGGTGGACAGGAACTAGAGGCTGACTCAGGCTCCCCTGCCATGGCACGGGCCCCAGGTGGTGCCCAGTGAGGCCTGCTGCTTGATGCCGGCCCTGATTTTGCCAGTCAGTTTGCAAAAGGCCTTTCCTGGCTCCGTCCAGGTGAGGGAGTGTGTGCAAGGATTGGGATACAGGGTGGAGCTATGCAAATGAGGAGGGTGTGGTGCTGTGGCTCATTGGCTTTCAGGGAATTCCACAGCTTAGAGACGAGCTGCCGTAGGCGATGGCCAGGAAAAGGGCCACTTTCCCTTGCCGTCTCCAGGCCACACTCCCAGTTGCAGCTGGCTCACCTTCTGCCATGTAAACAGCAGGCACTGACTTGGTTCACATGGCACAACAAACTGCCCGGTTTATAAGTGGGTGGCTTGTTCTGTTGTGCAAACATGCCATGGGTTATTCTGGGTTACGAACCCCAAATCTGAAAAGCCCAGAGTTGGGGTTCATAAGCCACCCTGACAGCCTAACTTAGAAGACACTCTGTTGTAGGGTGTAGTAGCCACCCCTGGGCTTGCCCTGTTGTCTCAGCCCAGGTGACAGGACATCCCCGGGGTAACCCTGACAACTACAGGGTCACCTGGGAGGAGTGGCGAAAGAAGCCTCGCTGCTCTTTCCGAGTGGCTGTCCCGAGGTGACCGGCGACCAGCAACCCGAGGTGCCGGAGCTGTCAGAGCCCACCTGCGTGCCCCAGGTTCTTTTGGCGGGTGGCTGGGGTGACATGGGATGAAGACTGGCTTGGGGGTGGTGAGCGGGGGTTCTCAGTGCTCTTGGGGGGTGGGGTGGAGTTCCCAGGGATACTTGCAGGGGGCAGGAAGAGGAGTACTGCGACCCCAAGAAGGGTACCAAAGACGAGAGACAACGATGCCCCTGAGGTGCCTGATGGTCTGTCAGGTGCATCACTGGTAAGGTGGCTTGTAAACCACACTCTTCAGCTTTTTATGCCGTGCCCCATATTATATCATCCAAAACTCCCACTGCTGCCGAGCTGTAATAGGCAAAGAAGAAATGCTAGGCAGTATGATGAGTCGCAGGCCTGGCAATACAGGCCGTATGTACACTCTGACTGGATTCAGACAACACATTAGCCCGTACTGAAGGGGGTTCTCACTAAACTACAGGTGGTGATTGTTATTTATTTATTAATGTTCCATCTTTTTCTTTTTTTGAGATTTCAAAACAGCTTGTGTTGTTCTTCTCCTCCTGCTCTCAATGGTATCCCCACAACAAGAACCCTGTGAGGTAGGCTGGGCTGAGAGTCTGTGACTGGCCCAAAGTCACCCAGCTGGCTCCATGGCTGAGCGGGGACTAGAGTCCGGATCTTCTGAGTCTCAGACCTCCACTCTTAAGCACTGCTCTACACTGGCTCTTGTTGTTGACATGTGGGTTCTCATATGGTTGGACTCAGCCACAAGAACAAGCTATGATGAACAACCCACAGTCCGCCCACCCCCACAAAATAACATGGGTTCTGTTCATGGGTTGTTCACGGTTAACAAGCCATGGCTACTTAGTGTAGCCGGGTTCAGATAACGTGATAAACCACATTTAAGTAACAACCCAAAGTCATCCCTTGAGCATTGGTTATAATGTTGTTCAGTCCTAGTCGCCTCGTCCCCACAGTCCTCTGCAAGAGATGGGCTCTTCCAGCATTCCCCTGGCAGGCAGAATGATACAGATTTTGCTGATAAGAATTATAAATGGCTGTAGGGGAAAAGGCAGCAGCAGAGTCTGGACAGAAGAAGCCCTCATGCTGAGCATGACTCAGGTTAACTTAATAGCAGGCTGACATTCTCATACGGGATGAATGCTGCAAATTGGATTTCAGTCAGCTTCTTGCTTCTCCCAGCAGCCTGATGAAGCCATCAGCGATGATGCTAAGAAACCTTTTTATTAATATCCGCGTTCAATTTCGTCTGCACCGAAGTGACGGGGAAGATGTAATTCAGAGACGAATGCTCTGCCTCTATGACTCTTTTCCTCAGTGGGAGGATGTAGCTCCCAGCAGTAGGATCTTTCTTCTGTCTGACGCAGGGAGAGCGCTGTCCTGGTCCATGGGGGCGGGGTGAGCTAAAACCTGCGGGAGCGTGTGCCTCGGCACACACCTGTGGGCCCTGATGCAGCTCGGGTAAGTTGCGTGGCAAACCGTGCAAGCCCAGGTGTGTTTACTCAGAAGGAGGTCCCACTTCGTTCATGGAGGCTTATTCCTGCAGAGAGAAGTGTGTCAGTTGACACATTGCATGGACTTGAGTCAGTCATAAATCGGGGTGTCAACTGGTCTGTCCAAACCATCTATTTTGTCCTGTTCCTCCTCCAAGAAGCTCAGGATGGGGACACCTTTCCCACCCCTACTCCATGTCAGTCAGAACATCAAGTTTTGCCTTGCATGAAGATCACGAAGGCCCTCTTCAGATAACAGATGGACAAAGGCTGGGCGGGTGGTGGGGGAAGCAGGATTACACCCCTTCTGTCTGGCGACCCCCCCTCCCCACCCCCATGTTCAGCCAAGACGGTGAATGGAGGCTGTATGCAAACAAATGCACCTGAGCATGGCTCCAACTCATGCAGAAGGGGGGGGGTAACTCAGCGGGAAAGCCCAGGACCCGCCAGGTTCCATCCTCAGCATATCCAGAGGGACTTACAGGGACTCCCGCAAAGCCCTGGAGAACTGTTGCTGCCAGTCGGTATGGACAATGCTAAGCAAGATGCAGCAGTGACATGACTCACAGTAAGGCTGATTTCTATATCTAGCTGCTCAACAATTCTACGAGGTAGGCAAGGCTGAGAGAAAGCTACAGGCTCAGGATCTCCCGGTCAATGTCGTACCTGAATGTGGGTTTGTAGTGCCCACAACTTTTGAGTCTAAGGCCAACACTCTGCAAACTAGGGGAGCAGAACCACAGGCCTGGGGAGCCAGCCTGGCTGTCCTGGGGTCCCAATCTGGCCTTCTGGGGATCCCCACAGGTTGCACCTCCTTCTCCTGGCCCAAATCCCTTTCTCTGACTGCTGATTGGTCAGTAGTTTGATTCTATGCTTTATTATAATGCTGTATCATGCAATGTTGCATACTTTTGTAGTTTTTATGAATTGTTGTGAACTGCCCAGAAACCTTTAGATATTGGATGGTAGAAAAATGGAATGAAGGAATGAATGAATGATCAGGTCTATGCAACCTGGTGCCCTCCATATGGTTTGGGTGGCAACCTCCATAATTCCTGGCCTTTTGGTTGGGATGGGGTTGGGATGTTCTGTAGTCCAAAACATCTGGAGGGCTACAGGTCGTCTACCTATACGCTATTGGCTCTCCATGGTCTACTGTGGCTACAACACCTTCTTGCGGAGACTCTGGCAGGTGGTACGACCCTTTCCACATGTTCACATGATGTGGAAGAAGGGTCTGTGCACACTGTCCCAAAAGGGTCCTGGCTGAAGGTCAGGCAGAAGGGGTGCGATCCTGCTTTCCCCGCCACCTGCCCAGGCTATGTGGAACTGTCATCTGAACAGGGTCCTTTGTGATCTCCATGCCAGGCCAAATCTGACATTCTGAACTTCAAGCTACTCCAAAAGTCACAAAAGCGAGTCAGGCTATTTGCGCTCTGATTCCCTGGCAACCCCAGTTTGATGCAGACTTCATTGGCTTTAATGCCGAGGTGCTTCATCTCTTTCAGTGCAAGTGCCAAGTTCTGTATTAGTATTGGAATATTAGAATGGTTTTAGTATTTTACAGCTTTCAAAAATATGTGAACTTCTCTGAAGCAGTCACAACAGGGCCAGAATTAGCCTGTTCGGGTTGTTCTCCTGCAGCCCACCAAATCATAGAACCATAGAATAGTAGAGCTGGAAGGGCCATGAAGGCCATCAGGTCCAAGCCCCTGCTGTTGCAGGACAGCAGTTTGTACCATCCCACGCAGATGGCTGCCCAGTTTCTTTCTGAATGTCTCTAGGGAGGGAGAGCCCCCCACCTCTCTAGGCAGCTGGTTCCACTGCCATATTGCTCTGACAGTGAGGAAGCTTTTGCTGATGTCCAGCCTGAATCTGGGTTGCCACAACTTGAATTGGTTATTCAATGTCCTCCACCCTGTCATTGGCAAGAAGAGATCTTGACCTGCTAATCTAGCCTGACCCTGGGTTGTTGCAACTTGACTTCCTAGGGCCTTACTTCACGCCTGCCCTAGGAAGTCTCATACTCCTCCCTCCCCGTAGGAATGACAGTAGAGGAACAGGAGGGAGAGAGCAGGGTATGCATATGTGGGCTCTGTTTTGTTAGCTTGGAACAAGGGGGAGGTATTTCAACCAGCAAACGTGGCAGATTTTGAGGAAGGGCTTCGCTGCAGAGGCAGCAAGGAAGAACAGGCGGTGGCGCAGTTCAAGGGATAGCTCCAGCCCTCAGTGGGGAGTTGTGCAGGATTGTTTGGGCCTGCGTTGGGGTCAGAAGGCACCATGGGCCCCTGGTGACGGCCTGAAGCAGCATGTCCAAGAGCAGCCAGTCGCAGGCTTGTTGTGTGGCCTCCGGAAGAGTGCGGCGGCCCCGTCTGAGTCTCTGCTGGGGGATGTGCACGTGTGTCTACTCAAGGGGAGGGATGTCACCACCGACGGGTGCAATGAGCTGGCAAAGCCCTCCGTGAAGTCACCCCTGCCTGAATGGGTGCCAGAGAGTGGGGGAGCCAGAGGGCCTGTTCCATCCAGTCGATGTTCACACTTGTTCCTTTGCTGCTCCGCAACCCTCGCCTGCTTGGGGCAAACAGATGCTGCAACTGGTGCCGATCAGGTCCGGCTGTGCCGGGCGACAGGAACCGGAAGGGGGTGACGCACCTCCCGGGGTGGGCAGACGGCCCGTGCTGCTTTCCCGCAGCTGTTCAGCAGGCGAGAGGAAGGAGGCTGAGCAGCATCTCCTTCTGTGCCGAGTACTCGCCCACCATTGCATGCATGTGGCTAGGAGTAAAGCTTAGTGCCTCCGAGCACATGCAGCAGGTGAGGGTGTGCACAGAGACTGCCCAGGACATTTTGGCACTTGAGAGAGATGATCCAAAGGGTGTCTTCTCCACCACTGCACATGCCACCAAGGCAAGGCGGCCCCCTGATGAATCACCCTGAAGGAGGACGGCTGTTTGCACAAGAATTGCAGCCTTAGAGTTCATTGTTGTGATTTCAATAGCAATAGAGTACATTTCCCCGTGACAGGGAAGACTGTGACCACTTGACCCATGTGCCAGCCCATTCTGTCTGCTGCCCAGTTGCTAACCTTTGATGGGCAACAGTCCTGATCGTTAAACTGGGGTTGAACAGGATGGCTCTTCAAACAGAAGATTCCTTCAAACAGGATGGCCCTCTGGTAGCCCTCCAAAGAGAGGACTCTCCTCCATAAAAGAGGACACATTGCCAACTACAAACACAGCCACCCTATTTTCTCAAGTTTTCCAACCTCTGGGGGGGGGGGGGAGTGAGGGCAAATCCAGGGCGAGGCCAAGGTGAGATCCCTGTTTGGGAGAGGAAGTTCTCTGCTTCTCCATTTCCCCACTCCCCAGCGCTCCAGTGCTGGACTGGGATTTTCATACAGATGGAATGCTCTCAGTTTCCTCCCCAGGATGGAGGATGCTGACAGGCACCAGGAGCAGCTCCTTCCTTCCTTTGCTGCACACCCACACGCAGCCAATTAGCCAGAGCTCATGCAAATCGCCCTGACTCCTGACACTCTTGCCAGGTTACGTTTTGCAACGGAAAGACTCTGGATCTCTGCTGCTTCCCCTCCCCGCTCCCACTTCTTGGCTTTGTGCATGGCCCTGGCCCATTGTTCTTCTTGGGGGTGGGGGAGGACTCAGGGGTCTTCTTTTGTTTGTTTTCCCAGCTGAGCCTCCACAGACTGGGTTCCTTTAATTGCTGGATAAGTACGTGTTTAATGGATTGACTGGGTGGGAATGATTTGCAACATACATTTGAGTTGCTTTCTGTCCAAAGCCAGCAAGAAGAGGGGTCCCAGGCCTGCCAGCTGGTTTCCCAAATTGGTCATGTGCCTTTAACAGCTGTATGGCTGGCAGAAATTCAACAGGTGTGACTTTCCATAGCAGGAACCTCTTTCCACCTAAAGAGCTCCTATGGGCTACATTTCAGTGGTAGGTGGGGATGAAACCAAAATGAGACAGGACCAGATGCCAGCACCCTGTAGCTTAATGTGCCTATTGCCATAATTAAGGTTTTGGAGAGGACTTTTGATCTTCTGGGATGGGCGAAGAAGCTGCACAAAAGCCGGAGCACCTCCAGATGACACGTGGTTGGGGGAATGAGCATGGGGTGAAGGGAAGAGGAGGGGGCAATCTGGGAACTCTGGAGGGCTGGATTGGGGCCCCCATTGGACCAGATTAGGCTCCTGAGGTTCTATGCCCCCTACCTCCGTTCTGTAGCACAGAGATATAAATTCGGGTAAGACTTCACCTGCTGATATTCAGACAACTGTGTTACAGTTACTGGTGAGGAGGGAGAACTGCCTCGAATGATCCACTTGCCTGCATCAAGAATGAAACCAGACTGGTATGTGCTGTACAGTAATGTGGTGTGCAAAGTGTAATTTAGATTCATGGCTGTGATCCAGAGGAGCAAAAAGGAGGAGCAAAGCACATTCCGAGTAATATGTGCACTGTTGCCAGTCCCGAAACACCAGAAAGGTGTGACTTTAGGATCCATTCCAAGGTCTGCAATGCCCTATACCCTGTTGGCATAGAGGGGTCCCTGCAGATTTTACTCCACTTAGCTAATAGGGGGCTGTCTCCATGTCTGAGGCCATGACCCAGTGCTGTCTGAAGATGATTGCATGGTTGTGTGCCCAGCACGACGTCACAGAGTGGTGTTACCTCCCCACCAAGGTGGCACCTCACATCACACTATTTATCCACTCACATCACATGCTTCTGAACTGCTAGGCTGGCCAGGAGCGAGGGGCAAACAGTGGGAGATCCTTCAGTCTGGTGGAGGCAGGGCTCAGGCTGCCGCAGTGCCGAGCATTTCTGGCTGACAGCTCCACCATCATTAAGCCTCTGTGCCACCACTTCCCCACCCTGATGGAACAGCTAATACAAATAGAATGAGCATTCGTTTTAACGTGCATCTGGATTACACCCCCCACAACTGGAATGAAGATTTAAGCCTATCTCCTCCTCTGCAGTATTTTGAATCCTTCTCCAGACAAACCTGCAACTGACCTTCTGCAGACCTAAACTAACAGAGGAGCTCCTGGTCCCACATTTCACTTCTTAAAGGGTAACTGAACATATCTGGGTCTTGAGATGGAACCCACAAAAGAAGGCAAGGCAACTGCCTTGGCATATAGTAAGAAAACCAACATCGGAGTATCTCTGTATCTGGCGGAAGGCACAGAGGCAGAGCAGAACAAAGGAGGGCAATAAGAAATGGTTTCTTTAAGCTTCCCTTCGACTAAAACGGGTTACATAAATGGATCACTGACATATAAGTACTCTAGGGCTTTGAGACACATAGAAGTTTAGCACTATCCCAGTTCTTACAACTCTAAACAATTTGCAAAAGAATTTCCAATAGTTAATATCATCCTCCCTTTTTGTATCATACTGTACAGTTCCTAATGTGGCTGAGCAGAAACTTATTATAATATTTTATAGCACAATATTATATGCACACACTGCTTTTTGATAAAAACAACTGTCTGCCTGCTTTCTCTTGCTCTGTCGTAGTCCATCCATTTCCAGTGCAATCCTGGCCATGTTTACTTGGGAATAAGTACCACTGCGGTGCAGTCTTAGTGCTGCAAGCCCATATAGTAGCATGGGACTTACCTGGGAGCAAGTCCCGTTGACCAGTGGAACTGACTTCTGAAGAGACACACACAAGAGCACAAGACGAGTCATGCTGGACAAACCAAGCTTCCCTCTGCTCACATGGTGGCCCACCAGCTGCCCACAAGCAGGAGGTGAGTGCAGCAGCATGCTCCCACCCATGTTCCCCAGCAACTGGTGTACCCAGGTATACTGCTTCTGATACAGGAGGTAGCACAGAACGAGTAACTTCCAACAGCCTTTAAAGCTGCCCAAATTGGCAGTCATCACTACATCTTGGGGTAGGAAATTCCGTTCTAACTACGTGCTTTTAGATCCTGGGTTCAAACAGCATAACCAGTCATGGTGGTACAGAGGAACTGTAGAACAAACCAATGTTTCTTATCATGGTTTCTAAGGACCAAACTTACCATGGTGAAATATCAAGACTTGGTTCAGACAACACAACAGACCGACCATGGCTTCTCATGACGTCTGAACCCAGCCAGTGTGTGTTTATGTACATAGCACTAAGAATGCCTTTTCAGTGTGACGCTCCTGAGGCAAAAGAAAGTTTCCAGATCAAATGTACTTCTTTGATCATCTTGTTCTGTTCATTCAATGTACAGGTGCAAGAAACTCCAGGACAGTTTTAAGCATCAGCTGCTAGAACACCTGCGGTGCCCCTTCCTAGGCTAGCTCGCACTCTTTTCAGATGGGGATGAATTGTTTGGTTGCTGTATGATCCTGATGGAGGTAACTGAGATAGCGTTGCCAGTAGCCTTTGCAGTGGAAGTGCACCTCTTGCGTAACTGCATAGAGCAAAACCCTGAAGGGCCTCTGCTATTCTGGCAGAGCCGCTTGAAGGGGATGAGATGTTTTGAAGTGCAAAATCTCTTGGAAGGGAAAGGGTAGACATCCTCCTCTTGCACAGCTTCTGCAGCCCTTCCAAAGTATTCCCTTCCAAAGTTCCTCTGCCCTCCCCGATGTGGCTGCTATGGTTTCTTTGCACGTGATTTGTAATTCTGCCCATAAAGTGCAGAAGGGTTCCTTGCTTTTCCCGCTCTGGCACTGGGAGCAGAGTTGGCTGCACAAGACACAGCTCCCGGAAGAACAGGCCTGGTGTTGCATGGCGGGATCCGGAACTGGGGTCGTGCGTGCTGTCACTGGCAGGCGGGGGATCTGGAATGATTGCTTGTTGCTTTCATTCTGTGAATTTCACCAGCTTGTGCCGCCTGGGGAGGGCTCCTGCCCTGACCAAGAAGCATTCGGAAGAGATAAACCACGATGCAGCCCATGAGCAGATGTGGGCCCTGGGCACAGCGTGGGCTGCAGGCGTGTGTTGTGCACCGGAAGCATGGATGGGCTCCTCAGAACAGCCTGCTCGCACACTGAGGCTCATTCCACCGCAAGAGGATGGGACATTCCGGAGCCGAGTGCAGGCGTGGCTTGGAAGAGCTGCTCTTGGATGTGGGTGGCCTCTGCCTGCGTGGTGCGTCAGGCGTGCGACAAGCCGGGACCTGCCTTTGCCCGCATCCCTTCTGAAACCCGGCCTCCAGCATCGCCTGTCCAGCACGGCCCGTGTGGATGCCAAGCTAATCATCCTCTGCAATTAGCGCTCCACAGCTGGAGCACGCTGCCGCCTGCCTCCCGGCCAATCGGAGGCCGGGCGCTCGCGTCGTGCCGCCAGTTGCGTTCTCCTTGCGCTGCCAAGCGCGGGCTGGGGGGCAGCTGTGGCACCCTCGGTGCCAGCTGCCTGTCTCCAGCAGTGCCAGCGTGTTCTGCCGTTTCCTGCTGGGAGCGGGAGCCACCAGATTAGCTGCGCTTCTGCCAGGAACGTGGCAGCGCTGCTTGCCCGAGGCCTGCTCCTCTCAGTCTGTTTCTGTTCTGCGGCCGCTCTCTTTGCTAATTTCTGTTTCCGGCAGTGCTATTGCTTCCAAGGCTCGGAGAACTGCAGCGCCAGCCAATGGCAGAATGTCCTCTGGAATCCTGCCTTCTGTTTGGGGCGCCGTAGTTCTAGTGGGAAAGGCTTCCAACTCTGGGAAGAGCCCTGGAGAAACATGTCCGGCAGCTCCACCCATGCCAAATGGTATGTGAGAACGAGGACCATCAAGCTCTAAAGAAGGCCCTTTGCCTGAATTGTCTGTCCTAAGGGCTGGTTACTGACAGTAAGTGCTTTAAGCTATGGTAGTTTGGTATTTTGTCTTCAGCTTCCTTCTGCTCAGTGGAATGAAGCTTTCATGAGCTTCCCTGAAATTAAATTGGCCCACTGGCCTAAATGGGGCTCCCCACCTCTGTTTTACTGTGTTGGGCTGCAGCTACAGGGCCAAGAAGAAGCTGCAAGTGTGATGCCCTGCCTGGTCTGCTGCCCTCACTAAGCCTCTCAAGAAGCCAACTTCTGGGCCTTTACATGTCACTTAACACACACTTAATTGTGGCATCCTGAAATACAAACATTACATAATTTGGCACAGTTTGAAACATGGTAATTTTCAAACTGTGCTGCAATCTCTGTGCTCCCTCCCAGGGTATACCCAGGACTGGTGCCCCATTTGCCCCATCTTCCATAGCCCCCCAAGGGGACACGCCCCTAGAGGTGGATGTTGAGTCTCCCTTTACTGGGACAGGAGCTTTCAAAGGGGTCTTTGCTAGAGTCCTGCCAATGTAGATACAAGCATCTCCCTTCCCTCCCGTAGCCAAAAGGAAATAGCTCGGAGCAGACACTGAAATGGTGTGCTGAGAGAGTGAGTGGGAGAGCACAGCAAAGCCTTGTGAATATGCAGATAGCTCTAATGGTACATTTGTAACCCCTCCGGCTGCTGCTATGTGCCATTAAAAATGATTGCTGAAATGACTGCTTTTAGAGAGGCATTATAGCTCATCTCCCTGCCTTGCAAAATGCCCTATTGGATGCCTGATCCCATCAATCCTCTCTGTGCTCAGAGAGGCCTTCAGTCTGATTGTGTCTTTCCACTTGCAGGCCTGGGCTTCTTGCAGGACTTGTTTCTTGGGAACTTCTGCTGCCCCTCCACCTCAGGCTCTTGCAGATGAGTTTTTCCAGTGGCTGCTTTCAATGCAACTTTGTAATGATCCAATTTTTGAAGACTGTCTGGATGTATAGCCTGCTAAAGCTTTGTGGGAGGGGGAGGAGAGTGAATTCTGTGTGCTCTCACCAGTGTCAAGCACAGTGATTTCCATGAGGGCAACAAGGAGTGTGGTCCTAGGCATGTTGTAACCCAGAAGTAAGCCCCACTCCTTAGGGTGCTTCCACAGGAGGGGTTCAAGTGCATCAATTAAAAGATTCTGCCTTTTCTTAGTGGAAATTTTTGTGTGAACAAGGAAGGTGGAAGAAGCAGGAAAACACTGGAGGGGTAGAAATATGGTGTGTTTTGTGAATGAAGTGGGGCAAGAAAAACGTTCACTTCCACTCTCTGGCAAGTGTGTTTGGGACTGCTCACTCAGGCAAGGTCGGTGGGTATGTTGAACTCAGAATGGCATAGCAGCTTGAACTCGGTGTGACTTTAGAAAGTACATGACTTTGGCAGGTATGTGGCCCAAATGCATTTCAAACATACAGTAGACAACGTTCAGTCATGTAAATCCTTTGTATTTACTTCTATCTGGTCCTGGCAAGGTTCCCTGGTATACTTGAATGTGTGCATTTAAAAGTGGATGAGCCCATAGGATGGAAACCTGAGGTCTTGGAGGAAAGGCGCACAAGCATTTCAATTCAAACATAATCACATTACAAAACAAAACAAAACATCTCTGAGCTTAAGGCGAGTCCTTCTTGCTAGGGAGGACTTGTGTCTGCTGCTACAGAGACTGTTCTGCTCTTTGAAGGCCCTGCCCTGAAACTGTCCTCTCTTGAAGCCATTCTCTATGGAAGAGCTGTTCTGCCCAGTTCTAGTTTACAGATGATCATTAATGCAATTACATCCGGCCATTTTTCCTCTTGTGAGGAACCAAAGGTGACACAGATATAGTCCTCCTCCTCCTCTCAACAGAGCAATGAACCATTGGAATTGATGCCTTCCCTGAGTTAGCACCTGGATAGCAAACTGAAGAGGAAGGCACCGGAGTCAGCCAGTCACTTCCTCTCATACTATGGTCAGATGTAGTGCATTTGTATCAAAATGATAACAATTATTTCTAGAGTTGCATCCATATCTGTAAATTAGCATGTTTTACACAAAGCCCTGTCCTCTTTTATGGAGATGCATTTCCTCTTTTTTTGGCCACAGAACCAACAAAGCCAAGATCCACCTGTAGGACAGAACTGATAATTAGCAAGTTCTGATCACCCTCTTCTATTCAGACCACCTCATTAAAGTGGATGAGAAATGCAGAACTAATTTGCCCTGGGGCTTTTCAAACAGAAACTGGGTCTATTGAGTACCACTAGTCAACAGGCTGGGAAGGTGTGAATAACCCCAAAACAGACTTCCATTGGAACTGTGGCAAAAGTGAGCTTTTAAAGAGGACATTCTGGTTGAAATGGCTGCTCTGCCAGGCTGTAATAAGGACGCAGCGGGAAAACAAGATGTATAAATACTTCTACCCATATCAGCCCATTCTGCCATCGAGAGAAGCATATTTTCTCAGCAGGGGCCTGTCTCTTACAGGAGTGCATCTCTCCAGAAGTGGCCCCTGCAGATGCATGTGGAGAGGTCAACAGGCAGCTAGTGTGTATGTGAAGGCTTTTATTTTTCTTCCAGTCTTGAGTTCAGGTTTGAAAGAATGGGAAGAAAAGGCAGCAGACAAGGGTCTGGACAGTGAATATACTTGCTTACATTAAGTTAAATATGGGATAAGAAGCAGAATATCTTATCAGACTAAGGGCGCAATCCAGTTCGGATGCCTGGAGCCCTTCAGACTTGGAGAATTACTGGCATCCTACTGAGCAGGGAAGGAGCTGGGAGGGCTCTGCGCTTCGCCTGCCCTGCTCAACACCCTGAAATCAGCCATCTAAGTGTTTCATACCCGCTCATGAGGAGAACAGGCTGAGGCCCCACCAGCGTACATTGCATCCCGGCAGAGCTTCACTCCTCCCCTTTCGTCCCCAAGGCTGGCTCGGGGGCCAGACTTCCATCCCTTGAACCACAGCATGGGTGGAAGAAGGTCCCTGCAAGGGCACGGTTCCCGCTCCAGCCAACCTTAGAATGTGTTTCCGAGGTCAGAGGTGGAACTCTGACTTTTCCTATGGCTGTCCAGGCAGTCTCCAGTGGTCACTGGACTGCAATTCAGTACCTGTTTATTTGGAAGTAAGCATTATTGACCTCTGCAGGAGTTTCTACTGAGCAAACATGCATTCAATCACAGTGCAAATGTCTCACAAATTGCACTGCAAAACACTTCTGTCTGCCCATCCACTCTTGAATGAGGGCTCTGATCAAAGGGGGTAGTCTGATCCCTTAAAGCCCTATTCAGAACTGCATGTCGCCTGATGTTCAGATTGCTTTCTCTGCATTGGAGGAGACTTGTGATTCCAGTTGGCATTTGGGAACTGTGAAGAAAGACAGACAGCTATTTTCCTCATTTGTGTTCAGTTTGGTTTCAGGTAATGATGGGTTGTATCCGTGTGGATGCTTACTCTCACTCTCACTCTTATTCTTACTCTTACTCACCATTTAATATAGTAGGATATCTATACAGTTTACACTAAAATGTCCATGTAATACAATATAGAAATAATTTAAAGCATTATAGCAAAACAGAGCAGTTAGGCTCGCAAAGGTCAACGGCCATGCAAAAATGAGTGCATGGGGGAAACGGCTTGGACTGAACTTTGGATGTGCCGGTTCACACACTGCCAGGGGCATGCAGTTGAGTTCCCACTGGCTTGCCTTCATAACTAGTGGAAGGCAGCCAAGAGTCCTGCCAGGAGTCCACAACACGCAAAGAGTGCTGGAGAAGTTCGGGGAACACTTGTGTGTCTGCCACATGCTTGGCCTGTGCTGAAAAGGAAGAATCGTCGTGTCACGCATCCCGCTGCCCTCCAGCAACAGCACCTTGCTTATTCAAGGACACACCGCTCTCCCCTCAAAGGCCACCTTAGGCTCTTCCTAGTCCTCTGGTCATAGAAAGCATAGTCGATGGGACCCGCGGCAATCTAATGTGGAAACACTTGCCAGCACGACTCAGCTGATACAGAACCATAGAACCATTCAGCCGGAAGGGGCCCAGCAGGCCACTGGGTCCAACCGCCTGCTCAGTGCAGGATTCAAGTCACCCATCCAGGTTTTCACCAGGTCTCATCCTTCCTAGCTTCCAAGGTTAGGCAGGATCAGGCACTTTGGGCTATATGATATGAAGAGAGGTGACAGGGATTCATCCCCTTTCACATATATGGCAAGAAGAGAAGGCTGACCTGGCACCTCTGAAATTATGACCTCTTTTGCTGGCCCCTCTTGTTCTGATTCTCTGCTATCTGATGGTTATTGTCCTGCTGGTGACAACAATTTCATCTCCACTTTGATGGAGAACAGCCTCCAAACCATTGTCATTTGTCTTTGGGACTCTCTCGCTCCTCTTTCTTTCTTTCTTTCTTTCTTTCTTTCTTTCTTTCTTTCTTTCTTTCTTTCATCATTTCCAGAAATATGGATGTGGGTTCTCTGTCCTGGTCATTTACTATGATCTGCATTTGTCAGGCAGTGCCCCCTGATGCTTTTCCAAACGTCTGTGAGCGCTGCAGAAGGACACCTCCAGCGTGTATGACTGGGGCCTATTCCAAGTTTCTTTTCAGCACTTTAACATGTAGGTTTAAAGGTGCAGGGAGAGGGTTGCTTGCTTTTAAACTGAAGGTAATGATAATTTTGTTTTTTCTTTTCCTTCTTGGGTCTTCACATGAAGGGTGCGATCCTATGTGTATTTAGAGAAAACCCTCTCGTCAATTCCCAGCTTTCCATAGCCAGAATAGTCATTGTAGGATTTCCCCCTCATCACAGTCTATACATGCTTAGGATCCTGCCTTAAATGATCAAGCTGGCCAGGGCACAAGCTGGCCAGAAAGTTCATGATGTTTCTAATTTTCAATGTCTGCCATCTGTTATGTTTCTGGAAGTGCTGCAGCTCCGTGGGAGAGCACCACCTACACCCAGAGCCTGCATCCAGTTAATCAGGCAAATGCTGAACCCATCACACTTCAATTTTTAAAAACTGTTGCCATGTCACGGTACAGATCAGTGCTGAGCCATGCAGTGCTGCTGCGGCCACCTGCCCCCTTACCAAATACCTCTGGCTCAAGCACAGTGGCTTCAGTGCTCCTACCTGAGCCGGCATCACCTCTCCCCTCCCCCACCTGCATTTCAGGGATGGTGATGGGTCTGCAGCAGCCGCCTTGTCGCAACTTGGAGCGGGGATACGTTGCCTGCTTGGGAAGAGCTGGGTGAGAGGCGGTGGCAGGGCTGGCTCAGCTGCCAGGAAATGCCCGGGCGAGGTATTTGCAGGCTCCCCCTGCCCAGGGCCTGTTCCATGCCGATCCTTTCCTGTCTTTGAAGAGGAATTTCGGGCTAGAGGATGCGTGGCTGGAGGTTTAGGATCCCGGAAGGATAGAGGGAGTTGACTCCGGGACGCAGAGCTCAGTTTCAGGACCATGGAGAGCGATCCGGCGGCTTTCGAGGACGAGTTTCCCCTGCAAGGACAGAGCACAAATAGAGAAAACTTCCAAGCAAGCAGTTTTCTTCAATATCACGCCCTCCAAATGTTTTGGACTGAAACTTCCATGAGCCCCAGCCGGGGCAGGCTAGCATGCACGGTGCTTTTCTTTAAGCCTGCAAGGGACCTCTTTATGACCCAATTCTGCTTCTTTTGTCATCAGCACAACCAGACTAAGGATTTCTACAGATATATAAGAAGATTTAACGTCATCTGTGTATTTCATAGTGTGTGTTTCAACGTCATAGTTTATCTGTAGGCTGTGTCGAGTACAACAGGATAGTGCTTCAATTTAACACCAAGCAAAAGTGTTTTAAAGCTCTGTAGCTAATGAGAATGGGGGGAAAGACTGTTAGATTTAGGCAGCATCTGTTAGCGTGGGACTATCTTCAGGATATCAAAAAGTGACATACACCATCTCACATGCTAGAATCAATCCAGACAGGGATGCTGGGGGGGGGGGTGGAATACTATGCAGAATCACAGAGGGAGTGCTCCGTGAGGGCAACAGGATAGTTTGGCTGCCCAGCTCCAAGAGGGTGGACAGAGCTTCAGCCCTGGAGTTGAGAATCAGCTTCAGAAATGGGTTAAAGGGGATGTTTTGGGGGCAGGCAGGGGAGGAGACTGTGGCAGCCACCATACAGATATCCTGAAGCTGACCAACCTATTTTCCTCTCCTACCCCACTGGACCTCCTTCATGCCACGAAGATGGTTGAAAATGGCCAACTATGAAAATGCAGAGTGGGAAGAGCGGGGAAGCGAAAATTGCCACTGGCTCTCCTCCTGCTCTGAGTTTGATCGCCCTGAGCTTCTGAGTTCGGAAGCAAATTTCATAAGGTGGAAAGTGGCTGATGGAAAATGGTCATGGAGGGGACAACTCAACCCTTTCTTCCCCTGCTGTGCTGCTGGGAAAAAGACTCTCCTCTGAAGCTTGCATGGGAGGAAATCCCCCACTAATGCCAATGGGTGACCATCCCGCACAAGCAAATACCAGCGGCAGGGCAGAAGGGTTAAATTTCCCTCTCCATGCCTCTTCTGATCCTCTTAATTATCAGTTGGCCACCTCCACCCAGCCATGGCTCAGTGGCAGAGCACATGCTTTGCATGCTGGAAGTTCCAGGTTTCATCCCTGGCATCTCCAGGTACGGACAGAAAAATTCCTGCCTGAAGCCCTGGAGAATGATTGCTGTCAGCCAGTGTTGACGATACTGGGTCAGTGGCCTGACTTAGTGTAAGGCAGCTTCCTATGTGCTTTGCATTTTTAAATCCTGCATGTCAGATGTAAAGGTGCATTTCATATCACCTTTGGCTGAGTCCTCAGCCAGGAGGACTCCATTGCCTTCGTGTCCCGCATCCAGGCTTTCCCAGAGCCATTTGGCCAGCCATGGGAGGGCTAGATCCAATCCACAAGGTCTGATCCAGCAGAACCTAGTGTTACAGCGGGAAGCAGTGTGTCCTGCCTGCCCAGCTGGATTTTTAGATGAAGGGCACCTGTACGGAGTGGCCTTCAACTTTCCATACTTCGTGAAAGCCTGGAAAGGTTGGTTCTTTCTCACTTGGCACCACAGAGTCCACAAGTCCTACGACATCATCCATGGCCACTGTGTGGCCTTAAGAAAATGCCTCAGATGTGCACTTTGGCTGGGCTCGTCCCGCCCTCCACCCTACTTCCCCTCTGCTTGTCTTGGGGCACCTATTTCAAGGCCTGAGATCAAGCTGCTTGCCTTGTTTAGATGAATCACCTTCTGGAACATTGATCTGGAGTGCTGGTTTTAGAATGCTTTAAATAGAACCTATCAATCAACAGCCTTGCTTGAGACAGAACATTGTTTTGTCTGCAAATTTCCTATAGGGGTGTATTTCTGTGCATCTCCCCAAAGCATCAATGATGACCTCTGGTGTATTTGTTGGTGAAGCCCTTTTGGTTTCCCTTGGCTCATCTTTTCAGAGGCTGGCCCTCCAGAAATTGAGCTACTGTAGAGGAGAAGGCAATCTGCAGCCCACGAAGCCTCATGGGGTCCTTGACCTAATTTCAAAAGCCCACTGCCAAGTGATCAGCTCAGACGTGTCTCTCCTTGCCAGGAGAAAAAGCAAGACTGACTGGGACAGAAGGGTGATAGCAGGAGAGAGAGAAATGGGGTAGGCACACCCAATTCCGGCTCCATTCCTTCCTACTGTTAGCTTAGGCCTTGTCCATCCAACTTGCCCTGAGAGGATTTGGCCCTCAGTACGAAAAAGTTCCCCCAGCCATGTTGCATTTCTGAGTGACTCTAGCCTTATAGCCCAGTGGGCTGGTCTGCAAAGACAGAGATTCCTCTGAAGGAGAGATTTCCTGCTGAGGCTACCTGGGCTCAGTCCTCAATCCTGCTTTGATAGTGGGTAGCCACACAGAAGTAATGGGGGTTGCTTTTTGGGCTGTGGGTGGGTGTGAGTGTCTGCCTGCCTTACCAAGGAGGGGAGGAGTCTTTTTTCCTCCTGCAAGCACTTTTCTTAAGAGCAGGGCCAGCCCAAGAGACTGTTCTGCCTTGGAATAGGATGGCACCCTTCCATTCCACACAAAAGAGCCAGCTGGATCGGCAGCTGAATGTTAGTGTGTCATGACACAGTGACTGCATTCAGAAGGCTGGATAATCCACACTCAAGAGTATGGGTAGAGTTTGGGATCTTGCTGAAATGTGGCTCATTGTGTTGTCTGAACCCAGTTGTGCTAACAAGCCATGGCTTGTTAATCCAGAGAGGGAAGCTGCCACCACTCGTATGTTCAGCCCAACGTGAGCCAGGGCTCTCAGATCTTACAGGACACCCCCGGGGATTAAGAAATGAGGGTCCAGGTTGGCATCCTCTATTTGAAAGGTAAGTCCTAAAACCAAAAACAGTACCAGGGCTTAACCGGAATAAAGTACAAACATATGGTCATAGTAGGTAGTGAATTTATTTACAAAGAGGGAAAAGGGATCACATTTGACCAAGTGAAACAGTCTTTTGGAACAGTGCTTCAAGGGAAAAAATAAAGCAAAACTTACCTAAACCTGTATCTATCAGCAATATCATTTTTCATTTTTTACTCTAGAGCAGTAGCCAGACCTAGATTGGGTCTCCTGTGGGAATGCAGAATGGCTTTTAAGACCGGGGTTAAACTCCCCTGCACCTATTCTACAGTTCACCTATTCTAAAATTGGGAAGGCAGGGGAGATGTGGCTGCCCGACACAGATTATTATTATTATTATTATTATTATTATTATTATTATTATTATTATTATTTCTATGCCGCCCCTTGCTGAAGCCTCGGGGCAGCTTACAACACAAAGTTTTAACCCATAGTTAGTTCCCAAAGTGGGGTGGAGGTGGGAATGTGCCAATGGGAAGGATGAGATGAGCATGTGAGCCCCGGGGTGCTGTTGATTTCCTAAGCATAGCGAGGAGTTTGGACAGTTGACTGAGGATAGTGCAGCGGAGAGCTCTGAATGCCATGGTAGGGAGAATCAGTGAATTCAGAGAGGGGCTGTGGAGAGAAGCCTGAGGAATCTCAGACGTAGCAGCTCATTACAAGGGTTTCCAGAGAACGTCAAGAGGGCAGCAGGCAGCAAGTTTTAGGATACTGGAGGTCTCCAAACATGTGGCTCTAGAGAAGCCTGGGATATGCTACCAGGCAGAGATGAAGATCAGAAAGAAGCCCTTTCCCTTGCCTCAGTGCTGGGGAGGGTAAAGAGGCTGCCTCGAGGGAAGATGTTTTCCCTATCTCAGTGTTAGGGCAGGGCGAGAAAGTGGAGAGTCCCAGGAGACCACAGTGAAGCCGCAGGGTCTTAATTCTACAGGGCTTTGCTCTCTTCTAGGTCAGATTCTTCTGTCCTGGCCAGAACCCAGCCCAGATTCTGAAAGAGATGCAACTCTGGCCCATCCATAATAGCAGCCGGTCAATCCAATTCCAGGCATGTTCCCATCCAGGCATGCTTCTCAGTCTCACCAATCACCTTCTACCTCCTTTCTTCCAGGGATTTTAGCCTACGCTGTCCCCGAAGGCTCAGGTTGGGTAATAACATTTAGGATGAGTAATCAGAACATTTTAATTTAGTAAAATTAAGTATGATTACAGTTTGCGTAGGGCAGGAAATGCAATGAGTGCTGCCATTAACAAACCTGTCCATAAAAAGCAAAAAAAGAGGAAGCCTGTGACCACCTCTGCATCCGTAACTAGTGTGTGGAGAGGCACCTTTGGCCTGGGAGTGTGTAGCAGCTGTCTGTGAGTTGAGAGGCCTGTGGTTCAACTGCAGATACTCCCTGTTTTCAAATTAAAACTCCAACAGCAACAACAGGATACAAGATTCCCCTTCTCATTTTGTATGGTGTTTAGCCTGGCTTGTCACTTGAGGATCAAGGTATGGCGCTTTTTAAGCTGTATTTGATCAGCACCCTGAACTGGAAAGATCTGCCAGTGAGACTGCTCCCTGCTTGTCTCCAGCCAGAAGAAGGTTGCACAGGAGCAGCTCCTTGGCATCTTGAAGCCCTGGGTTCAGTTCCCATCATCTCCCGGGAGGGCTGGGAATGAACCCTACTGAAAACTAAAAACAGCCATTGCTGCTGTTCATGGGCCTTGATATGAGGCCCAGTCAAGAGTGCAGAACTAGAACCAGTCAAGAGTGCAGAACCACACTGAGAGCCAGTGTGGGGTAGTGGTGAAGAGCATGGGACTGGGACTCAGACGATCTGGGTTCTAGTCCCCGCTCGGCCATGGAGTCAACTGGGTGACTTTGGGCCAGTCGCAGACTCTCAGCCCAACCTACCTCACGGGATTGTTGTTGTGGGGATAAGATGGAGGAGGAGAATGATGTAAGCTGCCTTGAGCCCTTTGTAGGAAAAAGGCAGGATATAAATCGAATAAATAAATAAATAAAATAAATAGTTTGGGAGGGAGGGCTGGAGTTGCCACCCCAGTGCTTCATGGACCCCATGACCCTGGAGGAAGTTGCCTTCCACTGAGTCAGATGTTTGACTGCAGAGAAGGCAACTCCCCATGTTCTGCAGCTTGTCCAAAGAAACAGGCCTTATGTTCCTGCTGGAAAATAGCTCTGGAGGATTCCCACACGGGGCTCCCAGCAAGAGCTCCCAGCAGGATGTGCGAGAGGAAGCACCAAGGGGATCGTCCTGTTTGCATGGAGTAGGGTGACTGTCATGGCTTGGCCATGACCTGGCTGAGGGTGGCCGTGTGTCCTCCTTTATGCTCTTGAAGGGCTATCTAGTCCAAGATAACGCTTAAAGATAATAACCTGTAAGGACAGTTGCCCATCAGCCTCTGAACTGGAGGCTCTCCAGCCTCTGGAGAGAAGTTTTGCATTTCTATTTCAGGCACAGCCTTTTCAGTATTTACACACACGCACGGGTATTTAGCATATGCAAATCTGCATCCTTGTTTTGCTCATTTTTGGCACTTCATAAGTGCCCAGCCCATCTGTCCTGTGTGCTTAGAACTAGCAGTGCCTGGCATGGGAATAGGTGCTCTGAGGTATAAAATTCCCCCTGCAGTGGGAAATTGGCCCTGGCCACTAAGAGAGGAGGAAGCCTTCCAGGCTGCAGGAGGAGCAGTTTCTTGAGGCCTGTTATTCAGGGGTAACCAGAACTGTTCTGCAAGGGGAACTGCTTGGCATTCACACCTTCTTCTTGTCTGCCTCAGCTATGCAAGACTCCTGGAGAGGAGATGCCGACTGCACTTTTGGAGAAAGGGTGGCTTTTGGGGATCTGCAAATGGAACGTCCACAGAGCAGCAAGGTTCTTGGGCAGCTCCTTCAGATGCGTCCACTCAGCCTTTGTGGGGCATCGGTGTTTCCCTCCAGAGCCAAGCTCAAGGAAAGCAAATCCTGCATGTTTGCAGCTGAAGCTGGCTATGTACAAGGTTTGCTGGCTATGGCGGCATGGATTTCTTCCCCTGGTGCAGATTTTTTCCAAGATATAAAAATGTGCATCTTCTCTATGAAAATAAGGCTGCCAATCAGCTTTTAATTGCGTAAACATACGGGTAGTACTTTAGAAAAGAAAAAAGGCAGACAACCTGTATGAGAGGGGAAGGAATTATGGTTTAAACCATCATTTTAATCTCTGGTAAATATTCCGGTCAATCGCAAGATTACCAGAAAGGGGGCAAAACCAAGGGGATTTGTGCTTTCATTATATTTTTGTCCACTGGTTTTTTTTCACAGCTTGGTTAATGGGTGATTGTTTCACCAGGGAGAAAGTAGGTGAAAGGCATTAAAAAAAGAAACCATATTTTTTCATATGCTTGCCAATAACACTTAGGCTGCAGTCCTCTACTGATTTGCCTGGGAGATGGCCTTACTGAAGTCAACGAGGGCTACTCCAGAATAGACCTGTGCAGGATTGACAAGTCTTGTATCGACACGTATAGGATTGCTCAGCAAACAGTAATGCCTATGGGAGAAGGAGGCAGCAAATCCTTAATTTGCTTAGACTAAGAAAAAACCCTTAGTCCGTCCAAGCTACAGATCCAATTCTTCCTCTTCAAAACCTTACAAATGCCTTCCCCGTCCTCTAGTTCAGTTGTGGTGGGAAAATGGTAAGTCTTCAGCTCTCAGAACTGCCAGTCGCTTAGAAGCTGCTGCAAGTCAAGTCATTTCTTCCTCTTGCTCAGTGCAGCTCTTGTTTGGCCTGGCAGCTCAGGCCTGTGAATGATTCACTGACCCAACAAACCAAACTCTGGAGTCAGGCCGAATGAATCTCAAACGGAACAGACCTGTGTGCATGCGTGCGTATGCACACGTATTCTTTCAGCTTTCTCTGAATTATACATTTTATTATATGTAATGCATGATAAATCTTTCCTATCCAATCCAGATCTGACACCTGCTCAGTACTCTTTCCATTTGCCAGCAATTTCAGTTATACCAGTAATGATAAGATTTGCTAGATGCTCACGATTTCCTCTTTTAACCAGCCCTCTAATATACCCAAGGAACAACAATCTCCCCGGCTTTAATAGCAGATCGTAATCTGAAAATGTGGCTGAACTATCTTTATGTCAGACTGGATGTAATGGCAGCAGGTCCTTCCATTTGAATATGGGCTCCTTCAGTCATTGGAAGCTGGGTAGGTTTGATTTTAAGATTAAAACACATGCATATGAATGCTGCAGACCCCTCTCCTTCGTGGTGGTTTGCTCACCCACTGCCTCTTCTTGTCTGAGCCTAATGAAAGAAGTGAAACTTGGAGGAAAGTTCCCAGGGACAGAAGGGGGCAGACAGGCAAGCACCAAATAAATAAATAAGTAAGTAATAAGTAAGTAAGAGGGCTCGGCATCTCAGGCTTCTCTTCTGCTTTATTCCCTCTAACCAGTCTCCCTAGGCCTATGCCCTCTAGGCTTTGGGAATGTTGGAGAAATCCCCAGTGGGTTTCAATTAGCTCAGATTGTTATGAATAGGACCTGCAGATTCTGCAGCAGGCGGGCTTGGCTTGAATCACAGATGTGTGGAGCATTTCCTAAGCTACTTTTGGTGGGGTCTGGGCTAATGAACATTCATGGAAGCAGAACAAAGTTTTTCTCTATCACTGAAAAAAAATCTGATTCCTCAAATGAGCCGATGGTGGAATGGAAGGTGCCAGGCAGTCGACGAAACAGAGGTGAAATGATTTAACACAGCCTGTACATCCCTGCCTCCCGCGATTCTGTGTCATTGGCCATAAAGGATGAGGCTGAAGACCGAAACATGTGGAGGACACATCCTTGTGGGAGGCTGCTCGGTAGACACCTGAGCGGGGTCACGTTTCAGGAGACAGGTCGACTAGCAACATGGTAGTCTGACTATAAGCAAGAGCTTTCCGGCAAGCAGAGCCCCCGCCTCCATGAGGTCCCCATTGCCGCATCACCCAGAGCCACCCCTCTGGTAGCAGCAGTTAATGTGCAGCTGTTTTGACAAGGAGGAGAGAAGTCTGTTTAAAAATAAGCCTGTTTGCATTGCAGGTGATGCTCGGGAAAGTGAATTCTATAAATAACATTGCCCCTTTGCTCCACATTGCCTGCTTAGTTGGCTTAGTTGACTAATCACTGACGCCTGGGTTTGTAGCCCCCTTGCCAATGGCGCAGTGGCGGCAAATCCGGCATCCTCTTATGTCAAGAGATCACGATTTTGGCAAGTGGGAATTTGCAGGCAAGCAGATGGGGGATTTGATGCACTGTTCTAGAGCACCTTATCTATCCCAGGGGTGGGGATTGCAGGTACCATCATCCTTGGCCTTTGGTCATGCTGGCTGGGGCTGATGGAAGATAAAGTCCCCCAACATGAGGATCCCACTCTGGGTCTAGCCGCACCCTCCCAGGGCAGAGATGGGGATTGACTGGCAGGATGTCAGGAGATGCTGCGGCTGAAGCAATGGGCTGTAGGGGCAGCTCTCAGTAAAAGACAGAAACATAACTGAGTCTTGTACCGGTGCTTAGGAGTTGCTGTCCAACATATATGGAAGACAGCAGCTTGCAGAAAGCTGATGCAGATGCTACAATCCATATGACAAACGGTCTGTCTACCAAACATCTGTCTAGCAATTCGGAGAACTCAACTGCAGCCAGTGAAGCAGATAACCAGCATGCTATGAAAGAGATACCTGGCAGGATAGCTCTGAAGGATTTCTCTCTTAGTTGAACAGAGCCCGACTCTGCTCTTGTACCTCCATCTGACCTCCTCTTTACCTGTTTTCACTCTCTGTTTCAATGTTCAGTTGACAGCTGCCTGACAAGATCAGGCCCATACTGCTGCCAAGTTAGCTTTGCAAAAGGGGGATTGATGGCTTCCCTGAGAAGCAGGCTGCCCAGACGAAGAAAAGGCTAGAGCAGAAGGGCAACTGGTTGGCCATCTGGTGTCATGTGACTGCTTGGCCAGAAGGAGTCTGACCTGCGGCACAAGTGTCTCAGCTGGAATTGCCTGTGGTCCTTTCATCCAGCCTCAGGAGGAAAGAGCAAGTGCCCATCTGCAGAGTTCCCAGCTTGATCCCGAGTTGTTGGATAAAACATCTGGTTGGCTCATACCAGGTTAGACGGGCATTTTGCTGGACCTGAGATTTTACTCCAGAATGAGTGGCTTATGACTCCCATCAGATCTAGCCTGCCCAGTCAATAGAAAGGTGTGAGAGTTGGGTTCCTCCCGGTCTTCACCCTACAAGTTGATCAGTTTATTCATAAATACCAATATGTCCACTTTTTTCCTGTTAATCTTAAGAACTGGCCAATGTCAACATTTTCTGAATTTCTGAACTCTTCCATAATAATACATTTATGTAAGCCTGATCCAGTTCTTCTAGACAAAGGGGAAAGATGGTGTATTTCCGATGTCTCACGTCAGAGTTTCTCTTGTAGCTTTTAATGAAGCAGGCAAGAGTGCTGCATAAATGACATGCTTGCTAGATTATTATTTGCAAGGACCGTTTCTTGCCTTCAATTTCTCTGGTCAGCTGACGTGAAACAAGACCATCACTGGAACAAAAGCAATCAAATGAAAGTATCTAGTTTGTGTAGGACTCTCGGAATGTTCTTTCTTTTTCATAACTCTTCTCTCATCTGTTTTAAGGAACATGCTTGAGAGGATAGTAATCTTTACAAAATAAGGTTTTGTTAATAGATTCTCAAACGTGTACATTAGCCTTACATAAAACACAGGATAAGCATAAAAAGAAGTGGAGCAGCACTGAAAGAAAGAATAGATCATGTGGCACATCGCACCCAGTACTTTGTTTCCTAGAAATGTGGGGAAATGAAATGTGGGGAAATGCTGTGAAATGTTAGGAAATTTAATAGCTGTCCTAGAATAGGGTGATTCTATATCTTTATATAATTACAAACATTATACTCCACACTTTTTCTAAAACAAACCAAAAGAGGATAGCAGCTAACAACAACACCACCAGAGTGAATTTGTGCCCAAAAGATGTAGTAAAAGCCACTGACTTAGGGGGCTAAATGCATTCATGGATTAAGTTAGTTTTATCTGTCATTGCTGGGTCAGACCAAGACATTTTGTTGTCTGAGATATGGGACAAAGCATCTTCTTTCCAGGATATGCATCACTCCAGTTACAGGAGTCAATGCAAGTGCAAATGAACCTTACTTTAGAGTGTTGGAGCTGTCCTGATAAAAGTTATAGCTTTATTTTTTGGAATACAGAAATCTTTGCCTCCCTTCCTTCACCCACCCCCAAATCCGGGGTTTTTCCATTCAAGTGCCTTCTGCGGGAAAAGGAGAAAGGCTTTGAATAGGTACTGCTGCAAATGTGATCTTACCAGAGACTCAGCAATCTCCCCAGATGCTTCTCAAAGTGCTATTCAGATACTGGGCCAGCTCCCTCATTGTCTTTCTGGAATTTCCTATATCAGACTGTAAAAAGCAAACATTGAAACCTATTATAACTTCTGCTTGTTTTATTTTTTATCTGTCACTCAAGCTCTTGATGCATCACCACATTTTCCTGATGTTTTCTGATGATTTCTTGATGTTTCTGTATTTTCCTTGTGTGTTTCTATATTGTTCTTGAGTATCATCCATTCAAAGTCCCCTTGCCCTCCTTGAAAAGCGTAATGTGATTCTGACTTCATAAAGCACTCCCCCCACCAGCCCAGCAATGAGGGTGTAAGAAAAGCCTAGAAACATAGAAACAGAGCAAGTCAGAAGGGGTCTCCCGGGCCATCTAGTCTGACCCCCAGCTCCAGCCAGCTCCACTCACGACATGCCCACCATGTGGACGTCCAGCCTATCCTTGAACACCCACACCGATGGGGCCTCAACGACCTCCCATGGAAGTCCATTCCACACCCTAGGGGTCCTGACTGTCAGGAAGTGCTTCCTGGCATCCAAAGGGAACCTTGGCTCCCTGAGCTTTGCTCCGCTGGAGCGCGTCCTGCCTTTCTCTGCAGGGGAGAACAGGTCTCTACCCATCTCCATGTGACACCCCCTCACATACCTGTATGTCGCCAACTTGTTAGCTTCTGCTAACACCAATGAAAGCTTTTTTTAAAGCAACACGATTGCTACACAGGGGTGATTTTGGGGTGTGGGGTGTAACTGTGGAGAGAAGAGAAATCTCCATTCACCATGCACAGTCCTCCTCCAAACACCCCACCCCCCATTGAGAAACTGCTGGGAGTCCCCCCCTCACCCCGGCCCAGCAGCTGTGCCCTTCCTGTGCTGATCTGAGGAAGGGCGCAGCTGTGGCGGTGGGGGGGGGGGGAGAAAAAGAAGATGGAACTGGTGGATGTGTGTGCATGTAAGAGTCAGTGGAAATGGGGGGGGGGAGGCTTCCCCACTACTGACAGATGGCCCCCAACAGCCCTTTGCAAGAAGGAGTATGGCCTCCATGGGGGTCGAAATCCCACCCATGTGGCATGGGGGGGAACCCCTTTATTGTTTGCACGAAGCTTGGCTACGCCGGAGCATTCTAAGTCTTGGAACAAAAGCCTTCCTCAGGGCCAAAGCCATGACTGGGCACCGGTTGGTCCCCAGCACTGCAAAAGCCCCTAGCCTTGCTTCTCTTCACTGATACAACCTATTGGCTCTCCTGCCTCTTGCTGCAGCCAGAAAACAGCCGTGGGGAGAAGGAAGAGCAGCAGATGCTCCGGCCTGCTAAGGTTCTCTGGCTCTCGGCCTGTTACACAAACCAGCAAGCACCAGCAGCAATGCCAAAAGCTGTTATTTGGAAGGGCAGTGAGAATCAGATGCACGGAAGGAGCTCCTTGCTCAAGGGCTCTCCAAAACCCAGAGCGACCGTCCCTTGAAAGCAGGATGGCTTGCTTCCACAAGGAGCGTGCCTGCCACTTTCCATCATCCAAAAGCAGTCACTGGAATGACTGGGGGCACTGAGCCTCTGCCTGACATCCACGAGGTCACCAGTTCAAGCCCTCCCAAGGACCTGGCTTCTGACAACCTAATTTACAGGAATGCTCCGATCATCAAAGGGCCATCAGCAGAGGTCTATAAAGATACACAGACACTGAGAAGTGCCCAGGTGCTACAGTCATGAGGAGACAGACATTGGTTGTTTTCAGCTCTTTGATTGGAACACCTCTCCAGAGCCATGCAATCAGCGGAAAATGTCTGTTCCAGGTGCATTGCCTTTTTCAATTCCAGCTCTATAACTTTAAAAGCAATGGCAGATTAGGCTCAGAGCTGCCCAGCCTACCTGTAGGTACCTTACAAAGGAATGTCAAGCATAGTAAACATGAAGGATATTACTGGGAACTCCCTGATTGCCCCCAGAGCCTTTCAGCTGTTATCCTCTACCCAGGCATCCCTCCTTTCTCTTTATAACATCTCCTCTTCAGTCATCAGCTGGAGCTACACACAAATTAACTGAAACCTCATCAGTCTGGTGGAGGTGGTGGGAGTAACTATCAGGTAGATACATGGATGATGCCCCAGACTTTTGTGATCCTAATGAGCACGTAGCCAATTTCAAGCATTTGCATCTGGTGTTAGACTCTTGAGACAGGATAGGGATCCTGATACTATACTGCCCAGCAGTGCAGTGGTGCCATAATATTAATAATATAGTTATTTGCTTTGTTCATCATTTAACCAGCAAATCAGTGAATGTGGATGCATGGAGGGAAGCTTGTATATTCTTGAGTCTCTGTGTTTTTTTTAATGTATAATTTAGAATGGACACTTTTAAAATGTACTTCTTAGATCCTGCAACCTGCATTTTCACACTTGTGCAGGAAAACACACATTTGGATGCAGACTTTAAAAAGCTGTGTACTCAAATACAACATACATTTCCTGTTTGAACAAGAACAATCTCAGCAATGAAAATTAGGTGAAATATGCTTCGAAGGGAAACCTGGAAAACCTCTTCAAAAAGCTAGGGCCTCACTGATTCCCCTATTCTTATTTCAGCATGCTCCATGTGCTTGTAAATACTGCTTAGCTTAATTGTCCATCTATGTATACTTGCCTGCCCTCGTCAACAATGATATTGCTACTTTAATTGCACAAACACAATTTGATTTGTATTTTAAAATTTATTTTATTTGTTGTTATATGAATAAGTAACATTGTTATTGGGTTGCATAGAAAAGCAAACAATCGACCAGTCTAGTACATGTACAGTTAAGGCAGAAGTATTAAGCTACATTCCACAATCATATGCCCTGAATATTCCAGAGGTTTATAAAATCTTGAGTTTATTCACACTATCTGAAATTTGGTACAGAGCCATTGTGTGTTGTATGTCAAAGTTCAGACAAGTCTCTTGAAGAATGACTAAGATGGATCACAACAGGGTAACATTCTTCTTTTTGTAATTTTCATCCTGTTTATGATGTAACAAATGTATCGTTAAAACCCCCCAAAAACGTTTAGAACAGGGGTGGCCAAGCTCTGGGTATCTGGAGACCATTGCTTCCCAAAACCACCAGGAGTCACACCCCTGCCCCCTGCTGGATTTGCTGCTGAAATTTGTCAGCATTTTGTCAGCTGTGTTACAACTCAGCTGATCTTGCTATAATCTTTTGGTTTTAGGGACAAATATGAAGTCAAAAAACCTGGCAAACTTTGCACCAGAAATCCACAAAAATCTGATGTTTATTTTTAGTCTGTGCTGCATAAATTAAACAGCTGGAAATAAAAACATATGAGAGTAGATAAACATTTGTTAAGTGCCTTCAAATTAGTAGTCCTGTATAATAATATACAAAATGCTGTAAAGCAAATAGACTGTATCGGCACCAGATATTAACATTATATTCATCCATGTTATTTTTTGCCATTTGCTAGGCATGTTTCAACTAGAAAGTCTCCTGTTGCAGAAGCATTAACTACCCGTCACAGCAGGAATCCAGGAGAACCCATACCAGGGCATATACACATATTTAAAGAAGCTACTGTAACATATTCTTTTATGCAGATGCACATGTGCAGAAAAGCAAATTATATATTCAAGTCCTGGACTGTCAGTCTTCACTCCAGGTACACCCACCTTCCTGGTGTCTTTCAATAATGCAAATTCATCTCTCCCTCCTTTTCCGTATTATCCCCCACACACACATCATGTGCCAGGAGGCCCAATTAATCTCCTCTTGGGTGGGATTAGCAGGATCCTTGGCCTGGCTGTCTAATCAGCTCTCTTTACTCAGCGTCGGCAGCAGCTTCCCTGGGTGTATGAAAAGCTAAATAGTTCTGAGCGGGAGAGTTACAGCATGGAGCTCAGATCTAGCTGGAAAATGGCATGACACAGGATGAGGGAAAGATGACATGGCTTGAAGATTAATTAAAAGATCTGAAGGCTGGGGAGGCCACAGGTATTTCTGCTTCTCCCAGGCCTCCTCCTCATCCAGGTCCTTTGAAGAACATTGTTTAGAACTGCAAACCCTGGTTAGCATCATACTTTGCTCAGGACTAGAAACCTAGAGAAGGGTTTTGGCTGACACAGGCAGCCTTAATGACTCGTACCACCAAGGCAGCCTTCCCCAGCACTGTGCCTCTGGATGTTTTAGATTGCAACTCCCAGCATTCCAAGCCAACATGACCCATCAGAGCTGCATTCCAACACTTGGGGAAGGCTGAATGAACTTCTGTGGGGCTTGTGGGGGGTGGGGACCCAACATCTGGTTGCAGGAGGAGAGACCTGAGAGAAAAGTCCTGTTTTTGGGCAGACAGCTGAAGTAGTTATGGAAATACTGTTCAGTTGTACCAAGTGATGCGAGGACCATCTTTTTAGGCATGGTGCAAGCTGTTTACTAAAGGGCACTGAGTCTGTATATTGTGTCTGTGTGCCTGTATAATGTCCTATGCCTCGTTTTAACCCTTACTAAACCCCCATACTAAAAAGCAGCTTTACCTTTGACAGCGATCAACAACTACGCCTGTAAGTGGGTGACTTACACTTTTGTGCATTTCTGAGCTGGTAGAACCTCAGCAACATGTGCAAAAGTGAGGATGCCCATTGCACACAAGAGTCCAAAAATACAAGCAGTCCCGAAGACCTTGCCACAAGGAGACAGAATGAGCCGCCACCTCGTTTTGGTAAGCGAAGATGACCCATGTCTTGGGTTACATTTGATAGCTCGCCTTTTGACAGTTGTCAGCAGTAACGGGAGGCGAAAGTGACCTTTCTGTGACAAAGCGGTAGTCCTAACACATCTGGAGAGCAGCAGACTGCAAAAGGTTCCTCTGGGACAGTAATTTCCAAACTTCTGGCTGAGGCATGAGAGGTCACACTTATCTTCTGATATTGCAGGTGGAAATTTGCAAGCCCAGGAGTGAGAAAGAAGTGACTGACTCAAGTAAATGTGGAACAAGGGAAAGAACAAATCCAATTCCTCCAAAGCAGAAGTTTCTCAGAAGTTCCCACCTGCTATCGTGCGCACTGACTCAGAGGAGTCTTTGGCGCATGTAGAGGAGAAGGAGAGGAGGAGGAGGAGGAGGAGGAGACTTCCTGTGGGAACCAGGCTTCATTGCAGGAAGATGTGTATCTGGTGCCAGTGGTACAAATGCCCCCCCCCACTCCCTGACGAAGCTCTTCAAAGAGAAGAGGGCGCAGATGGGAGTAGGATTCAAAGAGGAGCTGATAGTGACCTGCAGTCGGCAGGCGGGAGGTTGAGGAGCCTGATGATAACAGCCTTGGGAACGCAGGAATTGGCGTTGGCCCAGCAGGGGGGTTGGAAAATGCGAGCTCTCGCAGACCAGACGCACGCACGCACGCACAGACCAGGGCAATGGGAAGCAAGAGAGTTAGAAAGACAGCGGGAATGGAGTTTGTCGGACCCCCCCCCCCCAAGGAGGAGCGGCCCAGGTGAGTCAAAAGCATTCTGTAAATCTGATCCCTCTCAGAAAGAGAGGACAACTTTGCCATTATCGCCATCGTTATCATCATCACTGTCATTTCCTGTAAATGTATCAGCAACATTTCGTAGAATAAAGGATTTTAGCTTCAACTGCCGGGTTCGTTGGGAAGGAGCGCCTCAGCCTCCCGACACCCGCTCTGCTCCCATTCCTCGCTTCTCCCAAACATCCTTCCAAGTAAATAATCTCCTACTGAATTTTGTGCCTGCGGGAGCTAATTACCAATCACACTTTAATTGAACATGCAATGTCAGTTTAACAATTGGAGTGTAAGATATCGCTTGGAGGTGCTAATAGGATGGAAAGGCTTCTCCCTTAGTCAAGATTGCAGAAAGCCTTAGCAGCTCTTAGTTCATCACTTGTCGAAGCAGCCACTGGCCGCAGGCGTGCTGTGCTTGGCGAAGGCTGGCCTGTGAGGGTGGCCAGGACAGGCTCAGCAATAATTATATTCAAAAGATTGTGAAAGTTCGCTGTTCATCATTATTTAGATCTGCACACAAGTGTGCACCCACAATCCTTTTCCGTTGTTTTCAGTTCTTCCTCCATGGGGATGTTTTAGAGGTGAAGGGACCATTGCGGAGGAAAATTTGGAACGGAATCAGCCCTAATACAGATTAAAAAAAAAAGAGTAACAAGCTTCCTTACCTGATAGTTTCATCCTGGGCCAGTTGGGGTCCTCCAGGAGTTCTGGCCTACAACTAGTTCTGCTCTTGCCTTCTGGTGCAACAGGGAACCTCTGCGCCATCTTCTGTCCAGCAGCCCTTCTCATGTTTGAAGGCTGAGACAAGTTCTCACCTTGATTTTTTCCTTTTCAGGCTACACTTAGCCATTGTTCACATTGATCAGAAACACAGCTTTCATGACAGAAAATTCAGCAAAACACCTTCACATGTTTTAAATGTAATTCAACAATATTATGTTCGAAAGTACTGTTACCCTGGGTAACTTCTATATCTTTCTGAGTATATCTAAAGAAGATGCTAAAAATAGGTTCGATGCAGTAGTAACCAAACTGGATAAGGAGGCCTCATATATGGGAAATAAACTCTCACACTGTTAATGAAGCTGGCTTGAAGTTTCCATTTTCCATGACTTTGGAAAGCTTTTTCTTGAAGTCTTTTGGAGTTAAGTCTCTCCTCCTCCAAGTTAGCAGGTCTTTATGGAACCTTGCTCTAATGGAGGGAAAGGGCCACTCAGCCTTTGCAATGTGCCCGGTGTGCTATTAGGTAAGCCTAAAAGGGGTTTGAGAAATTAATTCTGTATTATTTTTAAGCCACTTTGATAATCAAGCCCCCAGACTTTGGGGGACACAGAGCATTCTGGCAATTGTTTTCCCAATGAAAATTTAACAAGATAGCTTACAAAAAGAAAAAAAGGGAAGAAGGAAAAATTGAGGGAAACTTTTATGTTACCTGTCCCAACTGCCTTGCAGAGAATAAAACCAGAAACAGGGACAACATAGCATTAGCCCTTCATCTGGACTGAAGCAGCAACATGGGCAAAACCAACAAACAATTGATTTAAAGAAAGAACTCTCTCAAAGGCCTTAATGATATTTTGCCTGTGCACGCAGGGTGGGTTGTAACCACCACTAACTGGATAGTCGCCAATCTTGATTAAAATGATAGTGTTGTGTCCCACGGTTTTACAGATGAGACCAGAGACCAGTTGGTATTTTTAAGAGGAGTTTATTACCTGCGCAGGGACCAACACTCTGGTAAGAGTGCGGTCCCTAGCAGAAGAACAACGGGGTTTTTATGCTTTTACAATCAACTTCAGTCAAGTGAGCAAACAATAGAAAATTACAAAGTCACATAGGCAGCGGTCTATCAGGTTGAGCAGGCTAGATACAGAAGCTGAAGGTTTGCGGTTAGTCTATCTTTTTAAGTTTTACGCCTTTGACAAGCTTTGCCCATTTTCTGAGGGAACGTCCTGTGCATGCCTGGGGCAGCTGATAGGCATCCTGTTATGCTAATCCTGTTATGCTAACCTAGTGCCAGGAGGGTCCAGCCTAACAATAGGGCTGTTCTGAAAACACTGAACTGTAGCATGTGGATGCCACATAAAAAGCAAGTGACCAAGGGATGGAAATTCCAGAGGAAAAGACTCTTGTGCTAGCAAGCATAGCGTTCTCCCCTCTCTTGGTCCTGAATCAGCTCTTCAAGGGGAACGTGTGCTTCGATTCGTTGACTGAGGGAAGTGCATTTACTTCAGGCCCATGCCTGGAGCTAGCGCTCCATGTGCCAAAGGTGATGGACTGCAGCAAGCAGTCTCCAGTTTCTAAACATTTGAGCTCTACCCAAAGAAAGGTTTTTCTGCACCGTTCTTCCAAGCTGCGGCCTCTCTCCTCATGCCAGAAGCCCTCTTGGCCAATTTCTGCTTCCTCCTAGGAAGGAAGGAGTCACTGAGGCTGAGCTTAACTGCTTCTTTCATACTGTGACTGCCAGCTCCAGACTTCTGCAAAATCCAATAATAAATAAATAAATGGGTAAACTAAGACACCATGGTTGGGTTGATGGAGGCAGAAGAAGTGAGGCTCACCCAATCAGCGGTTCAACATTTGGCAAGGTGCAGTAGGACTGGAAGCGAAGGCTGAACCAGGAACAAATAAGGGTCAAATATCAAAGGTGTGGCAGGACTGCAGCTGAGGGCAAAGTCAGGACCAGGTGAGAGTCAAGGCGCTCTCACAGGTCTGGAGGGAGAAGCCTTTCCTTGAGCTCTTGCTTTTGCTCTCTGCAGTGTCCTCCAGACCCTGCCAGGAACAGGATTGTGTGCACACACCATCCATAGCCGGACCTTTTCCATAGCCGGAAAAGAGATCCAGTCATGTCAGCTCCTGAAATACTTGGGCTCCAAGTGCATCTGGGTGTGTCTGATCCATTTTACCGATGTGGATCAATGCAGCTGGGCTGTCGAGGCTATAGATATTTCCCAATAAACTAGTGCCCCCTCCTCCAAAGCAATTGAGTAAACAACAGCCCTTAAAATGCCACACCATAGACCTATATTCTCCCTTCTGTTGAATAGGGATGTTCTGAAGGGATGCGTTTCATAAACCTACGCAAAGGGACACAGCACATGAGTCTCTGCTGTCCCAGAACAATGGAGCTGCGTTCAGAGACAGCGGCAACACTAGCAGACTGCAAGGCCGTTCCAAGAAATGGCAGCCATTTGGGTTGGGATTTGTGCTGACACTTGGCTGGCAACTTGCTAGTACCCCTGCCAGAGAGCTTTGGCTAAGGGGTGGTGTAGAAGCAAGCAAGCAGGCAGGCAGGCAGGCAAGCAGGCAAGCAGGCAAGCAGGCAAGCAGGCAAGCAGGCATGCAAGCAAGCAAGCAAGCAAGCAAGCAAGCAAGCAAGCAAGCAAGCAGGCAAGCAAATCATTTGAGAGCTTGCGTTTGATGGTTTTCCAGGAGGAAACAATGTGACACTGAGCTGATGATGAGTCTCAAAAGGAGTACATAAATATTGGGGTTAGATGCATTTGGAATGGGGGTATAAGATGATACAGCCTTTGTTTTTGAGGCTTTTGCAAGTGCAGCTAATGCATTTTCCTAGCTTTTTACACCTAACTTCTGTCCTAAAAAAGAAACCATCAGAGGGAAAGAAGAGGCAGGAAGAATGGGAGGTTGTGGGCAGTTTCTCGGGTGACTGTAGCTTTGAGCAGGGTGACTGTGTGAGCCTCAAATATAGAGCTAGGTAGGTTTTGTTAGGCTCTTTGGACCTGACATGATGGGAGAGATGTGAAAAAGGTGGAGGGGGATATAAATTACCTGAAGGATAATAATGATCATGTGAACTATCTGAGCACAACACCAAGCTGATTGCTCTTTGCTCCCGTTAATCATCCCTATGGAGCCCTGAGGATCGGCTTCATCCTTGATTTTCTGCCCCCTCCCCTTCAGCATCGCAGCTCCGCTTGCCTGCTGGGGCCCCAGTGGCACGCTGATTGGATGATGCATCTGTATTGCTCAGAGCAGTTCAGGAATTGCCAGAACAAAAGTGAGAGTGGAAAAGTGGAAGCTGACACGGGCCCAGGAGGATTAGTGCTCATGTAGGCAAGCGGGGAATCAGGAGCAGACTTGATGGGGTTGAGTGATGGGTAGCTGTTCTTTGCCGGGAAGGCATTTGCATGGCATGCCCTTTCAGCTGCGTGAAGTCACCTCTGCAGAATGGAGCGAACAGAGCACGTTTGTTACTTTTGAACGAAGTGCTTGCGGGGTAAGGGAGCGGCCTTCTCTGTCCCTCGGTGTGCACATCTGCGTGGGGACAATCACACTCAAGTCACTTCATTTCCCTGTCGCTGACCTGCTTTGAGGTTATGTTGTTGCCATGTGTTTAACTATTTGTTACATTGATCTAGTTTTAAGTTGTGACCTAGTATTCCTAATGTGAGTCATTATTAAGGGAACTTTAGTATAGTAAGGACAAAATCCGCTGCATGTTTGTTGGCTGGGAGATGTGGGGCATTGTAGGGCTTTTTCCTGCAGGAGAGTGTGTCCTAACAGGTATAAAACTGTATCATAAGCCACCTGGGAAGGCCTCGGCAGTTATAGGTAGCCTATAAATATGTGCATAAATAAATAAATATCTTATAAATCACTTCATTTCATTTCATTTTATTCTGTTTCTATTCTGTCCAATAGCCAAAGTACTCTGAGTGGTTTGCAAAGATTAAAGACAATTACAAGTACATAGTATAAAAAGCAACATTTGTACATATGGACAGCACTGATCCAAACTGTTCTAAACAGCAAGCAAAAAGGCCCATCCAGAACTTAATTAAAACCTTATCATGCACTATAAAATGCTTGAGAGAAGAGAGACTTCTTAACAGATAACAATGCTGGTGGCAGACAGCACTGGGGAGATTGTTCCATAGTGTGTGTGTGTGTGTGTGTGTGTGTGTGTGTGTCGGGGGGGGATCACTGTGAAGGCTCTCTCCTTTGTTTCTGCCTTCTGAGCCCCTCTTGCAGAAGGAATGGTTCCTTCCCGGAGATGTGCTCCATCTCAAAATCAGTTTCCACTCTCTTGGGAATGGTGGTTTTGCACAGGGCGACGATGCACTGAAGCAGGAAAGGGCAGAAGGCAGATCTGGCTCTGCTGGGTGATTCGCAGTAGATGGGCAAGGATTAGAGACTCTCGATTGTTTAGCAGTTGCAGCAGCAGTGAGAGCTTTGGTATGGAATGACTGTAGTCTTGGTGCAGTTCTGCGACTCAAAATAAATCTGTGCTCAGAATTCATCCATGTATTTTGGACCAGGTCGTGGTGGGTGGATCTGAGCATTAGCAAAACATGCAGCAGACTACGCAAGCCTGAGGCCTGTTCCTTCCTGCACCAGGAGAACATATAAAACCGAGCTTGGGTTCGAGTGGAGACACGTCATCTGGAAACGAGCTGTAGGAAAGTGAAGAGATGTGGAGTGGGGTGTGCAGGAGGGGCAGTTGCGAACCTCAGGGGTATGCTGATGGGGACTGAGCTGGGATTGTGGTGGAGAACTTGATGAACCCCTTGCGACCTGTTGGAGGCCGTCGTGTGGAACAGGAGTTCCAGAGCACCCTGCAGCGCATGTTTCCCAGGAACTGGTCTATGGGGGACTTCCTCTCCCCATTCCTGCCACCATCTGTGGGGAAACTGCTCCTTAGCTGGGCAGTTCCCCATGTGGGGTTTCATATTTATCCCAAGTGCTTATATTTTGTGGCTTAAGAAAAGGTCTATAAGCTGACCCTTTCCTATGCTGCCAGGAATTAAAAGTCCCTGGTAGCTGGTATAAGAAGCTTTGATGTGAGATATCCACCAGCACTAGAGATAAGATGAACTATTAAACAAATAACTATTAAAGGGACACTTTTCAACACCCTAAATGGGTTACTAATATTTAGCTGGTGTCCTCCTGGCTCTGCTTGTCAGGGCTGATCTTTTATACACTGTGCTCAGCTAGAGCTGAGTTTTCATATCCCGTAACTTCTGTTAGCGCCTCTCTTGATCCATTTTAAGCTGTTGCATTTACCACACCACAGCGCAAAGCACAGATTGCCTCCTACACATGCTGTCTCTCCCCTTTTCTGACAAAGAGAAGACAATTCGGTCTTGTGCTTTGGTAGAAGTGCTGTCAAGGCTGAGGGGATTAGTAATTCATCTTCAGCAAAGTAGGGTATTCAGGAAAGGAAGCAGATTCACAAGATGAATAGCTTGTGAACTGGGCTGCCAAATGGCTTTAAAGCAAAATTAACATTATTTGGTCCCTTTCTCCTGAGAGTACCAGAGATCCAAGTCACAGTTTATACAAGATAAACTTAAGCAGGTCGATTGCATCATTTCAATAACTTGGACTGCCCTAGAATCCTACACATACTTGAGGATCAGTCCAACTGAGCTGTTATATGTTCATTATTAATCTTTTTGAAACTTCCTTCCCAACCATGATAGGCCTAGCTATTTAGTTGTCCACTTTCCTGATCTTTTTCTGAACTATTTCACTCTTAAAAAGCATATATGGTGCCATACTTCATCATTTCTACATATAGCTCTCTATACCCTACATCCCTGCCCTGTGCATTTGTTTTTAAAAATCCCAGAAGTGTCACCAGCAAATCAATGCAGAAAGATGAATAATGGCTTATTTTTACTGCAAACAGCAATAGCAGCACAGGAAATGCTTTATAGCCTGTTTTCTATTTTGGGATGCACAGAAATAAAAAACCTGACAGTACATTCCTGTGCTTGACTACTTGAGTTGTTGTTGTAAGCTCCCTTGAGTTAAATGGCACTCACGTCAGGGGCATGTGTATAGAATCAGCATAGTAGTCATGCTTTTAAAGAATTAACTCTTGTAACTGTAAATAGAAAAAAAAGACAGAAAAATTACAGCTCCTTGACTACAAAATCAATACTGTGCAGCTACTGTATTACAGAGGTGTCTGTGGGGTGTGCATGTATATTTACGCTACAGTTTATTTACAGATGAGTCCTAATGCAGTTAAAGTGCTGGACTGGGATCTGGGAAATCAATGTTCTAGTCTCCACTCTGGCACAAAGCTCACCTAGTGACTTTGGGCCAATCATAGACTCTAAACTTAGCCTATCCCACAGGGTTGTTGTGAGAATAAGATGGAGAGGGGGAGGATTCTGTAAGCTGCCTACAGTTCCTTGAAGGAAGAAAAGTGGGATATAAATATAATAAATACATCAAACATGCTATGTGTTGACATAAAATAAATCCATGGGATAGCAGAGCTGTGCAGAAGGATATGTAGGTGTATTGGGAAACCTCTTTGGGAAACCTAAACATGTGGGAGGAGTAGAAATATGTATGCATTTATTTTTGACATGTTGATATGACTTCTTTTCTGTAGTATGTGAACAGATGTATCCCACAATTCCTTCATGAAGTCCCAAGTGGTGTGTTATTCTCAGAACAGTCTTGAGAGGTAAGGTTACCGAGGGAGAGCACAGCTCATCATGGAGTTCCACAGCTGAACCATGATTGGAACTGGGTTTTCTGCATCCCCAGCAATTCAAATCAAGCTGTTTTCCTCTACATGAATGAAAAAGGGCTCATGCTTGCACATGGTGGAACTTCCTGTACTTCTGGTGGACCTGAACGGCTAGCACTTCTCAGGAGGGGGACTTTCCCATCCTTATTTTTTAATTTGATTTATAAAACCACATCCACCAGTTCCGAAAAAGGACTCCCCGGATGCTGTACATCCAACAACAAAGCAAGATCATATAAATTACACAATGCATTATAATTATTAAAAAAACTATTAAAAACATAAACTACAAGTGCTGCACAGTCTTTTAACAAGATTTACTCTAAGCCAGGATGGTGGATGATACATCATTAAAATTTAATTTCAGTTAAAATTAATTCAATACAATTCAGTTAATTATTAAAATGCCCAGAGAATGAAACTGTCTTTGCCTGGTGCCAAAATGACTGTAATGAGGGTGTTGCCAATTGCAGCACCCCAAAACACCCCAAAAGTAGTTGGCCGGAGGAAGGCCCCAAAAATAGTTGGCCAGAGGGAAGCCACACAGGAAAAACCACAACCATCTTGAATTTCCTTTCTCCATATAATTTTGGAATACAATGAATTTGACCCGCAGCTTCCACTACAGATGGGCATCTTCTGAGTCATGCAGATTCTATGGAGTTGCAGATCATTTTTTGATTTTCTCAGGTTGTGTGCAAATTTAGTCAAAACTAGAAAAGTTGCTGGGAAATATGCTAGAAATATGCTTTACAATGTAGGCACCCCTCATTGTATACATCCCTGTGCTTGTGTCATTCTTTTCTTGTGTAGCCTCCTTTTTCATGCAGTCTTTTCACTGATTGTATACTGAGCTAAAAAAAAAAAAAGTACACAAAATGCCAAGAAAAGTTCCATAAATCATGGTGGAAGTTTTGCATATTTTTCCAAAGAGATGAGGATGAGAAAGCTGATTCCATCAGTGAGTGAACAACAGAATGAAAGATGTCTGACAAATTGTGGAACACGCATGAGTAGATTAACAAAATCCGTGTGCAGGCTGGAAAGAACAGATCTTGCAAAATATTCTTTCCATCAGCCCACACTGGCCTCACTGCCATTTCCCTTTTCCTTCCATTGCTTGTATTCCATGCTCGAAGACATTTTCTGTCTTTACAGGTCACACCCTGGTGCTGACAGCTTATCTTGTCTGAAAGGAAGCTCCCGGGATGTATGAAAGAGGCGTTGCTAACTTTTAGCAGTGAGTGACTGTGTATGCATGCCCCTTGCTCATGCCTCCCCTTGGCTTCTGGGGTGGGGAATGTGGTGTAAAGGGGTGGGGAAGAATTAACATGGGGATGGTCCTAATTTCCAGATTTTATATGTATGTGGCGCAGTGGTTTAAACTGCTGTGCTGCTGGGCTGGTTGATCGAAAGGTTGCCGGTTCAGATCTGCACAACGGGGTGAACTCCCGTGCTTTGTCCCAGCTCCTGCCAACCTGGCAGTTCGAAAGCATGCAAATGCAAGTAGATAAAAAGGTACCACTTCGGTGGGCAGGTAACAGCGTTCTGCACACTTCGGTGTTCAGTCATCCCGGCCACATGACCGCAGAGACTGTCTGCGGACAGACGCTGGCTCCCTTGGCGAGGAAACGGAGATGAGCAGCGCCCCCTAAAGTCAGGCATGACTGGACTTAATGTCAAGGGGAAACCTTTACCTTTATTTGTATAGATATTTATTTATATGTTGGAAGCTGTCCCGAGGCTTAAGCGAATGGGACGGCATAAAAAATTCCAAATGAATAAATAAATAAATTTGCTGCAAAGGCCAGAAGACATGGAGTCTGGTTCCTTCCAGCTTTGGGATTCTATGCATGAGCACAACCATGGCGGACACAGGCTGTGGGGCTCTTGCCTGGGGATGCATGCGCATATCAGCCACGCATTTGTTATTAATATACTGCCCAAACTGCTAAAAGGCAGTGATGTACCCATGTGAGCCTATGCATGTATATTTGTGTGCTGCTTCTACAATGCACACTGGCCATTGAACGCATGCCAAGCAGTTGGGAGCACTGTGACTGTGGGATTGTGTGTGCTGGACTTGGGCACTGGGGAGGCAATCTCTTAAATGCAGTTCAAAACTATCTTAGGCCATCTTTAAAGTGGAAGCTTCTTGAGATGACACACGAAATATACAAAACAACATGAAACGATAACATCCAATAAAAAGAATAATCACAAATAAAACCAGCTGCCCCTAAATCAAGAAAGGGCCAGCAAAAATGGATGGGTTTTCAGAGCTTTCCTGGGCTAACACTCAAGGCAAAGAAATGGCCTGATGAAACTGGTAGAAAATGATTTCAGAGGTGCGGTGCCACAACTGAAAAGGCCCTATTCCTTGTACTTAACAACATAAGCAGAACAGTGGGTTGAAGAATGTGGGTTCAGACTTGTGTTTCATCATGAAGCCTTGGGTAGCCTTGAGCATCTCATGCACTCAGCTCAGTTGGCAACATAGGAATATGAAGGGCATGAATATTGAAGATTTATTGATGCACATTTTCGTTGGAGTGCATTATTACCGCAAAGCCCTCTGCCACCTAATTAGCACCATGGAAATGGTGAATAGCAATAAATGACATTCAAAAGGCACTGAATTGTTCCAAAGATGCATGTCACTGGGACCGGTCACATGACACTGAGGTTTATCTAAGGGCTGCAACGTGTGTAAGTGGAGTATGGATATTTGACCCTGGGCAAGCAGTTGCCATGGTCTGTCATGTCATCCAAACCCAGGCAGCATGGATTGTTTGAGGTCTAAATAACCTTCAAACAACCCAACAACAGACCATGAGTTATTTGAAGGATCTCAAACAAGGTATGCTGCCAGGTTCAGGCAACTTGACTAAACTCCTCAGGGTCTAAACTCCTCAGGGTCTGAATATTCAGAATGGGCAGCCACTTTGGCAATCATGCAATGGGGTCTTTCTCACTGTTTGCTGTGTCTACTGATCTTTGTGGTGTGTACCTAGGACATGGGCTTACACCCAAGGCCAGAGATGTGACACCTATGACCTTCTGAATGATACTTAACTCCAGTTCCCATTAGACCCAAGCAGCATAACTAATGATAAAAGACTGTGGGAGTTGTTGTCCAATAATATCTGGAGGGGCACAGGTTCCCCACCCCTGCCCTAAGTGGTGCCTACACAATATAAGGGTCAGCTATGCCTGCAAGCAATTTGAAACCACCAAAGTTTAAAAGGCAACAGGGATGTTTTTCTGCAGCAGCTCTAGCTAAGCTTGCATTAATTAAGAGGAATAAAAGAGTCCTCAGAGTGATCTGAACTGTGCGCCCCTATTCCAGGGTCAACACGACACCGTCTCACTGTTGTTGTTGTGAGCTTGCAAGCCTGTTCCTAGTTCTCATATCTGGGTCTTGTCTCTACTGAGTCCCTTCAACAATAAGAAAATAATTTCCCTCCTTTCCTCTTCCCCACTGTTAAGCTCACCACCCCTCACACACAACCTCCTACCTGAGTTTTCTCAAGGCTGGGATGCCAGCATATTAACCCATCCCTTTAATTCCACTTAGTGGGGAAGCCCTTTCAACTCCCTTATAATCAGCACTTCAAGGATTCCTGCTGCCTCGGAAAACAGCTTCATCAAGGTCCATAATTCATAACTGTTGCATATGGTGAGGGTTGCAGCTGGCTCCCCCTACTGGTAGCAGTGATGGTCTCATCTGTCAGCCGGTGTGCACAATGCCTTCTGAGCACCTTTGCAAGGAGTCTGAGGGGTCTAAAGATTTTGACTCCATTTTCATAGAAATACCCATCAGTTCTTCCCCTAATGCCTCTTCCCACCTCATAAACTGCTCCACCTGCGTTTGTGCTCACTCCTGGCATGGCTTTTAGTTATTCAGACATAATAGCAGGGCTCCCATATTTGCAGGAATAGGTTCCAAGCCCCCCAGTGGATGCCTGAAACCACAGACAGTAGTGAACACCACAACTGTGGGGTTAGGGGTGCAGGATCCCCGTGAAAGTGGAAAACCACGAATATTTCCAGTGTCTTCATGCCCACTGAAGGACAAAGCAAGTGACTGAGGCTGGCTAGCACCGAGACAAAGAGTGCAGTGTCCCCAGACAGAGTGCAGAGTTCCCTAGAGGTATGCACTGTCTTTCCACTTTCATGGAGTCCTGTGCCCCTAACCCCCCCGATGTGGAGGGCTGATGGTCAGCCTTGGTGAAGTGAAACAGTGGTAACTGAGACAGCAGATGTGGGGGTCCTGCTGCATGCGCATCATGCTTGCACAAATGCATTCCTCATAGAGTAATTGTACCAGCACATTCGAATCTAATGCTTTCTAGGGTTGTTGCCAGGGGACTTGGAAGTCCTAGCCTGATTTCCCTACCACACCTATGAAGACTTCATTTCTTACTTAATCAGGAGCAGACCATGCTTGCACCAGTGTGATGCACATGGCATTTTCTTCTGCAACATCTGCCACAGTGAATGAGGCAATGCACCACCCACCTGCCAGAGGTGGCCCATGACACTGGGTTGCACTGTCAGTGGTAGGACAGCAATGAAAACCCGGAGCTGCGCTACGACCCCTGCCACTGAGAGGAAACGGTTGAGGGTGCTTGCGCACAGCTCGGGCTCCAAGCGACCAAGGAGTGCCATCCTGTGAAATCAGGGGAGGGGAGCTACAGGGCACGGACACTGGAGTTACTGGCCAGATCATTAATCATCTGGCATGGTTTTTATTTTGTGTTGAATGGAAAGGGCACGGGTGGAATACAGGTAGATCTGAAATTGTCCTGATGTTTTCTTTGGAGGATCAAGAAGCACAGAATGATTTGCGAATATAATTGAACTCATTGTCATCGATGACAACTAATTCTTGTCCTCCACTTGCATACCGTCAGGATCAGGGCCTGAGGGACTCTGCAAGTGCCTGCAGAATCAGGAACACCTATGCAGGTGCTTGCTGGGAGGCAGGGATGCAGTGCAGCTGGAGGGCCTGGAGACCAGCATAAAGGGCTTCCCTGCACGGCTGCTCTTTGCCACAGCATGACTTCTCTTGCCCTGGTCCTTATTTCTAGGCTGACCCTGATTCTCATGTACCTGCACCATCCAGCCTGGCCTGTGACTGTCTTTCTGAGACTTGACTCTTGGACAGTGCCTTGCACTGTGGTATCTTGGACTGTGTTTGCTTGGATCTATTGTCTCCCTGCCTTTGACCCTGGACTGTTAAACGAGCAGGCTTCTGGCCCTCTGAACCCTCTGCAGGACTCCACCTTGAACCTGTGCTCTGCTCCGGATGTTGCAACCTTAGCTGCCTGTACACATACCAAGAATCAGAAGCATATTCTTCAACTAAGTAGATTGGCCTGTTAATGATATTAGGGGTCAGGACAGTGTCAGAAATTAAGTCAAGAGACTGGTTTTCCTCCTCTGGCACTTCTTGATTAAGTGGGTCTGAATCAGCGTGCCCAACGAACATCATGCAGCCAGGTTCTGTCTGGCAGCACCAGCCGGCATGGTACGGTCCTTGTGCCATGGAAAATGAATGTCACAAACAACAGCCACCATTGGACGGGCAGGAACAACACCCGAGGTGGCTATTTCCCTGGCAGCCTGTTTTCAGGGGAAGAGACACTGCAGAGCTGTTATGTTGCTGCAATTAGGTGGGGCCATGCTTTTATTAATTAGGCCTTCTCTTCCCAAGACTCATTTAATTATCATCCCTGCTATCACAGATGCTCCTCTCTGCTTGGGGCTGAGAGCCGGATGTGTTCATGACTCATATTGTCCCAGTTATCACCACATGTGTGTTCAAGTGACACTGAAGTGCCCGTTACAACAGAATTGAGATCAACGTGATGCAGCAGATGTGTGAAGCAGAGATCCCCCCCTCCAACCCGATCACAAGCCAGTAAACAGCAGGACAGGTGGCTGGAAGGTGAAGGTGGCCTACCTATCGTCTTCAACTTCCAACAAAACACATCCTGATGTCTCTTATTTATGTGGTTATGCAAAAGGGAAGGCATGTTATGATTCCAGAAGTTCAAAGTTCATGGGAAATTAAAAGAAACCGGAATGCATGCTTTTAATGTTGCAAAATGTCCAGTCCCATTGGGTATCCTCAGAGAAAGTCTCTGCCAGGTGTCAGAAACAAACTCAGCAACTGACGAGAATTACCCCACTCAAGCACTAGGGTCTCGAAAGAGGCACACGCATGCATCCCCAGTGGTACCTGCACAGCTCTTCACCCCTTCCCCCACCCCTTCAAAAAAATACAAATTGAAAACCATTTGGGTGGCAGGTTTTCCTTCCTGTTTCTGAACTTTCCCCTGATCAGCTGGTAGCATCTGCGTAGAAACACCTATGCATGGTGTACATCCCAGGATGCCTCCAGTGAGCATCCTCTAGTCTAGTGCAATGCTTAGGCCTCTTTGATGGGCCACAGTGTTGTCTCTTCCTTATGGTCTACTTCCTCTCCATTTGAGCAATTGGTACATTTCCATCTCCTCTTTTGAGGGATGTCTCAATTTTAACTAAATCTTCCCTGGTTTGGTCAGCTTTCACTCAGGGTTCAGCTTAAAATTTGCTCTGCCATCCTTTTAATGTCTACAGCCAAAAGCCTGGCTCCATTTGGTTTACGTGGAGTATGTCCTTCATGTAGAGACCTGGCTTAACCAAAAATGTTTCCTCGAACCTAACAAATCTGAACGCCTCCCTGTCTGAGCTGTGCATTGAGGCTCCTACTTTCACCTGTCTAGCTGGCCCTATTACCTGGGACAGGTAGCATTTCAGAGAGAACTACCTTTGCAGTTTCCAAGTCTGATTTAATGTTTTTCAGGGGATTATCCTTAGCAAGTAGGTGAGAAGGTACATGTACACATTTGCATCTCAGTGTGAAAAGGCACTAATTAATAGTAGCAGCAAAAGCTGTATTATTCACTGCATCTGCAGGGCACCAGGGTGGGCAAGGCTAATTGAGGGTGCAGTCCAGTATCCTGGGCCCTCAATGCATGCAACCCTCTAAATCCGCGGGATGTGAGGCAAGGTGGCCACCTCCAGTGTCCTGTTTTTGGATTAGAGGAGTTACCCATGATGCCTTTCTCCCCTTAATGTCCACATTGCAAAATGGCTTAAGACAGGAACTTCATGCAGTAACATAATTAATTTATTTTGTCCAGAAAGCTTCAGAGTAAATTGTTGATAGCCACATGTGGGATCCATTGCCTTTGTACAATGATGTATGAACAAATGACTGATGTGGAAAATCTTTTTCTATCTTCCCAAAAGGAGGACATGATTAGCTTCCTTTTACAGAAACTCTAACTGCCTCTTGATGAGCTCGTGATTTTTAGTGTCATTTTTTTGGCTGGGTTTGAGGTCCATTTCTGAAGACCTTGAGCATATGATTGCTTCTTTGCTCCAGGAATTCCTGGATGAAATGGCTTTTCTGGGTCTCCGCCATCTGGGAATCAGCCCTCTTTTGAGCACGAAGAGGAACATCACACTTGGAACCTGATAATAGCTTGTTTTTCTGGACCTCAACAGAATTTCAACAGAATTCAGAATCACTGACCATCAAACAGGGTTAGATCGTCGGCTGGAACCTGTCCTTTTTATCCCGTTGGCTCCAGAGGGTATTGTCGGATCCGTGTGTGTGTGGATGGGTTCTGTCCTCTCACTAAAGATGCTAGAGTAGCAGGATAGGTTATTAAATGCACCATAACAGCTCTCCCTCCCTCGTAAGTTAATCCCATAAAACACTTCTGTATCACCCATCAACACAAAGTTACCTGGTTATTTCACACATTAAAATTAAACGGTTCTATTTTTATGCTTCTGGGTTTTAAGTTAAAAAATAATAGTGCCATCCAATGTGGTTGCCTGTAACCCCTGAACTCAGAGGGAAGAGATCATCCAGGAGAAGCCAGGAAGAGCATGGCAGCAAACCTTTAGGCAGCTGGTATGTAACAGTAACAACAGTATTTTTTACTCCTATTCATGAAAAGGATGCATGGAGGCATCAGGGGGATCCTTCCTATGCAGGGGAAGCCTCACTCCCCCCCTCTCTGCCCCCTTCCCTGCTCCCCCAGCCACAGATGGAAGTGCAGCAGCTGTGAGAACAGAGCTAAGGTGTTGCCTGTTCAGAGCTCCAGCTTCTGTGAGGCTCTGATTTTCCTATGGCTGCATGGACAGCATCTCACAGCTCCAGGATCGTGCCCTAAGGGGTCATATAATGCTAGTCTCACAGTGAAACTGCAGGTACTTATTACAGCTCAGACACATTCAGGAACTCTTTACTGCTTGGAGAGGCATTTCTGGACATGTGGATGAAAGCACTGGATCCATGCACTGGAAGTTCTTAAAGGAAGTGTTTGGTTGCCGTAACCATGGGAATCTAGAGCCAGGGACCCTACTTTAGTTTCAAGGATACTTAGGAAGACACAAAAGTACCTGTGTTGAAGATGATACACATTTTATTGAATATAATGATGAAATATGGCTGCAAGGAAGCATGCACTTCCCCATCTTTGTGGTCTTATAGTTCCCTGAGCAGGCCAAAGGATGTCCTGCAGGCCTCCAAGGAGGCCTGGGAGAGTGATGAGTCAATTCTTCCCCACCAGTCTGAGAACAAAAACCAGTACCGCCTAATGTGGATTTTATAAGTTGTCTCTTGACTACTGCAGAATGGCATTCAGGCTCCCTTCCCCATCCCTGGCAGGGAAACTGCTGGAGTAAGGCAACCAACTTCATTTCCCCAGCAAAGGCAGGGCTTCTCTACTGAATGACTGGGGCAGGCCACTTCAAGGCCATCGCCTTTGGTGCTGCTCTTAACACCATCCTGGAGGAAGCCATTTTGGCTTTTGGACACTGGGAAACATCACTACCCTGTGTGTGGAACTTCCATAACCTTCTTGCCTTCTTCTGGTAGAACATGGGCAATGCACCAGGCACATGGAATGGAGTTGCCTTCCCCAGATAGTTCACTTCTAAAGACCTGGGTGAGGGAAGGCTGACAGAAAATTTTTGAAGGGCACCCCTGATGATTGGGGGAGGTTGAAGGAACTCAGTATGGTTAGCCTGCAGAAGAGAAAGCAGAGGGCGGGGGAACATAATAGACATGACACCTTCTTCAGACATGACACCTGAGGGGCTTTTCACCTCGAAGAGGGCCAGGCTTTGGGGGAGGCCTACACCAGAGCCCCTTCCACTGAGGAGGGGATGCAGCTGTGCTATGTATGCAAAAGGCATTTATCATAGTGGGGGGGACATGCTAATGAATACTGCATGGCTGAAAAGTTTGCTTGTGTCACACACAAATCAATTGCTGGAGAAGTGAGAGGCGTTGGATGTGTGCAGGGAAAATTTCCTTTGTTTGGGAGTTTGTCTCTGTTTTAGCTTCATTAACTATCTGCTGGTATGGAGCAGCAGCAGAACAGAGATGTGTTAAAAAGGAAAACAGTAACTGAAAGCTCCTCCTATCACCTCACCGAAATAAATAAATTAAAAGGAGAAAGGGTGCTTTGGTTTGCTCTTGGTTTCCTAACGCCCATGGGATGAAGTCAGTGAATCCAGCACCCCCACCCCCAAACCTGATTCTCCTCTGCCCCAAAGTAAGTACAGCTCTCTCTAGTGCAGAAGTTCCCTTGAGTTAGCTCCATTCGAAATCGATGTGTTTAATTGTAAGTAATGCCACGGCTGAACATTTTTATGTGAACCATTGTGAGATTTTTAATGGCGTTATCAATTTTTTAAAATAACTAAATAATCTGATTTCAGCATGTTGTTTTTGGAGAAAGAGCAAAAAGCATCCGGAAGGGCTGGAAAGGCACCATACACCTCATTTTTTTGAAGAGAGGGGGGCATTTGCAAATCAGAGGGGGAGAGAGAAGCTGCAAGGGGAAACAAGGGAGGTGGGAAACTATAAGGAGGATCTCTGAGTTGCTGCTCTTTGGCTGATGCTCTGATAGGACACTTCCCCCCATCCCCACCAGCTCACAGAAGCCACACCTCCTAGGTTTGGAACATTACTGCAAATTTAGTGCACACTGATAAATACATCTGGAAAAGCCACAATATGCACAAAAGCCATGATATAAGAGTTCTGAAGAATTCCAGCATGAGGAAGATGGGTTGGAGTGGGCATCTTGCGCCATGCTAGTGAGTCGGGCATCGCAATGCCAATAATAATGCCTACAGTAGATTGCCCCTCATTCTTTGCTACCCCAGGAGGCAGAATTAGCTTTTATGCTACAGGAGAGCAGAACATTAGAAGAAATGCCTTAAGAGTAAGAGCAGTTTGGCAGTGGAATTAGTTAACTGGAGATGTGATCTCTCCTACACTGGATCTCTTCAAGATGGAGCTGGACAACCATCTGTTTGGATGTGCAGTTCCAAATTCCTACTCAAACAGGGAGATAGACCAGGCTGATTTGACGTACCTTGAAAGCAAAATAAGGTCACTGATTTACCTGGTACCCAAGAACTGCTACCCTCTCTGGTGAATAGGGATGACTGGGAATGTTTGGATGGGTGAGTAAAAGTTTCATTAGAATAGATTTCAGTTTGACAGTTTTCTTTGTGTGTGAGTAGAAGTGGAAATTGTGAGTGGGTAGAAGTGACATACAGAAAAAAACCAGAGTCTTTCTTTCTCTGTATGTGTCTGTATGTGAGTGACACAGAGGGAAGAGCACTGAAGGAGTAATGTGTATAATGTAGGGCGTATAAAATATGGGTGAGGAGATCAACAATGCAGGTGTCTGCTGAGGCCAAAATTGCACATGCATTTTCAAACACTTTAATGATCATTCAACCATCTTCCACCACTTTGCTAAATGACATACGTTACCACTATTCTCCAGTTATCTTCCCCCTCTCTCACTCTCACTTCATCATACCTCCTTCTAGCTGGTGCAAGAGAAGACTATGGTTACTAACCCATAATGCATTGGTTATTGACCCAGATTCTGCCCCATAATGCTTTGTGACTGCTGCCAACAGTAGTAGAGTGGAAGGAGAAGGAAAGGGCAAGTGCTCCAGGACTTTTCTGCTGAGCAGCAGCTTTGAATTTCTCTGCTGCAGTGACAGTGTCACGGACGGCCCCTCCATGCTGTGGCAAGGGAATGAGGAGATAACAACGGTTTCAAGTTTTACCATTGTTTGTAACAGATGAGCATCATGGAAGTCAGCAGATGAGGGAAGCAGCTAGAGGCTACTGCTTCCACTTTCTTTCTTGATGGGGCTCCTTCTCCATTCTAGTAGTTTAAATGACAGCATTTGGCAGGATGGTTTGCATTTCAGTTGGCTGAAGATCTGTTAAAGCTCATTGTGCTTCAGCAGTTGAACTTATGCAATCTGAAACAACACTTCCAAAGAAGCTTCCTTCCTAGATAACTATGCATAGGATTGCAGCCCTAATGGTTTTAATACAATGGATGCAATGTTATTTGGTGTGTGTGTGTACATACACTCTCAGAATTAACTCCCGCTGCATTACAACTTCAACACTGCACCAACTACCCACCTTCTCTTTGGTCTCACAGAAGCAGAGTCTTGGCCTTGCCAAGATACCTGATGCTGTCTTCTCAGTCTCTATCCTGTGCCCTTTTCTTTAAAATAAATCACTGCCATGTGCTCCAGCCCTGATTTTGCATTCCAAAGGTAAGTGAACTGGGAGTACCATTTCTCTAGACCTTTGCAGTAACCCATGTTCAGAGTGTGGGCCTAGGTCAAGGAAATGGGCATGGCACAGATACCAAAGGCCACGAAAAGGGAGGAAACAAGTACGTGAACTGCTCTCCCCATCCCAGGGCAGCCCTGTTAGCCTACTGCAGCAAAAACAAAGACCCAGTGGCACCTCCAAGACCAAGAAGGAGCATTAAGCTCCATGGCCTCCAGTCCTCTTCATTTGATCTATGGAGTATTATGCAGACCTTGTGAGTCTTATGCAGTGCATATGATAGTAAGGGATCCGGGAGAGAACTGCAAACAGTGAGGTCAGCAGGAAATTAAATGCAGCAAATGACCAACACACCGTTAAGAGCTGTCAGCCACACCACAGCGGTGGACAACTGCGGCCTCTGTGCCCGGGAGAGGCCAGTTAACACAGAGACACTCGGGTGAAGTTATGTTGGGCAGGCGGGGTCGTCCCCAACTACGTGGACAGGTAGGTGATGCTACAGGGAGGTGAAACGCAGGGCCGTCTTAACGCACGGGCCTGATGGGCACTTGCCCGGGGCCCCATACTAATCTGTGTATGTTAACCCTTGGAAAATTGGAAAACTTCCAAAATTAACCGTCGTTGTAGTTGTCGTAGGGGCCCCAGTACACTGTTTGGCCCGGGGTCCATAATGCTGTTAAGACGGCCCTGGTGGAACGTACCTGTTTCCTGTTCTCTCCGCACACGCACCGCTCGTGCAAAGCTTTTCGTGCTTGCGGTGAAGACGCTGCCCTAGAAGGGGGGAGGGGGCATTATAGGTTTCCTGCACGAGCTCGACATCCAGGCGAGAGCGGCTCCGAGGGCGGGCCGGGGAAGCCCGCGCAGGCAGAGCGGGGTCTCTGCCCCGAGCCCCCGCGCTAGGCTTAGCGCTCTGCGCGGCACCTGTTGGGGTGCTGGAGCCAGTGCAGGGAGGGAGGGAGGGGGCTCTGTCCGCCCCTCGCTCCCTCCCCCTCCCCCCGCCCCGCCCCGCCCCGGGGCGCTCGCCAACCCCCGCAGCCAGCCTCTTATTAAAGTGGCGGGAACGGGCGCCGAGCGGCTCTTTCCTCCGACTGCAGGCGCGCCGGTGTCGCTGGAGACGCTCAGTTCCCTCCCTCCGCCTCGCTCGGCTCCGTAGGCGGCACGGGCGCGAGGCTCCCCGCCCAGCTGCCCTCCTCGTCCAGCAGGTGGGTGCGCGCCCCGCTCCGCGGCAGCTGAGGGGGTCCGGGCTGGGTGGGAAACGGAGCCGCTCCGACTGCCGATCGATGCAAGAGCGCTGCTATAGGGAAGGGAAAGGGGAGCAAAGAGTTTCGGGGTTCACCTGACGCTATTTTTAGCAGTAGTCTTACCGTTGTTGTTGGTACTATTGCATCCACCTGGTAGAAAAGTATCGTTTGTTTATTTGTTGGATTTCTATTCCGCTGCATTAGTCAATAAGGCTCCCTTAGCGGGTTCCACAGTTAAAAACTATACAATAAAAAGGTCAACTTTTCATTTACCTGCCTCGTGCAGGCACTGTTTTTTGAGCCTTTAACCACCAAGGCACAAGCAGAAAAATTTCCAGGTGACATCGGGACCCTCCCTGAACATCTACAGTGTGGAAAGCTCGACCGGGTGAATTTCTATCTGCAAAGAGTGCAGAAGATAGTGACCATGCTTTAGTAATTCATGTCTTTGGGGAAAATGGTAGGTGGAGGCAAGGTTGCTGGTTTGTTGTGCAAAGTTTGTGGGGATTTTTGGTCCCCCGTCATACCTATCCCAGGACATGTCTTTGAGGCTGCCTACTTCTTAGCAAAGGGAGTAATGCGGATTAGCTACTTCCTAAATAGAAGCCTGTTATGCCCCCTGTCATATTGTTCATCACTGGTGGTTAGATGAAAAATGAATGATTAAAAGTAGTGTTGGTGGGAGGATGGATCCTAATCTACACTGGTGGTGGTGAGCCAAGGAGTGGGGAGTGAAGTAATTTTGAATTAATTGCCATAAGGTTTAAATCTGTGGCATGTGGATGCAGCAGGAGGTGTGGGGTATTAAGAATTGAGAGGTGTCTTTGTACATCTGGAGAAGGGAAGGTTACAGGGTGAAGTAACAGGCTTCAAGCTTCAAATACTTAATGGTGGTCATGCAGAAGAGGAAACTTTTTCATTCAAACTGGCAATTTCAGCAAAGCGATTTGGCTCAACATCATGAGCAATTTCCTAATGGCAAGAGCTGCTTGGACAGGGGAGCAGACCCCCGTGGGAAGTGCCCAGCTTTCCTTCACTGGAAATACTGAAGCAGAGGCCAGCTCTTGGAGGCTGCAGCTTCAATCCTACACCACAGGGCTTGCCTTGAGCAGAGAGTTGGACTAGGTCTTCTCTGAGGTTCCTTCCAAATCTAAAATCCTGTGGTTTTAGCACTTATGTTCAGAAACTGCACCTTTGAGCTGATACTCAGTTCCAGGTTAATGTTGGTGGGATGGCCCTGTGGCATAGGAGAAGCACCCTCCTCCCCTGTAAAAGACATACATTCAGCCCAGATTTCAGTCCAGTGCTGGTTGTGTGCCACACATCCTCTTGGAACAGACAATAATGAGTGTACAAGGAAATTAGTATTCTGGTGCTAAGGGAGATCAGGTTATCACATACTATGCTAAGGTAAACCTGGGTTTGCCGCTGAGTATATGCTCTACCCACCATCAGTTCTGCATCCCTGACAAATGTACTGATATGAAATGCAGGCTTGCAAGTTGACAGTTTTAGAAGTATACTATTAAGAATAATGATACACCCAATAGCCAAGAGTCTCTGGACAGCTCACAAAAATAAATAAAAGCCTTTACATCCAAGATTTAAAGCAATGTAAATAGCCTAAAACAGTTGCACTATCTTTAGTGTGCAATCTTAAAATGTGATGTGACCAGATGGGGGAAATAGACAAAAGGGTATACCGGGAGGAGGAGACCCATTGCAGAAGGATTCTTCGCAAGGCTAAGGCTGATTACGAGCTGAGACTTGCCAAGAATATCAAGAGCAATAAAAAGGGCTTCTTTCAGCATGTAAATAGGAAGAGGAAGGGGAGACAAGTAGTGGGACCACTAAATAAGGAGGAAGGAGATCCATTGACTGATATGAGGGAACAGGCACAGATGCTAAATGACTATTTTGCCTCTGTGTTCTCCCCAAAGCAGGACGGGGGATATCCGCATAGGAGATTAGATGAGGCTGGGGACTTAGGGGCACAGATTAGAGTCACCCCCCCTTGAAGTCGAGGGGCTCCTCAGGGCATTGGACATTACAAAGGCGCCAGGCCCTGACGAATTACACCCGAGAGTACTTAGAGAGTTGGCAGGGGTTCTCTCACGCCTGCTGGCCTCCATTTTTGAGACCTTGTGGAGAACAGGTGAAGTTCCAGAGGACTGGAGGGTGGCATCAGTGGTCCCAATTTTCAAAAGGGGTAGTAGAAAGGACATGGGGAATTATAGACCGGTTAGCCTTACGTCCATTGTAGGAAAAACATTGGAAAGGCTCATAATAGAGAGAGATCTAGTGATGCTAGATAGGGAAGGGAGGCTGACAGCCACACAACACGGCTTCCGCAAAAACAGGTCCTGCCAGACAAACCTTGTGGAGTTCTATGACAAGGTTTCGAGATGGCTAGATGGAGGGGATGCAGTGGATGTGGTATACCTGGATTTCAGCAAGGCCTCTGACAAAGTGCCCCATGATATCCTGGTGGAGAAACTGAGGAGTTTTGGGATACACCAAAGCACTGTCCGGTGGATTAGGGCATGGTTGACTGACCGAAAGCAGAAGGTAACCATTAATGGGGAATCATCGGGATGGTGGCCAGTGACAAGCAGGGTCCCCCAGGGCTCTGTCCTGGGGCCGATCCTGTTTAATCTTTTCATTAACGACATGGAAGAAGGGGTGAACAGTCTGCTGATCAAATCTGGACAGACTATGGAAGTGGGCAGGAAACAACAAGATGGCGTTCAATGTGGATAAGTGCAAGGTCTTGCACTTGGGGCATAGGAATAGGTGTCATAAGTACAGGTTAGGTGACAAGTGGCTGGAGAGCAGCACTTGTGAAAGGGACCTCGGGGTACTGGTGGACTGCAGGCTAAACATGAGTCAGCAGTGTGATGCGGTGGTCAAGAGGGCGAACGCCACCCTTGGTTGCATAGCCAGAAGTGTGGCTTCTAGATCAAGAGAGGTATTACTACCACTCTGCATGACTCTAGTGCGCCCACAACTGGAGTATTGTGTTCAGTTTTGGGCCCCTCATTACAGAAAGGATATAGCCAGGTTGGAGTCAGTGCAGTGTAGGGCCACAAGGTTGGTGGCCGGTTTGCAGGGGATGCCGTATGAGGAGAGACTGAGGGAACTGGGTCTCTTCAGCCTGGAGAAGAGGAGACTCAGAGGGAATCTGTTGGCGACATACAGATATGTGAGGGGATGTCACACCGAGATGGGTAGAGACGTGTTCTCCCCTGCAGAGGAAGGCAGGACGTGCTCCAGTGGAGCAAAGCTTAGGGAGCCAAGGTTCCCTTTGGATGCCAGGAAGCACTTCCTGACAGGACCCCGAGGGTGTGGAATGGGCTTCCACGAGAGGTCGTTGAGGCCCCATCGGTGCGGGTGTTCAAGGATAGGTTGGACGTCCACATGGTGGGCATGTCGTGAGCAGAGCCGGCTGGTGCCGGAGGTCAGACTAGATGGCCCGGGAGGCCCCTTCTGACTCACTCTGTTGCTATGTTTCTATGATCAGTCAGTGGGGTTGGAGGATACTTGGGGTGGTGAAGCAAGGAGCTGGCCCCACACTGTTCTGTTTCAGAGACTGCTCAGGCTGCCCTTTTCTAAGCTTTTCAGGGCAGCCATGAAAGTAAGAGGATTACATTTAAAAATTCATGACACACTGAGGGCTGCTGATAAATCTGGCCTTATTGACTGGTTGCATATTCTCATATGGAGAAACAGTCTGGTAGGCAGGGCAGGCATTCAAGGAAGGCATTCAAGTGTTGCTGAATGCTTTGCTACTCTTGTGTTTTTGTCCAAAGAGCTGCTATAACTTTGTACAAGTGATGATGAGGTAAATCATGGGCATGTCGTGAGCGGAGCCAGCTGGAGCCGGGGGTCAGACTAGATGGCCCGGAAGTCCCCTTCTGACTTGCTCTGTTTTTATGTTTAAATATAGGCCAGGAAACCATGACTATGAAAATATGGAGTGGCTTTTAGTGGGATAGTTTGTCTTTTGGCAGAAACAGCATGTCAGTGGGATACCTGCAGGTGCCTGATTTCAATGCTATAGCAGTGCTGCTGTAGGTGTGGAAAACCAAACAAGTGACGTTTCCTTAATAGTGAAAGTGTGGCATCTGAAGAAGCAAACAAGTTTTGAATGTGTGTGTTTTTTAAAATCTGGGTAAAGTCCTCATTCTTGTTAGGTTATTCCCAATTGACAGCTGAGCCAAATTTCAGACATTCTCAACTTTCCTTCCAGATAGAATTTCAGAGTTTATTGTATGTGCGTGTTTAAGCAGTTGTGTGAATGAACAGACGTGGGTGAATATGAACCACAGTAAGTTGACATGCAAGCATGAAGAAGCAGGAGCATGGATGCAAGAAGGGTGCATGCATGTGTGTATGCATGCGTTCAACATTGTTATTTACAGCTATGTGCTTGCTTAGTGTGACGGCACAAGCAGACGCTCTTCAACAAGGCTATATGTGTGCCTCTCACACTGAAATACCACATCTAAAATATCAAATGCTATTCGGATGCGTTTTGTTGCACTTGAGGGTAAACTTATCTATGAATGTACATGAATGTGTTCATATATATGAACACATGTATGAATGAGTGGGAGGTGCTAGGTAATTATATTAGTTATAAACTTTCCTTTAATTTATCTCTGCTTTGGGATGTTAGAGAAATGCATAACGGAGTCAACCAATTTCAATCTATGAGTCCAACCTGCTTTTTCAAAGTCATGCAGTGTCTGTGTAGGCCAGTTAGTAGAGACTGTGTAAAGCCTAATTCTGCACATAGCAGGCTGCTTATATTCCACCCCGACTAAGACTTCAGCCAAAACAAACTATGCCGTTTGCTTTCCCACAAACCGGCAACTGCCTAGAATTGTGGCCACATTTAAATCATGCTTTTACAGGGTCAGATCAGGGTGGCCAGCATCAGCCCAAAGGTGCAGAGGGAGGCATTTGCCTCCCTTGGAGGCAACTTGGAGCCCTTTAAGTTAGACCCCTGGCTTTAAATGTCAGTGGCAGATTTTGAACTGGGGTCATTCTGGGCCACAGCTTCCATCCATGCAGCAGCTTCTCTTCTCTTCTCTTCTCTTCTCTTCTCTTCTCTTCTCTTCTCTCTCCTCTCCTCTCCTCTCCTCTCCTCTCCTCTCCTCTCCTCTCCTCTCCCCCCATGTCCCATGAAATCTGTTCATGAGGATCCCCAGCACTCCAGGTGGGGGATGCGATGGGGAAAGGGGATCCTTTCCACCAGCAGATGCCGTCCTGTAGCAGACAGGTGTGAATGGCTCCAGCTTATGGAACTGTGGAAGTCCCAGTGACAGGCTGGAGCCATTCGAATGGCTTTACGAGGGGAAGGGAGCATGGGGCTATCAGTGGCTACTAGTCCCAGTGACCATATGCGGCCTTCAGGATTAGAGCCAGTGAGCGGAGGTGTGTGCGAGGCCGAGGACCGCGGGCAAAAGGGTCCCGCTGCAGCCGTGTCGCACTTGTGGGTTTCTGTGGGCAGCCGCGTGGCCACGGCATGAACAGAATGGCAGACTCGGTGGATTCTTGCTCTGACCCAGCAGGGCTCTTCTTATGCTCTTGTGTGCACGTAACATAAAATAACACAACACGCTGGAACATCTTTTGTCCCTTCAAAACTTTTGAGTATTGGATGCCTTCAGGGTTGAAAAGAATTGCTAACAGGTATTTCTGGATTACTTTAAAGGTCCCTGTTGAAACCTTCCATGACCTGGTGCCAGGTGTCCATCCCATGCTGCTGGGGACAATGGGAGCTGTAGTACAGTACATTTGGAGAACTTCCACAGATTATGGAAGTTTGTCCTAAGCTTTTTAGGATGTTATGTTTTATATGTTAAATATAAAATATTTAATTATTTATTGATATAATTTTGTAAACAATTTTACAATATAAATACTTTTATTATAGCAGAATATAACATTATATATAAATATATAATACACAAGATAAATTTAATAAATAAACATATAAAATATTTATAAGTATATAATATTTAATATATTTTGAAACTTAGAAAAGCTTTGGGTGGGAATGAATAAATGGTTTTAATTAATTAATTAATTAAAAGTTTTTCTATCCTGTCCCCTACAAATGCCTTGGGATGGCTTACAGTAAAAGGGTGAAACTAAAAATTCTACAGGAGGAAAATTAAAATATTTATTTAAAAATATATTTTAAATATATGAGAGGCAGTGTAGCGTAGTGGTTGAGAATGTGGGAATGGACTCAGGTGATCGGGGTTCTAGTCCCGGCTTGGCCATGGAGCCAAGTGGGTGACTTTGGGCCAGGCACAGACTCCCAGCCCAACCTACATCTCTAGGTTGTTGTTCTGGGGATCAAGTTGACCCCAGGAGAAGGAAGACGTGGAGGATGTTAGCAGCTTTGAGTGCTTAAAAAAAAGGGAAAAAAAAGGCAGGACGTAAAACAAACGAACAAATATATATCCATTAACTTTTGTTAACCCCCCTCCCCTTTTAAATTGCCTTTCCCACACCTCTTTATATGGAAGGCCTCATATATTTTCCTGGCTCTTTCATGAGGTGGTATAATAAGCACTCTGTGCAGTATGGCAGACGATATAATGTGTTGTTTAATGCGAAGTGAACAAAATTTTTTAAATCTTACTGTCAAGTTCCCATTGCCCCTCCCATGTGCGTATGGCTGGGAATTCACTTACATTAAGTCGAGACAAGGCATAGATTTTTTAAAAAGGGACAGAAGTATCTAGGTTTATACTGTTTTCCTAGGAAATACTATAGCCTAAACTAGAACCCCAAAGATGGCATATTTCTTTTAAAGTACTGTGTATAAATGTGTCTGTTTAGACCAACTGTTTTAGACAGTTGGTCTAAAATTTGACACTTTTTGCAGGTGGCTGTTGACATTCCCACATGAATGCTGTACATTTCAACATACACTAGTTGTATCCCCATCAGTCAGACACAACAGCGAGAGTTGTTCATTTTGTTTAGGTTACTGTCGGCTTTCACTTGTGTATCCGAGTTTCTGTCCATTCACAAAATTCCTCATAAATTCTCAGTGTATGCATGTAAGTGAATGCTACTGATTACTATATTTTGGACATTTGTTACAAACAAACATCTACAAATCCAGGAAATTCTTTGACAAGAAAGAGCAACATAGGAACCTGGAAGGAATCCTTTTCAATTTTGAATAAAGGATAAGCAAGAATTTAAGCCTTTAATGCATCCATAGTTACGTCTCTATAATTTTTGAGCCACGGTTATGTCTCTAACTTTAGGTAAACATAGCAAGCCTTGCTGGTATGAGCTCAGAAAAGCTTTGAATGAAATGGGTAAATAAGAGGGTGAAACTAAAAATTGTTGTTTATTTATTTGAAGGGATTTAAACATGGATTCTTTCCCCCATTGCAACACCCAAATTTGCATTCTGTTAAAAATAATAAATCACTACATAATACATAGCAAGTCAATGACAGCAACCATTGGGTTAGAATACACTGTCTGCACAGTGGTTTTAAATCTCTGAATTCATGCTCTAGGATGCTCTAGGTATAGGAGAGCAGTCGAAGTGGATGGCTGATTCTTCCATGGACTAGAAGCTTGCAATTGGCAGGATGCAAATTAAAGTTCCAGATAAAATGCTTGCTATGTCTCGGCCTTATTTCTGAACCATGAAGGGTATGTATGGTGATACTTTTGTGTTCCCTTTACACTGGTTGGTTTTCCTTTTCCAATCTGTGTGCTCCCTCTCTTTTCTCCTCCCTCCCTCCCTTAATTCCTTCCCTTCCCAAGCTGTCTCCTGCTCAGGAAGAAGACCATGAAGAGCCCCCTTGTGCTGATTGTGCTGCTGTCCTTGCTAGTGGCCAAGTTCTGCCATGCTTACTGTGTTGAGTCTCAGGAGCCACAGCTGCCCAGTGGAATCCAAGCCAAGGTGAGCAGCTGGAATGGAGAGTGGCAGGGGAACGGGATGGGCCAGGGGCTCGGTGAGGATCTGCCTTAAACTTGCTCACGCCATTTTCCTGATGGAAGGCAGGATAAGTACGTGGCAGTCTTGTGCTTCCTAGGAATGTAGTTGAGGGTCCATATGATGCATCTGAGCAGTTTTTCTGCAGGCAGGAGCATCCTTCTTGTAATGGAGCAATGGAAAGGGTTGTGTTAAAGGAGACCGGAGTGGAGCGGGTGCAGCTTCGATGCAAAAGGGAGGGAAACTATGGCAGCCCCTGAAGTGACATCTGTATATATTCCCCACTGAAGGAAAGGAAAATTTTAAGAAGACTAATGAGTAGCAAGAAAAGGGAACTGTAAAGGGGGGGGGGAATCCCACCATTTTTGCCATGACTGGCATGGGATGGGCTTAGGAAGTGCTGGGTGTCCATCATGGACTCTCTTCTTTCACAGTCTCCGTGGAATTCCTCTAACTGGACCTGGGGTGTCTGGAGATTGAGCCTCACTTCTTCTCTAGTTGAGAAAATCTTATATTCAGTGAGGATGCAAAAGTTAGTCCAGCATTTTGCTCTATCTAAATAAAATGTATTTTTAAAAATCAGTATGGTCTGCATTTATGACCAAGTTGGACACGGCTGAATGGCTGATGATGAATTCAACTGTGAATTTTTTTCACAGAACTCTTTAACACAACTGAAACGTTTGCTGATGTAGTAGGTGATTTTTAATGGAATATTCCATGCCAGAAAGATAGATCAAAGTTTATTAAAGACTCCGGAAACACATCACAGAAGGACTTTTTTGCAGTTTGAAACCCCCTCCCCACAACTTATAGGCCTACTGTTTTTTAACAATATGAATATAAATGAATTAAACCATTTTCTGTATAGCATCAAACATACAACAGAGCTGATTTGATCTTAGTACTCCATATTTATTATTTATATCCTGAGCTTTTCCTTTTGAGGATCTCCTGACAGTCTTATTCTCCTATCAACAACCCTATGAGGTAGGCTAGGCTGAGGGACTGCGACTGGCTCAAAATCACCCAGTGAGCGCCATGGCTGGATGGTGGCTAGTGCCCAGAACCTCCGAGTCCCAGCCTGGCACTCTTAACTGCTCTACCACACTGGCAGTCAAGATAGTGTGTTAATCTTTTATCTAAGACTAAAAAGTAGAAATAGGACCTAGGACAAGATCAGTTCATGCCCTAGCCCTAGCCTTTCGATTTGTGAGTGGGAGCCTAAAGATACACAATCAGTGGAAGCCAAATTACTTTTTATTATTAAATGAAGCTATTAAGTAAGGAAACATGGAAACAGAATTTTTTTAAAAATATATTAAATAACACTGGAGAAATTAACTACTGGGGGTGCATGCACAACCTTTATATTGGATATGCTTCTTAAAGTCTCTTCTGGATTTAAAAAAATATTAAAGGTTTAAAAGGACAACATGAAGAAAGAAGTGGCTTTCAGAAACAATAGAATGGAAAACATATCGGACATAATTGGAGGTGTGATCCAATTGGGTTGAGGGTGATATTCCAAACTTGGAGGCTCAAGCACATCCAGTGCAGAGGGTGGAGATGGCAGAGATGACCTGCTTCTCAGCTGCTCCACGCATTCTGCATTTTCAGTAGATGGCTGTCTTCGGCTGTCTAGCAAGGGCATCTCTGAGGCAGAGGGACAGAAGTGACTGTGGAGTGAGTGCAAGGTATCTCATACCCTGGCCTCTCCAGCCTCCTCCCCTCCCTGCCCCCTTTCCCCCCTCTCCAAGGTTGCTTTCCTAGCCTTAGAGAGCAGCCAGTGTGGTTCTTTCCATTGGTGAGGGGTTGTGCTGGGACTGGAGGTGTAGTTCTTAGTTCTGAGGCTGACCCTTGGATTTGGGACTCTAAACTGGCCTTTGGACCCTGCACACGATATCTAGGAACTACAGGATTACTCCTTAAGTGAATTAAATGCGACTGAAGCTAGTAAATTTTATTAAACAGGTGCTTTTTGGAAAAAAAAGTTTGGCATGTTAGGTTGCATAGAGGCAGAGAGAGAGCGATGAATTCCACCCATAATTTCTTAAAGAATGTCAAAATTAAATCAATCAAAGGAAGAAATTATCAATGAATTTGTGAATGCTTTGAAATGTTTGTACTCATAACATAAGATGTTGGGAGAAGAAATCAGTTCCTTTAAAAAAAGGCATGGTAGTTTGAATATGTCAGCCTAATGAAAGATGACAAAAGAACCTCCGTAACATAAGATGAAACAAGAGAGAGGGTAAAAGGCTTATTTTAGAAGATACCAGGCTGTGGATCTCTAAAAGAGTTTGTATGGATGCTGTTGGATTGCAACAGCAAGCATAGCCAATGGTCAGGGTCAGGGATGACAGTCCAAAATTATCTGAAGGGCCAAAAGCTCCCCACCCCCAGCTTTCATAGCTCTTCTTTTCCAAGCTGCAGTTCACCAAAAATCATTTTCTACCACTGTCTTTAACATAGAGAAAAGGGCGACTTCCAGCCCTGCCACGCAACTGTAGGAGAACCAGATTCTCTCATGTTACATCGACAAGCAAACATTTAAGTAAAGACCCTATGGAAGTAATTCCTCCAGGGTAGCATGTTATCTTGCAAAAATAAGCAAACCAGCAAATAAATACACAAATAACAATACTGTGGAATATAAAGACAAATGGACTTATTTTGGTGTAAAATTTCAAAGGTCATGGCTGGTTTTTCTAGGCACATGAAGTGAACTGAGAAGATGGGTTTGCACTTTGTTTGGCTAAGCGCAGCCTGGGCTATGCACCTAGCAGGATGAGGTAGCAGGAGTTCTGAGCTGATAGAGCTGGGTCTGTCTTGCTTCATTCTGCGGAGCAGAGGTGCGTATTTTGAATGCACCTTCCCAGCAAGTGTAAGAATTGCCCAGAAGAGAGTAGGCAGGGCTTTGTCCTGAGCCTCCAAACTCTCTCCTTTTCTCGTCACAGCAGATCACAAGAAGCTTCTACCTACAAAGTTTACTATGTTAAAGGTGACCAGCCAGAACTGGTACTTGATGCAAAGAGAATAATATGAAGGTTGTTAGCAAGAGGCATCCATTGAGTTAAGACCCTCTAATTGTGGAGTTAGCTCATGCCTGTACCAGGAGTTGATTCCAAACTGATTTCTTCTCATCCTCTCTTTACTAAACAGAGGCAGTTCCACCCTCAGGGAGGCTTGCATGCCTTATGGGTTAGATTGCAGGAATGCTAAATGTGTCTTAATTGGTCTGCTCATTTGACTTGATGTTGGACCATGGGGCTGAAAAAGTTGCACCCCTCTCCCTCTGACCCTTTCTGTTCCATCATGTCTTCCTGCTGAACCAGTGGCACTTTGATTCTCATTAGCAGCTTGGCCTATCTTGCTGCTGTCTGACCTTGGTGTTTCAGCTAAGCACCCTGACCCCACCTCTTCTTCCAGTTTCTCTTCAGATCCTGAAATAGCCAGTTTGGAGAAGCTGCACCAAACCCTACAGCTTAGGAGTTCTCTTCCAGTTGTGCTGTTTAAAAAATACCCCCCCAAAACAAACAAACAAAAAACTTGCAGACAATTTTTGCATGGGGAATCTGTAAAATGATACCTCTCACCTGTACAAGTCTGGTCATGCAGTCTTCTCTAACACATTTGCATTCTAAAACCTTATTATGCTGCATGCATAAACCATGCATGGGCCATTCTTTGCACAAGTTATGGAACACCTTGGTTTCTTGTTGGCTAAAACTATTGTCTCCTCTCTGTATTCCAAGTATGGGAACAGGCTGTCAGTGTATAATGGGTCTTTAATCTTATGCAAAAGGAATATTCTTTCATAGGATATGAAAAAGGGAAGTTCAAAAGAAGATGAGGTAGGTCTTCCCTTCCCCTCCCTTCTTTCTTTATTAAAAAGAGCTTTATGCAGTCCAAATTGCTTTTGTGGACAAGACACAGCTGGAGTTGTAAGTAGAAGCTTTTATCCAATCCCTTATGAATTAGATCCATTGAGCACAAAAAGCTCAGAGAAATTGAATTCTACCTTCTACCACCACCATCTCTTCTTGCCACTTCCCTACCATCCCCAAAATGCCTCAATTTATGGCAACTTTAAGGCTCTTGCAAAACAAGTCTCCATTTTGGATGTTCCTGATCTTTGATCACATTTTACTTTCTCCTGAAATTACTTCACTTTCAGCAGCAGCAGCAGCAGCAGCAGCAGCTCCAGCCAGATTAAATTAGAGTGTCCCCTTTTTTCTACCTCAAGGCAGATTGAAACCTTGAATGAGGATATGTAATTGGCAAAGTTTTCCAATAGAAAACCTGCTCTGATGATCAGGAATCGTAATGGAACTTGTATTGAGTGGCACAGATCCTATAAAAATGGGGAAGTGTTCTAATACCAGGTGCAAATCATTGTCTCTTTACTAGCAGCTATTCCTCCTAAAGGAGATGCAATTGGATTTAGCAAACAATCACGACAGCCTTGCTTCCAGGACTGTGTTTTCTCTGCATCAAAACTTCCAAGTCAGCCATTGAAATAAACATCACAGAATTTTGGATTTGGCTAGCTTATTTCATGATTTTTTTTGTTTGCAAATGATTTTGAATGTTTAGAACAGACTTTCCAAAGCTGGTGCCTTCCAGACATTTAGGACAACAGTGGCCATCCTGCCTAGACACTGGCCATGCTGATTGGGGATGTGGCTTCCAATGCACCTGGATGGGCTCTGGTTGGATAAAGTTGGTCGAGGATGACAGAGGACATGGCGTTGGAGATGACTGAGGAAACCAGCTGTAGATGTTCAGTCACCAGATGCTCTGTGCAGTATGAGTGGCATCTATCCAGTGGAGTGTGGAACATCTGGGAGAAGGCATGAAAGGAGCCTGGGGATAGGTTGGAATTCAAAGCTACAGCCATGAGTGAGGTCTGCAAGACTGGCGAAGTAGCAATAGAAACAATGACTTCATTCAGACAATGCAGTCTACACCCAAGGGTTGAGAAGGACTTGCAATTGGCTTGTCATTGAACCATGGGTGGTTGATGAAATGTGGATTATTGTGGTGTATGAATTCAGCTGAGGCAACAAACCATGGTGAACAAGGCATAGTTCAAAACCTAGCAACCATGGGCTCTCTTCATGGGTAAGTTTCTGGTTTACAAGCTATGGCTTGTTAGTGCAGTTGGGTTCAGACAACATAATATTTATTTATTTATTGCAACTGTATGCTACTGCATAGCCAGAGGTTCTCTGGGTGGCTCACATATAAATATAACAAATAAAAGTAAATAATAACAAACAAATCATAAAACATAATTGAATTAAAATACAATATAAATACAACTATATAAATAGGAAACAGGAGGAAAATACAATAGAATATCCCATCTTTCAGCAACAGTCTATGGTTCCGTGGCAACCCAGTTTAAGAGGGCGGGTTCCTTTCATAATCCCGCTCCTTCCCAGCCCGTATCAGCATACGTTAAAGATGATGACACACTGGAATGCACTGGTTCTTTTTCAGGAACAGACTGACCTTTCCAAATGGATTCCTTCCTTCCACAACAGGCTTTAGGGACTGTTCCCAAATGACCAATCAGGAAGCAAGCAATTCGCCCATCCAGCCCAGCATTGTCTGTTCTGGCTAGGAGTGGCTGACCAGAGTCTCCAGCAGAGGGTCTTTCCCAGTTCTTTGAACTGCAGAAGACAGAAATGAAGACTGGGACCTCCTGCATGGGAAGCATGTGCTTACTTGCTGAACAATTGTGCTTGGGTGGCCATATGCCCTGCTTTGCAGAGCATCTTTCTTGACTTTAAGGCCTCTCAGAGGACTGCTCTCTACTTGAAGGGCTGTCCAATCCAAGTCTAATTTTACAAGCAAGAAAACTATTAATGGCACTGAACTAGGGCCTTCCAGTTGCACCTCAACCTGACCAGCAGAGTGAGCAAGGAGGACACGGTCAGAGTCTGCCTCACTGTGGTGAAATGTATCACATTTTTATTTAAATAATAACAAGTTTTCATTTTCTAAATTGGCACCTGCACAAATGTCCAAATTACTGGCCTCTTTTGGCACTGAGCCAATGGGCACCCTATGCCGAATTGAAAAGCTCTGCCCTTCTGAATGGTTTGAGATGCCGTGGGTGGCAAGACTGAACTGTGACCTGTGGCAGACAACTAGATTCCCTCAGTCACAGGAATGCACAAGTGGCATTTCCTGCAGGCCTTGGGAATGGATGTCCCTCGGTCGCCTTACAGGTCCTGCTTAGTCAATTCATATTATGTTCTACCCGAGTGTTCAGAAGCCTCCCTCCTACACCTGAGTAGGAGCCATAATCCTGGAGGATTCTCCCCACCCCTCCTGTTTTTTTTTAAAGTTTTATTTGAAAAATTATAATCCTAAAAAAACAAAAAGAAAACTACAAACAACATCCATCATCAAAAACATCGTGCCCGCTGGGTCAGCCCCCACACCCTTCTTTTTCAATTTCTGATAACTTAAAAAAAACATTTAAATCTATGCAAAGTCCCGTTTCTCTAGCCAATAATAAAAAGAGTCCCAAGTTTGAAAGAAGTCAGTATCTTCCTTCTCCTTCAATGATAAAGTCAATCTATCCATTTCTGCACAGTCCAGGATCTTTTTTTAGAATCAGTTCATTGGTAGGTAGTTCTTCACTTTTCCAGTGTTGAGCGAATGCAAACCTTGCCACAGTGATTACATGTAAAATCAAATACATTTCTTGTTTACTAATGTCCTCCGGTATAATGCCTAATAAAAAAACTTCAGGTTTAAAAGCTAAGGATTTTTGTAACATTTCCTCGAGCCATTTATGTATTTTAATCCAATACTTTTTCACATTATCGCAAGTTCACCACATATGATAAAAAGTACCCAATTTATGTTTACATTTCCAACATCCATTTGACATATTTGGAAACATCTTAGCTAATCTATCTGGTGATAGTTACCATCTATAAAACATGTTATACAAGTTCTCTTTATACGAAGTTGCTAATGTTACCTTGATATTTCTCTCCCACAGCTTTTGCCACTTTTCTAATTCAATATTATATCCAAAATTTTGTGCCCACATTATCATAGTTTCCTTAACCTGTTCCATTTTCCTATCAAGTAAGAAGTCATATAATCTTTTAATCATTTTCTCATCTGATTTAAGCATCACTTGATCAAATGCTGTTAAGTCCTTATAAAAACCCCACGCTTTACAATCTTTAGCATATCTTGATTGTATCTGCACCTTATGCCACCAAGAGACATTAGATCCCTGTTCTTGTGTTTCTTGATTCAATTTCAGTCCTCCATCCTTATCCAAAATGTCCTCATATCTTATAATCCCTTCAAAATTCAATGCATTTGGATACACAAAAGCTTCCATGGGTGAAAGCCATCTTGGTAATTTATTATACAGTTTTATCTTTAACTTTTCCCACACCGACATTAATGTTTTTCTAATATAGTGACTTAAAAAAGAACCATGTGACTTAGCCTTCTCATACCACATATAAGTGTGCCAGCCCATTTGCAAATCATGCCCTTCAACATACAAAATTATCTTATTTCTTAAAGTTATCCATTCTTTTAGCCATGTTAAAACAGAAGCTTGATAATACAACATCCAATCAGGGGGACCAAAACCCCCGTTCTCTTTAGCTTCCTGAAGTATTTTTAATTTAATCCTTGGTTTCTTCTTTCTCCATATAAATCTTGAAATTTGAAAATTTAAATCATCAAAAAATTTTCTATCAATTTTTATGAATCATTTGAAATAAAAACAGAAGCTTTGGTAATATATTCATTTTAACAAGTGCTATTCTTCCCAGCAAAGATAATTGCAAATTAGCCCATTTTTCCAAATCAATCTTAATATCCTTCAGTAGTTTATCGTAATTGTCTTCTTTCAGAGTAGTACACTTAGCTGTAAGATAAATTCCCAAATACTTAACTTTTTTGACAATCTGCAAATTTACTTGTTCCTGCAGGGTTTTCTCTGGTCTTGTGTAAAATTTTTTACTAACAGTTTCATCTTTTCTCTATTTATTTTCATCCCAGTAACCTCGCCATATTCTTCAATCCTTTGTAGGAGTTTAGGCATTGTTGCAAAGGGTTCCTCTGTTATGAAAACCAGGTCATCAGCAAATGCTTGCAATTTATAGCTTTCATCTCTAATTCTGGTACCTTTAATGTCTGCATCATCCCTGATATTTCTATTCAACAGTTCTAAACTCAGTATAAACAACAGAGGTGATAACGGACATCCTTGTCTTGTACCCTTTTGTATCTCTATAACCTTTGTAAATTCTCCATTAATTATAATCCTAGCCGACTGCTTTTGATAATTGCTTGATATTGCATTAATAAACTTTTCACCAAACTCCATTTGGGTCATCTGTTGCTTCATAAATTGCCAGTTAACATTATCAAAGGCTTTCTGTGCATCCATAAATAATAAAGCCATTCGTTTTTCCATATGTATCGCATAATACTTTAGGATATCCAAGATAGTTCTCAAATTATTCCTCATTTGTCTTTTAGGCAAAAAACCATTTTGGTCTGAGTGAATAAAGTCTGTTAGAAACTTCTTTAATCTTTCTGCCATTATGGAGGCAAAAATTTTGTAATCCACATTTAATAATGATATAGGTCTATAATTTTGAATCTGTGTTAAGTCCGTATCTTCTTTCAGTATTAATGTAATATTTGCCTCTGTCCAAGTATTTGGTATTTTAGCATTTAACAGTGCTGCATTACATATATCTTTAAGAAGCGTAGCAAAGACTCCTTCAAAGGATTTATAAAACTCTGCTGGCAGCCCATCTGGGCCAGGAGTTTTATCATTCTTTTGCCACTTAATTGCCTCTATTACCCCACCCCTCTTGTTCATGCATAATGTCAGCAACACCGAGAGAATTTCTAAGAGCCACAAAGCGTCCCTCCACTTCGGACCATTGAGGGTGGCCAGAACAGCCCACTGCTTGGAAGAACTGCCAGAGGACAGTCCTCTACTTGCAGTTCTGCCCAGTCCAAGGCTGGCTTAAAGTCAATGGACCCTTAGAGGAGAGAGCCTTGAAGCTGCCCATCCACACCATGCACCTGAACCGGCAGGCACACAAGTCATCCGGTCATAGTCTTCTCCCCCATGTCATGTATTTCTATTAAAGTATAGCTGTCCTTTTAAAATTTGTACCTGCCCGTGTAAATGTGCAAATGCAAGTGTTATACAAATAGGTACCCCCCCCCTTTTGGCGATGCAAGTCCTCTTTTTGGCAGTGGTCATCCTGATAGTAGCCCTCGTCCCCTTGTGGGGATGGGATGGTTTGCTGGGCCTGCTGATGAGCGTTTTCTGACTTTCCCCTCCCTGCAGTTCCTTGCGCACGAGGAGATGGGCTCTCTCCACAGCCAAGCTGCTCGGCACGTGGCTGTGTCAGATGAGACTGGTCAATACGTGTCCTTCTGTGCTCAGTGCTACATGCAGCAATAATGATTTATCACAGAGGGGATTCTGCAGCAATCCGGCTCTGATGGAAGCCAGCCCCAAATGAGGAAGATGGTGTGTGTGTCTCTCGCCTGTCCGCACTTCACATGCCGGAGCCCACTGGACTGGCAGAAGGCAGGGAGGGAGGGTGGCCCCCCTTTCTTCCACAGGCAGCAGGCTCAGGCTGTGTTCAGGGGGCTGCAGGATCTGGTTTCATTTTAGGGCCCTTCCCTTGCAAACAGTCACAGGCAGACGGGGTCCTTGCATTGCCAATCCAGTAGGACTCTCGGGGCTGATTAGGTCATTTGTGCTTTGTCCGGGCCATTCAGAAATCCTGCCTTACCCCACACGACAGCCAGCTTTGGGAAAGTGGGGCAGGCAGCATCGCAACGCTCCTCTGTCCTCCACCACCTTGCCACCACCTGCTGCCCCTCAGCACCTGCCCCCTGAGCTGGACGGGAGCCTTTCTCCGCCCCTGTGCAGAGTTCTTGGGAATCCCAGGTTTGGGGGAGCATTCAGCTGTCAGCTGCTACACACTGCCACTTCAAGATTTGTTCTGCCTGACGTCTTCTTCTTTCCCAGCAGAAGAGCTCAGACCCTTACAAGCTGCCTCCCTCTTTGCTCCGGAGATTGTATGACAGCCAAGGGATTTCTGGTGAGGCACTCATCAGGCTGTTGGGCAAGGAAGAAATAAGTAAGTCTCCCCCTACCTGTGCCTTCTTCCCTGCAAAGGCACTTTCACGACAGACCGAAAGGGATATTTGGCCTGCAAGGAGTTCTGGACACATCGGTCGCTTGAAATGTCAGAGCGTGGGGCACTTTTTATGAATTTTGCCATACAGCAGTTAGACAAGCAAGCTCCTGCAGACATGGTTGAATGGGGGGGGGGGCATGAAAGCTTCACCTGCATGCATGCACTGGCTGCAGTTGGTACGAGGGGCAGTGGCAGCAAAGAACAGGGCAAGTACGGTGTGGCCCAGTCCCCCCTTTGTATACTTGGATAAGGGAGAATGCGTATCAGGCATACGCCTGTAGAATGCATTCCCTGGAATGATGTTGATAATGGTAGTTGTCTACTTCAAAAGCCTCTGAAAGTCAGCTCAAATCGATGGCAATTGCAACCCATTTAATTCAGGGGTGGCAAGGAAAATGTTGGGGATTTAGAATGGGGTGACAGGGACATTTGGTGGGGAGGGAAAGTTGGGAGTGGATACTCTACAGGTGAGGGCAGTCTTAAAGTGAGAAACTAGCTCTCCCCACTCCCACTGCAGGCTTGGGCCTACCCACTAGAGTGGCAACACATTTCCGCAAAAGCAATGAGGTCCTCAGGCCAAAAAAGCTCCCCATGCGCTCAGGACTTAAGTGCCAGCATGTGTCTGAGTCTCCTTAAAAAAGGAGGCGTGAGCTGCAATGGTGAATCTGTGCCATTGATCTCAGGGGTGCTGTTTCTTCTTTTCCAGGTCCCCAGGCACTTGCCTCTTCCCAGAAACGTAAGTCAGGCCCTCAGCTGGACTCTGCAATGACTATTGTTCCCTCTGTGAGCATCTTCCCTAGGGAGAGCTGGAAGCAGCCATATCACTGGCAAGGGGGATGAGGCTAAGAGCTGGTGGCTGGCCTGCAGCCAGCTAGTCGATTCATGGTGGAGGCAACTTTTCCCTTCAAAACTGCTTTTAAACGTTTTCCCTTTAAAGTACCCCGTGCTTCTGTGCCTTCCCCTCCGGCCACCCATGTCCTTTACTCGGCAGGGTGCGTGTGTTCTGCAGCAGTACTTGGCGTTGACAGTCGTGGCCTGTCCAGGGCTGAGGCTGGGATTCCCCTTGGCATGGAAGTGAAATGGGTGGAAGCAGCTGCTAGGGTGACCAGCGAAAGGATGAGGGAGAACTGTAGCCTGGTGAGGCTGAGAAGAGCTTGTTCGCATGATCTGGTGGGGCAGGAAGAAGAGGTTATTTCCTCTTCTCGAGAGAAGGTGCTGAGGGAGTAAGTGGTTGACTGGAGAGTAAAGCTGCAAGCCAGCACACGGGCATCTCCCAACTGGGCGCTCTCCTGATGTTTTAGAGTATGACTCTCAGCGTTCCTGACCCTGGGCATTGCTGCCTGGGAGGGGTGGCTGGCAGTGGTGCTCTCCGTCGCTGACTTGTGAGTCGGCAGTGGCAGAACAGCGCTTGCTTGCTACGAGTCGACCTCAGGCAGTGCTGATCCTGCTGCTGCACGGAGCCCCGCTGGGGTCTGGGCTGCTGACCACTAGGGTGCTTTGCGGGTGGCGGTCAGCAGCGATCGCTGGGCAGCTCCTTGGCAGGGGCTTTTGCTGCTCTTGCCAAGTGGCTCACTTGCAGTTGGACTTGATCCACGATGGCTTGTGTCGCCTTTGTCTAAGCTTGGACAATATATGAACTCATCGTGGGTCCAACTCTGCTCTAAGCCATGGGTTGCCTTTCCATGAAGCTGGTCCAAGGTGATAGCTAGGAGCGGATTGTCCTTTACAGGACTGTAAACACTGAAGACTGGCATGCAAGTGCTGCAGGAATCAGCGCCACCACAGTAGAGTTAGAAGTCCCTCATTAAAATAAGGCTGCTCTTCCTTTCTGTTTGCATTTCCATCTAAAATCTGCTCTTCTGATGCCATTTTTGGCCTCTTTGTAGGAGACATGCATGATTTCTTCGTCGGACTCATGGGTAAAAGGACCACAGAACCTGGTAGGTGTGTGGATGAGCTGCATGTGGGCGTGTAACCCAGGAGATTCCATCACTCACTTCCAGAACCCCAAGGCAGATTTTAATGGATTTCTCAGAATAGATGGGAATGGGATAGGTTCTCCAATGCATTTCCTTCTCTGATCGACAGGCTGCAGTTATGTGGAAGTGCATTGAAAGTCCCATCTATGATGTTGGGTACAGAATGCAACTTCTTGAGATTCTCAGCTCTCTTTTAAAAAATGAAATAAGTCTCACATTTTTAGTCCTTGTGGTTGCCAAAATCAAAGTAAGTGTGCAATCATTAATGAAATTCAGAAACTGAGGGGTTGCTGAATGAGCTTTTCACAGAAGCAGAATAAATTATACCAAGTAACAATGAAGCAAAATTAGGCAAAATAGGAGTAATGCATAATTCGTGCAGGTTGCCACATTCAGTTTTTGAATACAGAGTTTGGAGTATGGGAGCAGAAGTTTGTTTGTTTTTTAAGTTCAGGGTACATAAACAACTCAGCTCTTAGGTTTCCTTGGTCAGTGAAGCAATTATACGGTGCTTGTCTGAAATGGAAATGTTGACACAGAGTATATCTCCAGGCTGGAGGAAGCAGTAAAATCTCTCAGGTTGAATGCTTGTAGAAGTTAGGAAAGTAGACAAGGAACTCTTCGGTACTATCCCACCTGAGCTGAAGAAAAATGTAAGGGAAGATGCGGCATCTGCCAAAGGGATAGAACAGGAATGTCTGCTAGAAACTGACTCTCTCTGTCCTCTACTTTTAGATAATCCCATACCAGATAATAGGGAAGTGCTCACTGATTTTGGAGACCTAAAGTACTCACCAAATGCAGAATGAGGTAAGGCTGGAGAGGCCAGAATGTTCCTTTCTGCTTTGAAAAAAGGATGAAGAGGGATTTGTCTCCATGCTCCTCCCATGGACACGTCTAGCTGCACAGGCAGGCACATTTAGATAGGCACAAATGCAAGGTCAGCTACACGCCCCCACCCACACACCCGACCCCAAATCTAAGTACAGCTGTTGACATGGTTCTTTTGTGATTAAGCTGCAGCTGAAGGAACACAGTGTTCTGTTGGTGAAGATTGTGGCAACAGGGATTTTCAGTGCAGGTTGGAGATACACAGGGTAGGTGCTGCAAATTAGGCAGCAATTTATAATAAATGAGGCAATTCCAGCTGTCATGCCTTTTCCAGAGCCGGAGCAAAAGCAGCAGTTCTTTAAATAGACATGTTTATACAGTGAGCAAAGCAATTTTTTGGAGGATGTTATACCTAGACCTAGAGACTCTGAGAAGGGCACTTTCTATGCATTAGTTAGTATTTGCAGGATGGCTTTTTGGAGCACTTCCCATGCATGTAGAACTGACCAAAAACAAACAAAAACAACAAAACAACAAACACAAGAATTGGTGAGCCCAGTAATTTTAAATGAGGAAACCCATGAGCCAAATCTAACAATGGTCATGGGATTAATTCTAGATATCTTGACAATATCTAGAATTAATTGTAGATATTGTAATATTTGTATTAACTTATATGTACAGTGTGATCCCTACTTGCTCAAGTGGCGAGCAGTTTTGGGTGCCATGCTAGCCAGGCCTTGGCTTTCTTTGGATGAGAGAACACTTAGTGGCTAGTGCAATATTTGTAATATTTGCTTTAAAAACACACTATTCGAGTATCGAAGGAGGCAAAGAGGCACACCTAGAAGGTAGAAGGTACCACAGAGAATTTAGACTGCCCCTAGGCTGCACCCCCAGTGTCCAGCCAACTCCAGCTGGAAGCTCTACTTTCTTTCTCATCCAAATGGCACATTCCTCTATATGTCTCTCCCCTTAATGGACGTGAGTCACCCTCTTGATCTTTGCCCACCCTTTGGAAAACTATCTCCTAACTTATGCATGAAACATTAACTGTTTCATGCCCTATATTAGCAATTCTTGCGTGAAGATGATACTTGTGCAGCCAAACCAACAGTGCTCAAGAGAGAACCATTACAGTCATGAACAAGCCTGAAGTTTGCAGAGGTTCATTTAAAAATTCAGAAGGAAGAAAAAGGGGGCTGCAACACTGCTTCAATAGAGAAATACAATTATGTGTTTTCAGAACAGAGGTGGGGGAAGGAAGGGAATAGCAGCAGATACGTAACCTGAGTACCAGGGAATCCACTGCAATGTTGGTTGCAGGTCCCACCGGCTGTGAGCTATTGATCAGCAATCTCTATCAGCCCTAGCACTGTCTTTTCAACTGGGAGTGGGGAGTTACAAACCTTAACATGGTGAGGTTCTTAATGTTTCATGTCCACAGTGCACATATACTTCCCGGCCATTTCCCTGGAGTGCTGGGATGCTTAGCCACAACTCATTTTAAAAGCAAAAGGCCAACCGCCCCCCCAACCAACCAATCAACCATACAAACCATACAAACCAACCGAGTTTGCTTGCTTCTCCAACCATACTGTTTCATGAACTTGGATGAAATTGACCAACAGACAGGGAAACCATTCAGAAGGGGAACTTTGCAAGACTGGTTAACAAAAGTGTGTGTGTGTATGTATGTGTGTATGGGAATTACACATCCCCATAGCAACTGAAACCTACCCTGCTCCATCCATTACATGGAGACTACGTAATTGTACATCAAATCTTCCTTTTACCACTTTCTCAGCAGGCATGAAACATCTAGATCAGGTAGTTAACAGCCAACTGTAACTCTATGGATGGCTTTCACATGTACACTTATTTCCCAGGAGTATAGTTCCCTTGCACCTGACTTCTTCTTTTGGCAAGTCTAACTTCCAGGCACAGCATAGCCTTAAGAGAACAGCAACTCTGTGATGGTACTACAGTTAGTCTCTTACTATTCATTTGGTGGTAGTTTCTTTTCTGCACATGCCATCTAGAATTGCAAAACAGTGCTTTCTCTAAGGGCCACACTCCTATGTGTTTGCAGGTAATGGGCAATCAAGCTTTTTTTTTAAGCCACTTGAATCAATACTACACCCACCTTCCACTAGCAGGCTCTGTGCTCTTGCTGACATGTGCCTGCATATATGATTTAAACATTTACACACAATTCTATATAATGGATATCCTCTGCTGGTATCAAGTTGCAGCATGCATCTTTACCTGTAGAATCTAACTCACGGAGAGTGATGTCACATGAATATGCTCATGGCTTGATTGTTGTGAATAATACAGGTGATACAGGTGATGCTGTATGTTGAAATGACCCTCACAAGCCTTAACCCAATGCTTGTTCATCTTCTCAAACATGATCCTTTTCAGTGGAGCCAGTTCATTCAGCTGTGAGACATTCAGGCTCTGAGTGTTATAGATTCTCCAAGCCTCAGGTAGTTTGTCAAAAGACTTTCTAGTCTGCAGCAGAAGTACTTTAAGATTTTAAATTATATTTTAATAATATATATCCTGCTTTTCCTTACCTAAAGATAGATACAAAAGAGCTGGTAATAAAAATAAAAGAGCAAATTGCAGTTTTAATATGCTAAAATCCAAACCACAAACATGTGGACTTCATTGCCATTCATATCTAGAAAGAAACAATTTTTTTTTGCATCCTGATGGAGGCTTTCAAGAGGATGAATCAGCTTCTCACTTGGTCCTTTTAATAATCCTGCCTGCCAGGATTATAGATCACAGTGGCCAGGTAACTATGGCAGGAGCCTTTCTGGGTTAAAAAATGGGTTCCTGCATTAAACACAACACACACAGTTGTCCATTTGGGTATGTAACACCTGAACCAACAGTTTGAACTCCTGTTTGTTTATTTTTTATTTATTCTATTTCACCTTTCTCCCATTGTGCAACTCCTGTTGGCAGTAGATTTAGGACAGCAACACGTAGTGAAGCCGTATCTGACACTGAATGTGAAGAGTTGATCACACAGTTACATAGATAAGCAAGGGATGATAGTGCACACATGAAACAACACAACTGGATGTGCATCTTCACTGGGGCAGATATACAAAACAGCACACCCTGGAGCAATGTTGAGCCTGAAGTTCTTGGGAGAGCTTCAGAATGAAATGGACTATCACTGTGCATTTGTGGCTGCAGCTCTACACATTGCTGGACTGCTTAGATCCCACGTCACTCCCTGGAAGTTTAAGGCAGCCTAATTGCATGCTGCCAACGAGACACTGGTGTTGCTGTCAGGGAGAAGGTGAGGCAGTCGTTCTGGGTTTTATGTTCAAAAATCTGGTCTGTGGATATTCTGAGTGAACTCCAAAGCTTGTTGCATTTTCCTGTATTTGGAACGTCCCTTGCAATTTAATGCCAGAGACCAAAGAACCAGGGAATGATCCATGAGCCCAAGAGGACTAGGCACTTGTTATTCTTTAACATGAGCCACTCCTGCTCCACCCCATGCAGGGCATCTCAAAAGCAGTTTGGGATATAGCATGGTTTGGAAATCAGCTCTTGAAAGGGGTAGGAGTAAAAAATAAAAATGCCACCAACAGTGGCCGGTACAAACCTTGGGAGTGGACAGAGGGCAGTGTCCAATACTACTGCTCTGCTCTCACTTTTTCTGTTGTGCAAGTAGGATCCACAAACAACACAGCGGGAACTAGCGCTTCTAACGGCAACCCTGGAAATAACCAGAAATGGGACAGGTTGGTAGAGCTGCTTTCTGCAAGCTCTGCTGATCTGGTCTGGTCTGGAAAAGAGTGTCTAGGCTTATTTCCGATTGCTGCAAGATCTACTAGCAGTGCGTCCTGGGTACTGCCCAGTAGCAGCTATCTGGAACTCAGCGTATGCAGTCTTCTCCCACGTGAAGACCTGCTTGCAAGAGAGGCTACTGTATTCTTATTGGGCTCGGCTTAACTGTAGGGCTTTCTCCCTTCTTCTCTCTCTCAGGTATCATGCAGGAGTGAGGGCTAATGCGGTGTCTGCAAGGCCTCGAGAAACTGACACAAGGCTGATTTCATCCACCAAAGCCCAGCACTCTCTCAACCAAACCAGCACCCGTTGATGTACCATGGAGACCTCCTCCCATCCCGTGCCTCTTGCTGCCATTTCTCTTCCTCAGTTCTGCCCTTTGTTCTAACCTGTTCCTTACTGTAACTCTCTAGTGTTCACTGTTCTGGAATTTTGAAAAGTATGCCCCCTCCTCATCACGGCGCTTTGCCCCCCTCTGTGTACATATTTAACTTATTTGCAGATAATGTTTCCATGCTGCAAGCCAAGGCATCCTCGCTGCCCACCCTTTTGTGGCACAGATTAAGAACACCTCAAAATCTTCTCTAATAACAGGGTTTTTACTTATGACCTACCACTGCGTGTCTCTCATTCTTTGTTTGATATTCCATGAGATTGTGGAGGGGATTCTGTTCTACCAAATAAATCCACACATCTTAAAAGCAGCATTGCTGGGTGACACACCATGTCAATATCAAACCCTGTCTACCATTTATGAGATACAACTGGGCACAGTTAGGTGGCAAAACACAATCTGCATGTATGAAGTTCCAAGTCTGACTCTCAGTGTTTCCAGTTTGCAAGGAAATCAGGGCTGAGAGAGACTTCTCTACCTCAAGCAATGAAGAAGTGCTGCCAGTCTGAGTAGACAATGGTTGGTTGGTTGGTTGGTTGGTTTTTACTATTCATTATAAAGCAACTTCATATTTTCCTCCCACGCAACCCCACCAAAAAAAAAGAAGAAAAAGAAAAAAAAAAGGATTATGAACTGAGCATTGCTGGCATAAGTGCTTTGGGTGGTGGAAAAAATGGGGTGAGTCTGCCAACTGAGATCAAAGCAGCAGCAGATGCATTTCTAATTGTAGGAAGGTAGGAAATCTTGGTATCGGTGATGGAACCTGCAACTCCTTGTGCCCCTTAATGCAGCACTTCTGCCCAGGGCCAGTGACTTGCAGCTTGGACTGAATTTGGTCAGTTACCCAACTACCACCAGTTCTTTTCTACCCTAGCTCTGATCCAGAGAGAATTCTGGAGACACAAGCTAATGAATTGCCTAAGGGTAAAAGAGCACCTGCTCGCACTGGTTAAAGTGTGTCATCAGTCAGTTTTCTGTAAGCCGAAGTGCTAATACCTGGGTAGTGTCACTGAGTGATTGGGCCATGAGAGGAGGAAAAAACTCCCCTGAATCATGTCTAGAAACTCAATCCACACTCCACATCTGCAATCCAAATTAAGAGGAAATATTTATTAAAAGGGAGTATCAAAAGAGACAAAAGGGAAGCGAATGTTATTAAACAAAAGTGCACTGTGAGTTGATGACACAAATGATATTGCATGAGTATAAGCAAATATGAAGCAAAATAAAAGGCCTTTCCCAAAGTAAGGAAAAGTGTGAAGTTAGAAAGTGTCAATTCTGTAGGAAGCTGATCATGGCTGTCCAGTCGTTCCCCCTCCCCACACACTTATTTATATCCAGCTGAAGTTCTCCAGGCAGTGGAAATAATTTATAACAAAACAGCTCCATTTGCTTTTGTGACATAGAGAAGTGGGCAGCTAAACTAGGCATAGCCTCAGCACTGGCATTAAGGGTAGGGGAGACAGGGCACCTGCCGAGGTCCACACTACATTAGCAGCAGCCCAGTGATGTGAGCTGCCGGAAGTTCCTTCTCCACCAGGGCAACCTGCTGAGGACCACTGTGGTGTAGTGGTGAATATGGTGGGACTGGGACTCAGAGGATCTGGGTTCTAGTCCCTGCTCAGGCATGGAGCCAACTGGGTGACTTTCGCCCAGTCGCAGACTCTCAGCCCAGCCCAGCCTACCTCACAGGGTTGTTTTTCTGGGGATAAGACTGAGAGCAGCAGGAGAGGAATGATGTAAGCTGCTTTGAGTTCTTTAAAAGAAAAAAAAGGTAGGATATCAAACAAATCAACCAAACCTGCTTATTCATGTCTCTCTGCCAGTCAAGCTAGCAGGTTTAGCAATGAAAAAGAAGAGCAGCAGTAATTAGGGACAACAGAGGGGAGAAATGAATTTGTTTGGGGGGCAGGCATTGCTGGTGACCTGCCCAAGGCACCTCCAAAATGTGGAACTGGCCCTGTTACGGAGGCACCTTGCATGCCTCCTTTTGTCTGTTTCTGTGTCATGGAGAAAGTGATGCAATAGTCTGACCAACAGTGAGGAAGTTGTAAATCCAAAAGAAGGTGATAGGAAGCATCCCTCTATGGAAGTAGGAGTTATGTATTGTGAAGACTCCTTGATTCAACCGCTGTAAAATGGAAATGCCAATAACAATCTTAGGATGATTGCGTGAAGTGCTACACACCTTCACTCTTTTGGCGTTAACCCAGCACAAATCTGTAACCCAATATAATAAGCACATAACACCATATAATAAAGGTGATAGATCTACAGCAAGACCTGAGGAGTAAGCAAGGCAACAGATTTCCAGGGCGTGGGGTGTGTAGAATGGGCTCTCCACTGTGCATTGGATTCTGCATTGAGGTTCTCTCAATGGGCGCCCCCAATCCCCATCCCCCAATCAACAACACCCCTGTCAATTTACACTACAAGCCAAAAAGGAACATTGAAGCATATGTTTTGCTCCTTGTGGTTTCCAGGAGTAGGCAAATATGGGTGCATTAAATTCAGTCAGGCTTCTTTCTGACTAGACTTCACCCATACGATTTCATGGTCACAATGTGAGAGATGCCATGTATGTTGCAGTATTTACAGAACAAATGGTTGGATTCAGATTAGATTGGATCAACTCTGCTCTCAAAAGTAGATTTCCCCATGTACCCCTTCCCTCTGCAGTCGGATCATATTATAGAAGTCAGAGATACTGCTGAACAAGAAACTTTTCCTCTTGCAGAAACTCCCTTCCTCTCAAAGAAGGGAAGAAAGGTTCTAGATCCAACTCCACGTTAGGTATCAGTAGTCAGGTATAATAGTCATTACATTCTGTAAGCGCAGGTGTAACGAGTCAAACAAACCTATTGAAGAGATGCAAAAGAACATTGTGCTCTGAAGAAGCAGTAGTCAATATATTCAGCTTTTTACCATTATTTTTCTGGAGCAGCTTCTTCTCAGTATTATTTTCTGTCTCCTTCCCATTTTTTAGAACCAAATCGTGGATGAAAATGCCCCCAAGGTTTTTTCCTCTCAAAGGTTTTCCTCCCCTGCACAACACAGCAGTATTTATGCCAGTGCTGAAATGAAATGGGCAAGGAAAGCAAAGCGAGCCTGTGGTTTTGAAATAACTAAGTCAGAATGAATGATAAAATAATCATGAGTTCCACGGAAGAGACTTCTTTTTTGGCCCAGAATTTTCTGTCTCTTGTCCCCATAGAAATGCCTGAATTTCTTTACCTATACTCTGCTGCAATGCAAATTCTGCTAACTTCAGAAAGAATAAATAATCCCAGGTTGGATAAGCAGCAAGGGTAATTTAACAGGAAAAAAATGCCCTTAGGCTATCTGCTGTCTCTACTCTCTGAAAAGGTATATAACACAGTAAAATCTAAGAGACCTCCCTGGGAGTCATATATTATCTGCAGTATTTGTGCAAAAGTTTGTTAAAAAAAACCCAAAACAAAAACCCACCAGCCTACACAGGCTGCTGCTCTCCTACCAAGAAGAGTTTGGCTGGCTGGAGACTGCCATCTTGCGCATCTCATTTTATATTGCAACCAGGTGATAACCAAGACAGAATAAAGTAGTAGACAATACACTGGAAAATAGGAAGCCCAATTAAATAGAGGGCCACGCTGTAGTATAATTATCCAGCTACTGTACTTCTGGAGAGGTAAAGTGAATCATGTTGCCTAAATGGAGGACCTTTACTTATCCAGGCAAGAGATTCTGACTGAGATGAGAGTATCTCAATGCTATCTCAAATGAGTTTTTAAAACACTGGCTTTGTAGAAGACTGGAGATAAAGAGGACTCCAAGAAAAGCATTTTTCAGATGTTATCTAAAGTGAGGACCTTTCATATTCACCATTATCCAGAAGTTTCAGGGATGGACTTATTATTGGCCAACTTCCTTCTACTCTATGGAAAGGAAGAGGATCACATAAGTTACCCTGGGTACCTTGCAAAAGAAAAAAACAGGATATAATTGTAATAATAAATGGTCAGAAATAGGAAAAGTGCTTGCTTCTGAATCTGTATATGATTATCCTTGTATGGCTGCAAGCACATAACAATATATGATTTAAAATATTTTATTTAAAATATTTATATGCTGCCTATTCCACCAATGGTATCACATCCCCAGGTGGCCACTCAATATACTTAATTAATACAGAACAATTCCCATTTAACTCAATGGGGCTTAAAAGTGGCCTTGGATTACACTGGGCTTCACATGTATGAAAAGAGAAGAAAGCAATCTTGATTAACCCAGGACCCATCCTCAAGCCTAGAATTGAAGTTTGGTACCCACTCCCCGCTCCTTTTTGCTTTCATCTACAGTATGTTATATATCTTGCATGCTTGTCTGCAGTTATTGTTTCTGACAGTGACACAAACGGCACAGTAAAATTGGATCAGACCAAAGGCCTATTTAGTTCCCCATGCAAATGCCACCAGAAAACCAAAAAGTAGGGTGTAAGGGCAGTTTTTAATTCCCCAGTGAATGGTGATCTTAGCTATACTGGCTCTAACCCTGGAGGCAAGCTATAGGAACTGTGACCATCAATATCATCCTGATGTTAAATATTATCCTTTCACCATGCCTTGTAAATTTCAGGGGCTTTCAAGATACATCAGCAATGGTGAATATGATACAAAAAGCCAAATGAATAAATAAATTTCATGAAGGAACATTTTCCAGCAATGAAAACTACAGCCATACTTTCTAGTGCACTTGCTAGTTTGCACTGAATTTGTCCATAATAATGAATGAAGTCTATCTGCCAGTCAGGCTTATCTGGTGTGCAGAATATGTCTCTTTTGACTTAGAATGTGTATTTCACAGCTTCGCTGGTCTTATTTGGCATTAGAGGTCACCTTACATATGCAAGAGTGAATTCATTTTCCATCATGTGTACATCAAGCTCTCTGCTGCATAATTGTAAGTGCATGAGACGGCTACCCAGAGGCACCTGATTCTCCTAGTCATGAAAGGGTTGCACAGTCTTTATCATTATTGTATTTTAACTGGCAGGGCCCTTGTGGGATTTTCCACCTCAGAAGCCAGATGCTCCCAGGCACAGACCAAGCTTGAGGTCAGCAGAGGTCTGCAGACTAATATCCTGGGCACAAGGTAGTGTGAGGAGATCCGCCTTAAGCAGCAAATTGTCAATTATTATTCATCTTACCACCACTGGAGAGCATTATTTAGAATTTCTGCCTCAGGCACAAAATGTTATGGGCCATCTCAGAGATCCACGTATATTTTCAAAATGCCTGTAAAACATTTGAAGTGGCCTGCCTCTCAAAAATAAGTTGGGATGCAGCCCTTAAAAGTTGGGAAAGAAACTACACGTGTGTCATAAAAAACAAGCATGTTTATTAAATATCTAAAAACACTTCCTTCTGGATGGGTAAGTGGTAGGATTTACATTGCAATAAACGTGAATGTCAATGAATGGGCATATCAAACATGCTGGAGTACTGGGCAAGAGACCTGACTTGCCACCCACCGACCCGCTTGCTCTTTATCACACTTCTGCCCTTGGTTTGCTTTTACAACCTAATAAACACACACTCCATCGCTCCCCCTGCAACCTTTTAACATCGGCCCAAAGGCATCCATTTATTATATCGACATCCTGCCCTTTTTCCTGCAAAGAACCTATAGCAGCTCCCTCTCCATCCATAAACGCAACCTGCGACGTATGGTAGGCTGAGAGTCTGTGACGGGCTTAATGTCACCCAGTTTCATGGCCAAGCTGGCTGGGACTGGCACGCGGATCTCCCGCACTCTCACCCTACTCCGCACTGGCTACTGAGCAGGACTCAGTGACCTGTGCCAGGGCTTCACCTGGAAGGGATGGACGAAAGCGCTCCTGCGCCGATGCAGAGGGCCGCTTTACACGCGGAAGGGAGGGCGGTATCCTAAGCAGACTTTGCGCGCAGACCAGCACCCGCGCCCCAGATTCAGCGCTCCGCGGCCTTTCGCCGCGCGCCGTCGGCGTGCCCGGCGGGGTCCCTTTTCCCTCCGGGCACGGCCCTTCCCTGCTCGCCCGCTCGCCGCGGCTTCCCCGAGCGGCCGCGCTGACGGCGGCTGCTTTCCGCCCGCCTGCCCGCCGGAGCCAGCCCTTTCCCCTCGCTCTGCGCCGCCATCCTCCCGCTCCTCCTCTCCCTTCCCGCCGCCACCAGCTCCTCGCCCCTCGCGCGAATCCCCCGCAGCCGGGGCTGCTGCAGTGCCCCCTCCGGGGCTGGGGGCGGCGCTGGGCCCGGCCGTCTCGGGGCCGGATGGAGCCTCTTGGCCAGGGCCGGAGCAGCACCTCCTCGGCGAGGCCGGGCTAGCGGGTGGGTCGAGAGGGAGGGGGCCGGGCCGGGCCGGGCCGGGCCAGGGGAGCCGGAGCCCTTTGTGTGTGTGCGTGTGCGCGCGCGCGCGAGGACGGGGATGGTGCCCGCAGCCTCCGGGTAAGGGGCAGCCCTCCTTTCCCTTGAAGGAAAACAGCCCCTCTCCCGCCCACAAAGGTCTCCAGCCTCGTCCCTCGCAGCACAAGGGCCCCGCCACCCGCTCCGCGCTTCCCCGCCTTCGCCCCCCAGCCCCATGCACTCCATCCCCGCTCTCCGCTCCCTGCCAGCTCGGGGAGCCCCGCTGGCCGCCGTTCGTGTTTAGGGGAGCGCGCACGCCGCTTCCCTCGGCGCCTCCAAGTACCCCCGGCCCTCTGTGCCCCGCTTCTGCAGCCCAGGGAGAGAAGCCCCTTCGTCCCGCCATCCTTGCCCCGACCTCCTGGGTCTTCCTACCGGACCTGCCCCATGCCGCTCCCCCGCCCACCATCCGACATCACCTGGCCTACGAGAGGTCCCCTCCGCCCTGCGATCGCCGCCGCTTTAAAGACTCGTCGGCCTGCTTTTGCCGAATCAAAACTTTTTTGTTCTGTTTCGCCACTTTCCTTCCCCGCATTCCATTGTTGGCTGCGGATGAGACTGCGCTTCCTTATCCCATCTCGTCCCGCACCACTAAGGAGAGACTTTCTTTAGCAAAGATCTATCAGTTCCTGTCCAATTTTAGCGTTAATTCCATGTCGGTTTGCTTTTCCAATAAAACCACGTTTTAGATTGACAAAGGTCTTGTTCCGTTTACCTGTGTGCTGTCCATTTCGTTTGTGCATGCTTCTCTCTTCAGTAATGAGGCATGCATCTCTTTTTTAAAAATCACCTTTTGGATTGTTAAGGGAACTTCATCACCCTGTGTTTGCATGAAGAGTTGACATGGTGTAGTCTTCTGTGTTCGTTTACAGCTTTTTTGTATTCTTTTATCCTACTCAGAAGCATCCCAATGTTCTTGCGTTCTTGAATTTGTGTGAATATCCCTACTTGCTGTTTTATTAATTGAATGTTAGGAAAGCCCACAAGAGAGTTTTAAAATAAGCACTCTTCACATATTTATTTTATTGTCAACTGGACTAAAAGTTAAAACACACTTGAAGGCTCAAAGACAAAGAAGCAACAGGTTGTGTTTGAAGAAAGTGTTCAGAAAAGACTTCAGATTCCCCGTTGTCTTTTGGCCTGTTATCAACTGCATTTTCAGAATTTTGGCGCCTCTATTAAAATGGATTAGTAGAACTTCACAGAGAATATGCTTCATAAAACAAGGTTTTCAGATGGTGTCAAAAGACACAGAAAGGAAGAATAAATGCGGACCAGGAAAATATTTGTAAAAGAACCTAGATGTGAATTGTATGAATTGGCGATCCCAGTTTTCTCATTCTGGGAAGCTGATTCTACATCGCTGATGTAAGGATACCTCATGAGCAGGTTCCAGAACTGTGAATAAACAGAGGCAGAAAATGGTCTAGGAAGATGCATGGCATGTTACGTTATGCAGAATGCATTGTTTTAAGATCTGGAAGGAAGCTTGTTCTTGCCTTTCTTACATGTATTATGTTTCATCCAAATGCCCACCTACTTGAAGTGTTTACAGAAAGAACAGTTATTTCAAATAAGCTCTCTTTTCTTGTGAAGTAAATAATGCCTATATTTGCTTGCTTAATAAAACTGTATTTGCCCCTGCCTTTCCATTTACAAACTGCCCAAGGTGGAGACACCTGGGGTGCAGTCCTAGGGTGGCTGGTTCCTATCTTAGGAAAGTTCGGAGTTCTAGCTCTGACCTCAGAAATGTGTTCCAAAGTTGGAACTGGAACTCCGTGTTTGGAGGGCCCTCCCTCCATCTGTGTAGCCAGCTGCAGCTCTGAGGACCTTGGAATTAACATTTGAGGGCTAGCGGGGTGGGGAGGAGAGGAGTGATGCTTTGTTCAGAAAACTTCCATCCCATCAGCCTCTCCTCTTTCTGAACAAAGTCAAAACAGTCAAGATCAGCTGTCTTAAGTGTTTTGCAGGGCTGCGCTTGATAGGATGCCCATAATCCTCTGAGTTTGGTGGGTTATAGGCAGCCGCATTGGATGTTACTGTTGTCAGGTTTTAGAATTTCATTCAGAACCAACTTAAGGTGCAACTTTCCCCACTCTTTTTTGCAGAGTTCCTTGCTCAGTGAGATTCAGGGGCTGGCAAGCCCCCTCTGGCGGAGCTGAAGAACCTGCACGTGTCAGCAAGAAGTGAGCCGGAGAAGGGACGTTTCAACCGTTGCCAAGATGGGCATGAGGATTAAGCTGCACAGCACGGACCATCCCAATAACCTGTTGAAGGAACTGAACAAGTGCAGGTTGTCGGAGACGATGTGTGACGTCACCATTGTGGTGGGTAGCCGCTCCTTCCCTGCACACAAGGCGGTGCTGGCGTGTGCAGCTGACTATTTCCAGAACTTGTTCCTCAATGCAGGGCTGGATGCTGCCCGCACTTATGTGGTGGATTTCATTACTCCAGCCAACTTCGAGAAGATCCTGAGCTTTGTCTATACCTCAGAGCTCTTTACAGACTTGATTAATGTGGGTGTCATTTATGAGGTTGCTGAAAAATTAGGGATGGATGATTTGCTGAAGGCCTGCCACTCTACCTTCCCAGACTTGGAAAACTCAGTCATCACTAAACAGCCATCTGTCTCGGGTGAAAGCCGGCCAAGTGGGGCTGTGGCTGAGCCAAACCATTCCCTGGGTGAAATTCGGAACAGTGGGGAGCATGTGGGACTAGAGCGGAATTGCAGTACACACGGCGAAGTGGCCGGGAGCTATAAAGAAGATCCTGCGAGTGAGGCCAGTCATAACTTAATGCATCCACAGACACCTAAAACTGAAGAACAGGACTCGTCAGCACAGTTCACCGGGGCCATGAGCATTATGACACAGGCTGGCCTCAGCAACATCAGCATGGCCGTTCAAACAACAGTCAGCAATTCTTGCCAGCCGTATAAGATCCAGAGCAACGGGGATTACAGCAAAGGCAGTTTTTTTGCCTCCGATGCCTCGCTGGATATATCCACGGGCAGCAACTCTTGCCTGAGCAATAGTGACCACTCCAAAGATCAGGGCTTCGGGCAGATGGATGAGCTGCAGCTGGAAGACCTGGGGGAGGAGGAGCTACATTTTGAGGACCCCAGTGAGGAGCTAGGTGCTGCGGAGGAAGTGATTGAGCTGAGCGATGATAGTGAGGAGGAGCTTTCCTTTGAGCATGACAACCGGGATAACAAGGCCATGCCTTGTCAAGTGTGCAAAAAGGTTTTGGAGCCCAACATACAGCTGATCCGCCAGCATGCCAGGGACCATGTGGACCTCTTGACTGGCAACTGCAAGGTCTGCGAGACCCATTTCCAAGACAGGAATTCCCGAGTCACACATGTCCTGTCCCACATTGGGATATTCCTTTTCTCCTGTGACATGTGTGAGACTAAGTTTTTTACCCAGTGGCAGCTCAACCTCCATCGCCGAGAAGGGGTGTTTGACAACAACATCATCGTCCACCCCAGTGACCCCCTGATGGGGAAGGTCAACTTGTTCGGTGGGGATTTTGCATGCGCTGCTTGTGGGAAACCACTGGCCAAAGACTTCCATGTAGTTCGGGAACACATCTTGGATCATGTGAACCTGAAAGGCCAGACCTGTGGCGTGTGTGACCTGCGGCACCTCAATCTCTGCAGCCTGATGTGGCACACACTGTCCCACTTGGGGATTTCTGTTTTTTCTTGCTCTATTTGCGCCAACAGTTTTGTGGACCGACACCTTCTGGAGAAGCACATGGCAGTCCACCAAAGCATGGAAGAAGCCCTCTTCCGGTGTCACTACTGCGGCCAGGCTTTCAAGCTGGAAGCTGCTTACCGCTACCACGTGAGCCAGCACAAGTGTGGCTCCAGCTTGGATCTGGTTCGGCCCAGCTTCGGTGACCGGCTCCACCAGCAAGCTCTACAGAAGAGGAAGCTGACTGAGGAGTTCCTAAGTGAGGATATGTCTCTCCAAAACCAGCCTGGGAACAGTAAGTATAGCTGCAAAGTGTGCGGAAAGAGGTTTGCTCACACCAGTGAATTCAATTACCACCGGCGGATCCACACAGGGGAGAAGCCCTATCAATGCAAAGTGTGCCACAAATTCTTCCGTGGGCGTTCCACCATCAAGTGCCACCTGAAGACACATTCTGGGGCCCTTATGTACCGGTGCACAGTTTGTGGCCACTACAGCTCCACCCTTAACCTTATGAGCAAGCATATAGGTGTGCACAAAGGCAGCCTTCCGCCTGATTTCACCATTGAGCAAACATTCATGTACATCATCCATTCCAAAGATACGGAGAAAAACACAGACAGCTGATGCAACAGTCCCAGGGAAGTAAGCACTACCTGGAGTGGCGGTGAAACTTGCTTCAGTTAAGAAGAAGTAATGTTCCTTTTAATAGTCTGGCATCATCAGCATCATATTTTATTTCCCTTTGCCTTGTTAGAGGGTCTCTTAAATCGCTGTCCTGTGAAAACAACAGCACGTTAGATGTGTTATGGTTCTTGAGAAACTTGTTGTGTTTACCTCCTGCCGAGTCCAGCGCTCATCATTTCAAATCTAGGAAACTGTATTTTTTCCCCTCCATTGAATAGGGTTCCTTCCTCATGACTTTCCCCCTCCCCATTTCTAATCGGAGATCACAAAAAGATTTATGCTGCTAAGATATGGATGCTCCACGTGGGTGGAGATAGCAGGGGAGGGAATGAATTGTGTCTGTGCTATCGCTGCGGAGAATGTAAGTTAGAAAAATGCATATTGCAATTCCAAGCATACTTACTTTGTCTAATGAGACTTATTCCTCACCTGCTAGGAATGTTTTGGATTCTAAGCCTTTGTTTCTTGCCAGAGAAATTAGTATTTTCCTTCTACAAGGGTCGCCAACTGTTTTTTAAAGTACCCCTTGCTGCTGTGTCTTTAACAGCAGTGTGATCAGGATACATTAATGGGTAATAACCTTTATCTCCATGGAAAGTTCTACCTGCTGATTGCTGTAGATCAAGATGATGTTAAAGGCACAAGAGCATGTGAGGCTTGGGTTTGGGGGTCAGTTGGCAACCCTGTCTTGCATGCAACCTCAATTTGCTTGTTGCCCTTTCCCATGGAATAATTAGTCTAGTTTATAAATTCCGATCTGGAGCAAAGGGAACAAATTTAAAAGGGGATATACAGATTAGTGATGAGAGTAGAGGAGAGGTTTGCCAAATATGAATATTTTGGATTAATTTTTAGATGTGGTTGGGAGAGTGACCTGAGAAAGAAGCCAGTTTTTATGTGGGACACAAAAAGATGATGGTGTTTAATCTCCAACACCCTCTTTCCAAAAAAGAAATGTATGTGGGGCATCAGAAAACAACCCTTGGGTTCCTTCCTTGCCGCCTGTGGTATTACGTTAATGCTGGTGGAAGGTTCTGCCGTCTATATCATCTGTCCCAGGCAATGCACCAAGGGTCCCCAAAGCTCAAATTCTTGATAGTGTCTGATGTAGTTTTGTGGACAGTGCTGAGAATCTTCCTTTTAGGCCACAGTTGTAGACACATATACCTGGGACTAAGTCTCTTTGAACTCATTGGGCTTGCTTTTGAATAGATATGTATAGGAGTGCACAGATGCGTTTAAAAAGATATTGTTGCCTTAAGGAAATGTCACTAGGTGGATGAATGGAAGTTTTAGGGCCAATTCAGATGACCTTTTAGGGGAGGGGGCATGCATTAATAGGCAGTTCTTACGCTTTTGGATGGGTTCAGATGTCTTCACAAAGCAGTCCCTGTAGTGCAGAGATATCTCATTTCCCAGCATATAAACAATATGATTTTGTGATAGGGAGAACGCAGTCCCACAAGCACATCCATCCCAGCTGTGTCACAGTCACATGGCATATGGCTGCAGGAGTGACAGAGGTGCCCATTTGGATGAGGACGGATGTCACTTTGCAATGTAATGAGGCCAGTTTGAAGGCACCCTCACCACACTCTGCACAAATGCACTGTTTTCTCTCTGGGTTTGAACTCTGCCATGGATTTTACCAAGACACATGCAGCCCTAGTCCCCACAGTGGGCGGCAACTGTTCAGATATTTCCATTTTTTGAGGTAAAGCCTGAATATATAAATGAACCAAGCAGGTGAAGCATGGGGAATGGGGCAAGACAAATGGGTAGCAATTGTTCTGATAGATGGTGGAGCCGAATTGCTTGCTGTGATTTATTCTTCAAGAGTGCATTTGTCTTAACCCTGGGATAGTGTTAGTGACATCACAAGTGCCAAGCAACATTAACTCCCCCTATCCCCATTGCAGAGCAGTTTTGTAAACTTTCCAAATGATTTATTAACATGTTTTTGAAGTCTATAGTAAATGAATGTTCCTTTGCGAGAACGTTCATCTAGCGCTTTCACAAAAATCGATGTGGAAAACACCAGCAGACCCATCCCTTCTCCCTTTCTGGAACGGCACTGGGTTGCTTCTTAGCTCTCTAAGTTATTTTTCCTTCCAGGCTGGAACTTGCCTTCTCTTTCAAAAAGGAGGTGCAGAAGCATAGTACTGGTACGAGATCTGTGCTGCTGTAAGGATGTGCCAGCAGGACGTTTCCCCCTCACCCCCCTCCTAGTCTTCTGACAACTCCCAGAGTATTTGCTCCCTGTGGCCACGAAAACTTCACACTTGCATGATTTATAAGCAAGAGCAGTGCTGTCTCTCAGGATGAGGATCAAGCGTTCCCTGTTTCTGGTGGCTGCGGTGATGAATCACCCAAATGCTCGCCAGAGGGATGCAAGAGATAGTGGATCTCGCCTCCGTGTGGCTTACACACTGCGGCTTTGTCCTGCAGAGGGAGCGTGCTTCACACGGCGAACAGGCGTCTCCTTTAGTGCCGTTCAGTGTGAAATTCAGGCAAGGGCATGGATGATGGAGGCACATGTTGATGGGTGTAGCAGCTGGCTTGAGATCTGCCCTTAAGCATAATCCTAACTACCTCATAAGGTGGAAGCTCTGGAGTCTTGAAGCCACTCTCGTCTACACATAGACTCTCAGGCTTCCCTGTATACAAACACTGTTGTTAAAGGAAAACCGAAATCTATGGAATGGATGCTGCTCTAGCCATGACTTAGGGGTGAAAGGGGGCAGGGGTGAAAAGCTGTGCAGGCCCAGGAATTGCAGCTCCAACACCAGTTCCAGTAGGGCAGTCTTGGGCAGTTTTGCTTTGCCTTTCTGCTTACAGAAACTACCTCTAGGAGCATTGTGAAAATTCACTATTTTGTTGGGTGTCAAGGAGAAAAAGCACTTATTTATGACTTGTTTTCATATCCAAGGGTAAAAAATGTTACTGTCTTACATGGTTCCAGTGTGCAGCAAATAGCCAGGCATAGCCCTTAGTTTTTTTGTTTTTTCCTTCTTACGGCCTCAGGAAGGCAAGCACCAAACAAGATATGCCAAGGAATCGACTCAGTTCATTGGATAAACTGGGCTTATCCTCAGATGTAGTTAATGCTGGCAGTGTTGTTTGTGAGGATGGAAGAGCTGGCTCAGGGCATAACCACTATGTGTATTACCATTGCTGGTAAATGAATGGCAGGGCCAGGGATGCCTGAATCTTGACCTGGAGGGCTTGAGCAGGAAGCTGTAGCCTCAAGTGTGGCAAGCTAAAGGTTCTGCCGTTGCCCAAAGGCAGAAGGCCAGGTTCCTAGTCATTCTTCCAGACTTGGCCCGTCAAAAAGCCACTTATAACCAGCCACAGGGGCTTCTGTTACACCCCCCCCCCCCCCGGCCTTTCCAGAGCACTCAGAGGCCTTAGCCCACCGTCATAGCTCACAGTTTCAGCCATGGTCTCGAGCTCCTGGTTCAAACTCTGGAGTCACAGGCAATTATTTCTGTGTCTCCAGCAACAGGCCCTGTGCTGTTTTCCCATTTAGAATCTGGCTTTCATTGGGAGTGATAGAGGAGCAATGCTGGACCTTCCTCACTAAGAAACTTTGCTGCTCCTCAGCTCAAGCGTGAGCCACTCGATTCTAGAGCTGCTTTCCTCTGGTTCGCCTGTGCCAAACCTGTGCTGCTGGTACACAAGGCAAACGGGGCCCATTACAGAAACTTTTTTTTAAAGCATTCTGCAACAAGAGTGTAGTGAACCATTGGATTTGGTGGTTTAGGGTAATGAGAACCAGATAACTGGGGCCTTCTTTCTGGTTCTGAATCTTTGCCTCCACATGTAGCTTTGGTCAAGTAATGATACCAGTCTGCCTCAGATATACCTACCTGCTCACCCGAAATCTCCGAGAAAGGGTGGATGGGAGAAATTTTTAAAAGTACCTACCTCACAAGGGAAAGGTTGTGAGGTGTAGTAAATGTCTGTAAAGTGCTTTGGAACCCTTAGGCTTGTAGAAAAACCAAGTATTGTAATTAAATAGCTTTGCTTTGTTCAACATGCTACCATTTGTGAAGAATCTCTCCCTACCGGGGAGGGTTCAGGCATGGAACAGGAATTCCACTCTAATGCGGAACACTTCAACATTTAAAGAAATGTTTTTGAGACTAATGCTTTGTATTATTATTATTATTATTATTTTCTAAACTCAGAACCATGCCCCCCTCCTCCTTTTCCTCCAAAGATCCAGATGTCTTGAAACAGAACAAAACAAAAACAGAGCATCGTGATTGCTGTCTAACCTATTGGTTAAGTTAATTGTAGGTACTGACCTCCTGGTTATTTAAGTGTTTACTATCTATTTGCTGTAAAGTTTGTATATTTTGTAAAACTTTTCTCCTTCCTCAAAGAAAAAGAAAGTAGATGTCTACGATTGTTGTACATCGGATTCTTTTATACTCCATTGTTTGGCACAAAAGTGTGTTTTTTATTTAGAATAATAAAATGAAAAACTCGAGGAGCTTGATCCAGTGTTGGTGGTCCCCCCCCCCCCCCCCCCCCCCCGATCTTTCATGTATTTTGGCTGGTCAGTTTTCTCGACTCAGATGCTCTCTAGTCGTGTTGAGCTGCGGCTCTCGTTAGCCTTAGCAAGCATGACTGGGAACGCCGGGCAGTTGCCATCCAGGAAAGGCACAGGGTTGGGGAAGGCTGTGGTAGATTTGCACCAGGGTGCTTTATTTCAGACTGCCACATGTTAGAGAAGGAAGGAAACAGCCTTCTCGCCAAACACTGGGGAAGAGGGCGGCTGTGAGAATCCTTTAAGCCACTTCTTGTGGCAAGAAGCCCTGTGCAGAGCCCTCTGTGCATGCCGGGGGAGGACCTGGGGACATGCTGTTGCGACCTTGTGTGGAAAGGAAGCTTCTCCCTCTCTTTTCCTCTCTCACTCCTTCTCCAAAAGCCAGCACAGGGAGGCTGATCTTGCCCCTTGCCCGACTTTTCTGTTCACGCCAAAAGACTTAGGGACAGCAGTGTGTTGGTGATGGTTACACAGCAGCTGGCGATTATTACACTGAGAATTATTGTCATATTTGGCCACCGTAAAGGGCTTGATGTGGAGTCCCCCAGGAATCAATAAGTGATTCCTGATCAAGAATGGCTTTGGCTTAATTTGTCAGGCAGATAAAAATGCCTTCCAGATGTATTGCTTGTAAATTAAATATCGATAGATAAAGTATGACTGGAAAAGTTAATAGAGAGCTAATCCTATGGCCATTGGAATCTAATGGCTGTAGGATATTTCTGATTCCTAGCTCCAACCCGGAAAATGTGCTCTGAAGTCCAGAGGTGGGACCCTGAACGCAGAGTGCCTTCCTTCCATCCCATTAGCTACACTGGGGGCAGGAGAAGAGAGAGGTTCTACCAGCATATGAAGTATCTTGGCACTGCCTAAGTCTCCTTCCTTCATACACCAAGGCAAAACACTTAGACGGCTGAAATCAGCCATCTAAATGTTTCTTAGGGTGAGAGAAATATGGAAGTGACCTTTACCTAGAGCGCCTTCTGCCCTCCATAGGTTGCCCATAATCCTCAGAGTTTAAGGGTTATGGATCTCATTGGATTGTGCTGTCTGGGTCTTCCTTCTCTGACTTTTGTCTGAGTTTAAAAAGCCAAAAAGTTAAAGGTAAGTCCTTGAGCCCTGGATAAGTGTCCTGCTTTCTTTCTTTTTCTTTTAGTGATTTATTAACTTCATGTCAGTTTTATCAACCATTTCACCTTTAACACCCTGTTCATGTTGTTCAGAGATTAAACTCGGCCTGGATCTATGTTCTGTCAGAATTCTTGTTTTTCAGATGGGTCAAAGGGTTGAGGAAGAGCTGAGAACATTTTGCTCAGCACTTCCTCATGTTCCACCTTGACCTCCAAGCGATTCCTGTAATTATGGAACCCTCAGAACTCAGGATGAGGGATCTCAGAATCACATGGTCCTGTTCATGCCATATTGTTGTGAAGAATCTCTCATCACTATTTTGGCATGCGGCAGTCAAAAAGACAAAACTTTTCGTTGTCATATGCATGGGCTCTTGGCTCCCAGTCCACGGTGAGCTGGTTGAGTACATTAGCAATCACGTGCAAGGATTCAAGCCTAACCCTAGCCCTTTCCCAGCTTTTGTGGTCATGCAAAAATCTCTGATTTTGTGAATAGGCTTTCTTCATCCTCAACTTTTATACGTTCAGCTGTAGATTTATTAGGTACCACAAGGCCTGAGCCGTGGCCAACAGGGTTAGCAGGGGCCTCTGTTTGATCCGGGGACAGGAACTGTAGCACCTCGCTCCCTGCCCAGCTCAGGAATGGAGTAATTTCTTTTTATTTTTCTGGAGAGATGCACAGCATTTACTTCAGACTGTTAAAAAAGGTGTAGTTTCTGGAAGAGGAGAGGGCAACTGCCTCCTGGTTTTGAGGACTGCGTACCTTTGAGAACTGCATACCTTGCAGGAGCTCCATACAAGGACCAGGCAGGACCAGAGATACCCCACACAGCTATTCCTCATGCGCTACCCCTTAAAATGATTCCAGCCCCACAGTTTCTCTTGGCATCTCTCTGAAGAGGGAAAGAGAGGGAGGAACGGGTGATCTTAAAAGAGAGGGAAGGGTTGTGTCTCAGGGGCAGAGCACCTGCTTTGCACTCAGAATCTGCAGTTCCAGAACAGAAAGACAGTGTGGTGTAGTGGTTGGAGTGTTGCATGGGGGACCCAAGAGATCCTGATTCTGGTCTCCACCATGGTCATGAAGCTCACTGGATGACTTTGGATCGGTCACTCACTCTCGGCCTGAGCTACCTCACAGGGTTCTTGTAAGAATAAAATGGAGAGGAAGAGGACAATGCAAGCTGCCTTGGGTTCCTTGCAGGAGGAGAAAGTTTGGGATATAAATGTAATATAATGATACTGAGAATGAGAAGTTGTGTGAAAGATAACATGGCACAGAAGCAAAACAGCAGATCCCATGTGGGCAGGGCTAAGACTCTCAGCTTCTCAGTCAAGCCACTGTCCTGACAGGGGCATCAGAAAAGCTGTTGCTGACCAGAACATTTTTGGCAAAGTGGGAAGAATTAACCACTTCACTGGGAAATCCCTCTGGTATGGGCCAAGGGAAAAGTTTGAGCAACCCTTGCATGGGGGAAGCGAGTGGCAGTCATCAGTGCTTCCCACCGTGTGATCCTTGATCCGAAGAGTGAAACCGATACGGCCGAGGTGGCACAGGATGCTAGCCAATACCCCACGCTGCTCCACCAAGTGCCAGCATTTGTGGGCCAAAGTGCTCGTGTTTTGTGCCGATGCAATTTTAACCCTGTTCGATGGAGTCAAGAGGAATGACACACGATCACATCCAATCTGCTTGTTCCCCCCAACGGACAGGCAGCACAGTCCTGTAGCCACCAGACGGCATTTGACAGGCATGGGGTTATTCCGAGTCCCAGCTCCAAGCTCGGAGCAGGCTGCTTCTCAAAGAGGCCCCCATCGCCCGTGCAGCCAGCACAGGTGCTAACCAAGGTGGCTGCTTCTCGGAGGTCACAGGAGCCCGCTCAGAGAAGGAGTCTGGGGGGCATTCTGGGGAAACGGAAGGGGAGAGGAGGGGAGGGGAGGGGAGGGGAGGGGAGGGGGGCTGCCAATATATGGGTATCCTGGTGGCATGTCAGCCTTCTTTCCTCTTGCTCATAAGCCTGGCACTGGGGTGAGAGGCATGTGGAAGTGACCATTCCTCGTGAGCCTCCTGCAATCCATGAAGTGTGACTTTGCCAATGAATATTTGAAGGAACCTCTCCTTCCATATACACCTGCCTGAACTCTAAGATCTTAGCCTGAGGTCCTTCTCTGGGAGCCCTCTTTGAAGGAGATCAGAAGAATGGCTACCCGAAGAAGGGCCTTTTCTGTGGTGGCACCCTGGCTCTGGAACCTGTTCTCCAGAGAGGTGTTCCTGGTACCAACGGTTTAATCTTTTCAGTATGAGCGTCCCTGCACCCTACTACAAGAGTAATAAACAACATTCTCCCCACCTAATACTTTATTCATTGTGAAGCCTAGTCTTGCACCCCTACCCAGTCCAGTCCAGTCCATGTAATGCAAATCCTCTGAAAAGACACTGCAGCTTCTGTGTTGTAAATATATGACTCCTAACCCAGAGGACCAATGCTCAGTTATGAGTATTTAGCACTACAACTGCCCGAAGCATTCAAAATCTAGGCAGCACAAGGAAGTCCTCTGTATTTACTAGTGGGGTTTCTGTGATGGGGAAAGGATTGGATTGCCTTGACTCAAGATGGATGCAAGCACGGAGGCAGAAAGACATGTTTTTAGCTGCAGCAAGTCGCAGAGAATAAAAGACAGCTGGGAGCCAGGCTGGGTTTTTGCCACACAATGCAAATGTCAGGCTGGTTTCCCTTAGGGGAGATTTAAGGTCCAAGCATTTCCTAAAGGCATGGCCATGTAGCAGTTCTTTCTATTCATGCCTCACAGGCCGGCCTCTCTGTGTGTGGATGTTTCTGGAGAGACATTTCCCTGGTTTGGAATAAACCATCTGAGTGCAAGAATACTAGCTGTTGGTATCCTAATTCCCCAGTCGGTTGAATGCCCACCAAAGGCCTGGGTAGTACCTACTGATGTCCAGGTTGCTTTAAATCTGTTTTGTCTTGTTTCACTGATGGTCAGGCCTCTTCCACTCCATCAGCCACTTGTTGGCAGAACTGGGTTTTTAAAACCAGAATGTTGTTTTGCTTCCTCTAATTTGCATTAGCGTTAATGCAGACTGGCACGTCGGTGCAAGGGTGCATTAGCACGGAATTATTAGCATGATTCCCTTCCATGCAAAAGTGAAAAACTGGTCTCGAGGGCCACAGAGTTGATACGACTCTGAAAAAGCCAGTCCCCTGCAGAATTGCAGGCTCTTTCCAACATCCCCAGCCCATTCTACGCTCGCAGCTGCTTCCGCTGTATGTCATCCTGCCTACATAGGTGTGAGCAGTTTAATGAGTGAGGCAGCCTCATATTTTCAGAATACAGTTTTCATTCAAAATTGCACAAACAAATTGCACAAATTGCACAAAATTGCATCATCATCATCATTTAACACTGCAGGGTGACAAAACCAGGCCATTCATTGCCACAGTTATTTGGGGCAGGGGTGGGGGTGGGGAGTGGTGGGTGAGGATTAATAGGAAACCCATCCCTCCGTTCTTCTAACACAGGAAGTCTGACACAGCAGCATGTGACCTCCCCCATACGTCACCCCGCACGGTTCACTTCTCCATCGATTCCAAGGAAGCGCTGGTGACAAAGCAACGAGCCTCTTTTGTGGGGAGCGGGGTGTACTTGGCCAGGGAGAGAAAGCTCTGAATTTGCTTTTGTGGTGGAATGGGGGCGATGGACTAAGGAAACCCGGGGAAAGCTGCTTAATTCGGCGAGGCATTTTTTGTGATGATGACCGAGTGCTGGGTGCCGGTGGAGGAGCCCTCTTGGCCCATTTGGTCCTTGGGGATGTACCTGACCACAACAGAGATGAGCTTCCCTCGGAAGTTCTTACTCAGGAAGTTGTACAGGATGGGGTTCACCACACAGTGGATGAGGGTGAAGCAGTCTATGATGTCGTAGAAGAAGTAGAGGAAGTCGAGCAGGTAGCAGTGGAGGAAGATGCTGGTCCCTTCGAGGGTGAGCAACAGCAGGACCAGGTGGAAAGGCAGCCAGCTGACCAAGAAGACCAGGATGTAGGCGTAGATGAGCATGCAGTGCTTCCTGCCCTCGGGCTTGTTGCAGCGCTTGATGTGCCGGGCCGTCAGGATGTTGAAGGTAGCCATGATGGAGAAGGGGATGAGGAATCCGATGAAGAGGGTGAGGAGAGTGAGCACCAGGGTCCACACGCTGTAGGTCTCCAGGGGAGCCATGAAGAAGCACATGGGCTCTATGTCGTTGGCCAGCTCCATGTGGGCCACCTCTGGGAGGGGGATGATGGCGGCCAAGGCCCAGATGCAGCAGCAAGTGACCCGACGCACAAGGTGCTGGTGCCGGTGCCAGAAGGGGGAAGACGTTGTCAGCGATACGTAGCGGTCGACGCTGAGGCACGTGAGGAAGAAGATGCTGCTGTACATGTTGGCAAAGTAAAAGTAGTGGGTGAAGCGGCAGAGGAAGCTCCCCCAGAGCCATGTGTAATCCAGCATCACTTCCAGCATCCAGATGGGTAAGGAGAGGATCACCCCTAAGTCTGCAACGGCCATGTTGACGATGTACAGGTTGACCAGGTTCCTGTAGCTTCGGGTTTGCAAGTTGACCCAGATGACCAAGAGGTTCTCCACCAGCCCCACCACAAAGATGATGAGGTAGAGGACAAAGAGGGAGACCCGCTTAGCATTTGCACTCAGCTCCAATTCGCAGAGGTTGAAGGTGTGGTTGAGCAGGTGCATGAGCTCCGTCAGGTTGTGGTAATCCAAGTACTCATTGACAGGTGAGGAAGCCTCAGGCTCTCCCATGCTGACAAGAAAGATGAGCTGCAAGTAGAGGGAAAGGAGAGTTCAGTGCTGGTAGGTCTAGCCAGGGTTTCCCCCTCTGAGCCAAAAGAAGGATGAAGAAAGATAAAGGTCTGTCTGTCTGTCTGTCTGTCTGTCTCTCTCTCTCTCTCTCTCTCTCTCTCTCTTTCTTTTGTTTCTATCCTGTCTTTATCCAAGTGGATTTCCAGACAGCTTACAGCCAGAGCATAACAGCATATTAAATATGGATATAATATACAAAATGAACAATAAAATAATTCTAACTATATGATAAAATAATCAACGCTTAAAATAATAGTTACATAAAAAGATTTTGGCCTGGCACTGAAAAGAACAGACCATTAGCACCAGATGCACCTCTCTGGGGAGCAGGTTCCAGAGCTGTGGTGCCACTGCAGAAAAGACCCTTCTTCAGACAGCCACTCTTCTGATCTTCAAAGAGGACTCCCGAAGAAGGACCCCAAACAAAGATCTTAGCGTTTGGGCTGGTGTACATGGAAGGAGAGGTTCCTTCAAATATTCATTAGCGAAGTCACGCATCCTTCACATCAGTGGCACAGCAGTGCTCTGATCCTTTTCTTATTTTAGCGCTTATATCCATGTTGGTGCACTGCAGCCTGGATTTGGAAGACATTTGCACTGTGAGGGTAAGTGCACCATCGCTCCACCGGGACTCTCTTCCTCTACCATGGGCTCGCTCTTCCCATGTGCACCGGCAGCTCCCGCAGGCTGGCCAGCATCCCAGTCCCAGGTGCCATGCTGGGGGTAGAGAGCCGAGAGTGCACGAGCAGGGTCCTTCCCAAAGGGGCGCGGGATCCACTTCCGAAGGGAGTGGGGAGAGGGGAGACAAAGGAAAGGGAGGAGGCAGAAGCTTGGCAGGCCAGTCGGGGGTTCAGAAGGTGCCATTGGCCCTCGGGCTGTGTGTCTCTCAACACCTTGATCATGGAAGGTCTCTGCTGGGAATGGTGCTGCTGAGGCCAGGTGTGGAAGCGGAAGGTCCTTTTGCAACCCAGCAGAGGCTCACAGCCCACTGTGTCCGATGGTGCTGTGCAAACCCAGTCATTGTTTGGAGAGGAGGCAGGTGGATGAACAGTGCATGAGTGGATTACCCTGGAGGAGACGCTCCTGCTGTCTATGCCAGATGGCTGCTGCAAGAAGTTTCTTTTGCTGTGACTCGCCTGTATGCTCCTCCTGGTGCATCTCTGTGGGAAAAGAGCCTCAGCAGAGACTTCTATGTCAATGCAACAGGGACCTAAGCATGTTGTTTCAAATTAAGCCCCTAGGACTTACTCCCTAGCTACAAATATACTTAGAATTGCAGCCTTAATTTCATAGGCACCAAACAGACTTTCTGCTGTTTGACAACTGCAGTCAAATCCAGAACAGAACAATTGATGAGGAGCAAAAACATTTCCAAAGGTAAGATAGGCAGGTGGACTACATGGCTGCACCATTACTGCTATTTCTTCAAGCATATATGCCTTGCTTCTCCTGAATCTAAGACAGCTTACTGTATGGCCCTACCCAATCTACATAAATATATAAACATTGCATTGGAAACAAACTCCATCTCAGCTGAACTGGTTAAAAACACAACTCAGAGTGTATATATAGAAGGGATGCACTCTTTTCACCTACCGGCCACTTGGAGGAGTTTCCCAAGACAGCCTCCTGCCTGGACTCTATGTTGGTGCTTGCTTAGCTACACAGATCAAAGACTGCAGGTTTTGATCGTTAGGAAAGATGCTGCGCATGCATTCATTTGCTGAGGAGCCCCTGAGTGCCTGCTGTTGCAAGGGGTTCAGGAGCACATTTGGGTGCCACGCACACACAGATACACGGTTTTCACAGGCGTCAGGCATGCGAGACCTCGTCTCCTGGACCGACTGAGCGTGTGACTGACCAGCCTTCTGACACACTACACACAGCCAGGAATGATGGACTGGCCTCTGGCAAGCCGTCTTGCAGAGGAGCTTGGCCACCTCTGCTGATGTTTTCACAGAGGGACCCAGGGATCCCTCATGTATTCCCAAAGGGCCAGGGGTCTCCATGCACACCCCCCCCATGGCCCCCAGGGTGTGTCAGGTGATGAAGGGATCAGCAGCCAACTCTATTTTCTTCATGTAGTCATGAGGGTGCCATTCTTTGGGTGAGCTTAACATGAAAAACTGCTCTGGGCTAATAAATCACGTTCTCGCTGTTGCGATACGTCAGGGATCTAGAAGCAGTTTGGATGCACAGCGGGGGAAAGAAAAGAAAGCCAGTGCTGTTTGTGTGCCTCACCAGTGCAGAAAGGTGTAGTGTTACTCTAAAGCCTGCACGTCCCTTGCAAAAGACCACAAGTGCAAAGTCCCTAAATACTTACCAGCACCACTGAAGGGCAGTCCTATTTAGAGCAGACCCACGGAAGCAAAAGGAATTTAAGTTAGAGCCACACTGGATACCGTCCCTATAACACACTGTAAGGAGCTGCCTTAGAGGCAGGGCTGCGTGAAACTCAGTTGGACTATCGGTCCATTTGGTTCAGCATTTCCTGCACTTGCCATTCCCCATCTGGTGCCCTGCAAGTGAGTCGGGCTATATGCTGGCTGGGGATGATGGGAGTTGCACTCCAGCACATTTGCTGTCCACAGGGGAACACGTGGGTAAGGCAAGGCTCCCCTGGTTGCAGCGATGGCACTCTGCGTTCCAGGCAGGACCCTTTTCCCAAGTCACACCACTCCACTCAGATGGCTGCCCAGACGCTTTTTGAATGTCTTCAGTGAGGGAGAGCCCACAACCTCTCTGGGCAGCTGGTTCCACCGGTTCAGCCAGAGCCAATGTGCCCTTGTGGTTAGCAGACTTGCAGCCAGACTGCAGAGGCTGAGGCTCACTCCAACTCAAGACCTGGGGCCAGTCGCTCTCCCCCAGATTTCCCTACCTCAAAGGGTTGTGGTAAGAATTAAATTGAGGGGAGAATCCCATATGCAGCCTTGAACTTCAGTGCAAGCAATGTGGCAGAGAAACAAGCAGACTCTAAATGTAATGACCTGTGTGGATGAGATGCCTTGCTGGTACTTTGCCCTTGTTCATGAGTGAATCCCCCAGAATCCTCTGGGTCCTGCCCAGGAGTGAATCCCCCAGAATCCTTTGGGTCAAATCCAGCTCTTCAGCACGTTATGCATTAGAAATAAGTAAAGATCAGCAGTGAGTGATTATGTTTACGGATAGACAGGTGCTTCCCACATCTTTGGGAAAAGATGAGTGATCATTCCAAATACCCGGTTTGGTTTGAAAGTATAAGGGAACTTCCAGATAAGGGGTTGGACCCAGACTCAGTCATACTTAGGAAGACCCATTAATATACACAGATCTACTCAAAGTATGACCACATCTGCATCCAACCTGGATCTGGATCCAAGGGAAAAAGGCAGCATATAAATATAATTAATAAATAAAACAAATAAGCCTGAGGATTTTATTATGCAGCTGTATGGCTTTATTTACAGAATTTGACAGAGGGCTAGAACTTCATTATTTTCAATTTGTAATCCTCCCCTTTTTTCTTACCACTTTCCCCATCTTTTTTTTACCAGAAAAATATTCATGGATGAAAAGACAGATCTGCAGAATGCCTTGCTTGGAGGCATCCTCACCAAAGAGAGAAAATAAAACCAACATCTTCATGCAAGCAGCTTTCTAGGGTGCTTCCTTCTCCCCCCACCACTCCTCCCCAGCCAACCACTTGTGCACTAATGCACCCCCTAAACATTTGGGGTTGCACCTGGACTAAAAGAGCAATTCTAAGTGGGGAAGAAGCAGTGGGGCAGACCTCCCACTTCATCTACAACTCTGTCGGCTTGGGTGTGTCAGGACACAAACAGCGTGCAGGCAGGTTTTCCCCCACACCTCCAATCCTCCCCTGGAGCGCCTCGCACTAGCAAGGGTGGCAAGCTTGCTCTGTGGGCATGTCCTTGTGTGTGCTCATGTGCGCCAGCGGCTGCACCCTCTGGGTCCAGGCAAGGACACTGTATTAGAAATGCCCCTGGTCTGAACTGGCAGGAGGGGCTGCCCCTGTAAGAGGCATGTGCTGCACATGTGTGCAGAGGAGGCGCATAGCTGATGCAGGCGGTAGGAATCTGCTCACTTACTGGCTACGTTTATCCACCGTCTCTCTGCAAAGGCACTCAAGGCAACTTGCCCTGGCAGGCAGAATCCAAGGGTGCTGATGCCTCTGCTTGCTCTCTTGCACTCGTCCAGTTCCCATCAACAAGTGGCACCTGCCACCCACAGAATGGAGATTTAGCACTTTTGGGGCCAACTGGAAACACCCTCATTTCTACAGCAGGCGGGCTGCCAGAGCTCAGTAAAAGGGCTCTGCCAACCTGCCTTGATCCAGAAAGGAGTGTTTCTGCTTGTTTTGCAGCTTCCTCTGGGAAACGCTGCAGCTCTGCATCACAAGGGGTGGCTCCTGTTTATTCACAGAATGTGTGGGGAGCAAGAAAATTGGCAGGGGGATATGAGCCCCCTTTGCCCTTTATTTATTTTATTACCTTTTAAATTTATTATTCAACGTATATTCCACATTACTAGCTCAAGGGCTTTCTAAGCAGATTACAATAGAATCTATTGTATATAAATCTACTTGATAACCCACCTTTCCTCCTCCACCACCACCACTGACAAATGGTACTCAAGGTGACTAGCAATCATAACCCCCTTTAAAAAGAATTATGCATCCAAAATGCTTGCATGCTGAGCTACAGTGCTTTTGTTTTCCCAGCATGTGTGAACACCCACATGTGCAGCTCTAGAAAAACATGCTAGTTTTAGTGCCTGGTGTAAAAATCTCTCCAGAGGTCTTTCCATGCCTGCCTCCCAAGACCCTTCCATCAGAGATGCTGGTAGGGACTAACTATGGGATTTTATGTGTGCTACTGCACTAGGATCCGTTTCCCACAGTGGAACTGAGTTTTAATGATCTGGGGACCTGACATTGACAAGAAAGCAGTGACTGGCTTGGTCTGAGTGACAGACTAAGCATGGCTTAAACTGGTTCCGAGGGCAGCTTTTGAGTCAACTGAATGCGTGGTCGGGAGCCGGGCTCCACAGAATGCTTCCTTCAGGAAATACGAAGCCCGAAGTAGCATCTGCCTTGGTCAAAGGAAGACTTCTGCACAAGTCAAACCCTTGCTTAGGCTATCAACACAATCTGACCTATAAAAAGTATTGTCAGGCTGCAGAGGGAAAACTTTTTTTAAAGAAAGGTGAAGCTGGTTCAAGAGGATTCTTGCTCCCCATTTTATTATACACATGCGATTTTGGCTCACTGTTGCCTCCACTTAAACAGGTTTTGCACATTTTTGTAAAACTGAAAACACTGAAAAAATAGACACAAGTGAAAGGCGCATTCAATGCTATGTGCACCAATGCCTTTCTCAAACTGACATTAAAAAAGAAAGCACTTTTGCTTGCTTCCATCCTTGGAGAAGACTGAGTGGAAGAAGATCCATCACTTGAGAGCTGCTTTCACTCCCCCTTTCCCCAGTCACTGGGTGAGGGAGTAATCTCCTACTTCAGGGCATTTGGAGGAAGGGGGAAAAACTCTATTTTTATTTTTTTTTTGAAGGAGGAAAGTTGCCATCTGTAACTCTGGGAAACAAGCTTAGTCACTGGTGAAAAAACAATCTGGAAAGCATGAGGCTGGTGTGCTGCTTACCTTACTGGAAGCCAAAGATGATGGTGGATGTGCGGCAGCGAAGGGCTCTTGGTCTCTCCAGCTTGGTAGCGCCACTGAGCCTTAGGCAGTCTTTCCAGCAATGTGCGTCGCTGGCTTGATCCTGGAAGCTTTCCCCCCTCCTACCTTCCTCTGCACAGGAAATGAGCATCAGGGTCTGTTACCCTGTGAAACACAGCCTTGGCACAAAAGGCAGTCTAACGTGTTCCCATCCTTGAATGCACACAGACTGGGCTCAGCTCACTGGGCCTCGGGGATGAGCACACAAGCACATGGGGAGGGGGAGAGGGGCCCCCTGCAGAAACTTTCGAAGAACAACAGAGGATGCAGGTGTTGCCGAGCTCGATTTCCTGCCTCTGCTCTGCTGTTTGGAAGTCCCCTCCCTGCTTGCAAGGGCAACCAGCCCAGGGCAAGCCAGGGCCAAAGAGCTGCTGGTCGCCTCAGCATCCCTGGTGAGACATCCAGATGGCACTCCGTGGCATTTCCACTCAGCAAAAGTGGGTCAGCGGAGGCGAGGGCCTGCCATTGCTCTTCATAAAGTAGGACATACATGGAAAAGTGTTGGAGAGTGATGTTTGTATGGAGGCTTCGTTGAAGAACTGCAGTTCAGTAAAAATTTCAATGGATTTTAACTAAGGTTTTAAAAATGTGATTGAGTAAAGAAGATGATTACTTTCAGTGAAAAATTTCTTACTTTTTATTTATTTTTTTGTACTTGTTATTCTGCGTAGTATTTGTTCAGGGCCCCTTGGTGTTTTCTTTTGCTACATTTTCTTTATTTTTCTTCTTCTTTTCTCTTTATTTCTCAAAATTTACTGTTATTTAAAAGAATGATCAACAGCAGCAGCAACAGCAACGAATAAAATAGGGCATAAATGAGGATCCCTCAGATGTTTTGGCTATTTCGGTGACAGACACTTCTGTCCCTTGCCGTGCTTCCACAGCAGTGTCGGATTCTTATGTTGCAGGTCGCTGTTCCTCAACCAATGCCTTTTTGATAAAGCAAAAATGTTGATGGAGACCATCTGGGAGAGGCAGAACTGTGTCAAAAGAAGCATGGTGGAGCCAGTGCCGGAGCAGAGTTGACAGCATATTTTCCGGAACTTCCCATGATTGCGTCTGCATTATTCCTTCACCGAAGCAATATGGATTGGAACCACACGGTGGTGGCCTGGAGGGCAGAGAATTTGGAAAAATCCTGAAAAAAAAGTGAACTATTTTTCAGGAAACCTTTTAGTCTTTGGAATAAAAAAAAAGGAGGGGTTGCCTGCAAATTGTCAGTTTCTTTCTATCTCCCCCTTTTTTCCTTCTCAACATTTCTTCCCCTCTCTAGGGGCAGCCGCTGATTTGTTTCTCCAATATATGAGTGATCCCCAGTCTGAGGATGACAGAAAGAGTCAGAAAGGCCGAGTGCCATGTCTAGGCACACGGGGGTCTTGTCCCAGCTTTTTGCATGGTCGTGGCTCTTGCCTCCATGACAGCTGATGTGCAACGGCTTCTTTTCATGAAGGGGGTAACCGGCGCACGATCTAGTGAAATGCATTTAGGAGTCCATCATTTCCGGACGAGGGCAGGTGGGGTGTGAAGTCCAGATGGTGCCTACCATTCGGAACCATGCCATGTTCTCCCAATGCTTCTTCCATCTTTTCTCTTCACACTGACATTCCCTGAGGAGGAGGAGAGGGAACAGCTGTATTAAGCGATACCAGAACAGCTGTACTTCCAACGGTAGTGATTTTGAAGGAGACACAGGTTGATTCCTGGATGGGCCGAGGCAGCCATAACCTTCAGGCATGCGGGACATGTGCAAAGTGATAAGGGAGACTGAGGTGATGAGAAACTCCGAGTAACAAGCATAGTTTTAACTGATAAAGGTAGGAGCTTCAACAAATGTTAATTGGTAGAAATAGTTGTGAGCTGGTGTATTAAGAAGATCGGTACTGCAAAAAATTATAGCCAACCGAAGTAGAGCTTCTGACATCCTTTGTGTGGGAAGGTATATAAATGATGTGAAAAGTTTGAATGGGATTGTCTGTGAGGTGCAGGGGACCTTTACTTTGCAAAATAAATCCTAAAAAAAAACAAAACCCTCTTACTCCCCTGTTGGCACCCCAGGGGAGGACCCCACTGTGGCTAACAATTCCATGCAGAAATCCTTTGACACTTTTCTTTAAAACGAGAGCATGACAGCTCAGAAGTCTGCTGCAGAGTGTCCTCAAAGGTTGAAGCGGGCACCCACTGGTCCCTGAGTACACCCATTTTTAATCCTAATGACAGCCAGTGTGACGTGATGGTGGGAATGCTGGACTGGGGGCTGGCAGATCTGGTCCTGAAGTGCACTAGAGGACTTGGGCACAGTCACAGTGCTGCCGTGGAGAGGGTAAATGGAGCTTGGGTTTCCCACAACAGCAAAAAAAGGCAGGATAGAGATGCAATTTAATAATTAGATGATGATGATGATGATGATGATGATGATGTGTGGCTAGTGTATTTTAAGTGCCTGGCATAGGGATTAATATTAATAAATAATACACACCTAGTCAGAAGTGAAGCCCCTGCATTCAGTGGGGCTTACTTCCAGGTGAATACATTCAGGGTTGTAGGCTAGCTTAATAGTTCACCAATGTAAGGAAAGCAGAAAGGCCTCATTTGCAGATAATGGGATCGATCACCTTAGAAGAGAAGACTTGATTTAAAATAGATAAGATTCAGCAGGAAGCCTCCACGGTGTGCTCATGGATGCACCTGAGCAACAGGGCCAGGACCACTCATTCATTCATTCATGTGTTCTATGTGTATCCGTTTTTTCCCACAAGGAAGCCAAGGTGGCTTAGCTAATGCCTCCATCTAGCCTCACAATAACCTTGTGAGGTAGGTTGGGCTGAGAGTGAGTGAGTGAGAGGCCCACAGTCGCCCAGTGAGTTGCTTGGCCAGGTGGGGACTAGGCCTCAGAGTCCCTGAGACCCGGTCCACCACTGCACCTGTAGCCCCTGTGGCATATTGGTGCAGCCCAAAGAGGTGGGACTACGAAAGAGCGGGGCTGTAAGACATTTAAATCAAAAAGAGCAGGAAAGCTGAAGCGGCGGGAGCTGCTGTTGCCACTGAGGCTCTTGTCGTCTTGGTTTAGGTTTTAAGGATTCTGCGCATGTAGCCAACTCTTCTGTGCTGAGACCAGTTGAATTTGGGATTCCTTTGAGCTGGATTCCAAAGGACATTTGAATTTTGCGGCTGTACAGCCAGTTTTATTTGCATTGGTGCTGTTGCCAGGGACCTGGGTGCACTGGTTTTAGTATTTTGTTGTTGTTGTTATATAGAATTGTTCATGCTGTTTTGTTATAAAATTGTTGATAAGAAGAGGTTCATTTTGTATGTTGGACTGTGTTGCAAAGTTCAATAGGAAAACAGTATCTCCTTAGGCTATTGTAAGCCATCCTGAGATGTTCTGTAGGGGACAGGTTAGAAAAACTTTTAATAAACAAACGAACAAACAGTGTACCAGTGTTACACAACCAAAAGACCATGCTTGGTTCAGATAGGTATTACTAGGAGACCTTTCCTCTGTTAATTGTGGGCATGGGGGATGCTCAGAATACCGGGAAAAGAAGTAGAAAAATAGTCCTGGAAGACAAGAGTGTTATTAAGAGGGGATGGAGACTGAAGCCGAGGGCCTGTGACACAACTTCTCTGTCAAAGATGATGGATTTGCACTTTCTGCAGGGCAAGGCAATGTGCAGGGGACTTTGGCCTGGCTCCAGGGAGGGGGCAAAAGGCCCTAATGTCGAAAACAATTGCTGGAAATCTCCGTTTCAGGTGCGGTCAACAATCAGTTCGGAAGGAAGGCCTGGCTGGGAGAGGGAAATGCAGTAGCACAGATAAGTCAGGCTTTTGAAACGACAACAAGCCAAGCCTGGAAACCAGGTAGCCTTGGCTTGTGGTAGAACGGTTGTACTGCGTTAGGTGGCTTTAACTCCTCTGGCTCAGGCTGTGTTTCTCCGCTCCCTGATGCAACAGTCCTTAACCCGGTGCAGAGACGCTTCTGTGCCGCTGGGCCTGGTTGGGAAAGGCATGGATACCGTTTGATTTCTCATTGCCTGTTCGTCGGCAGTTGAGGCCAGCATCACACACAGGTAGAAAGCGGCAGCTACCGAATTTTGCAGTGCTAAGATGGACTGCATCTTTTCAGATTGCAGACTTGGGATCCCATGACCAAATTGTCCCCCATTTAAAGGCAGAGCACCTCTCCCTCAAAATGCACATTGAGCAGAAAAATGACAAAGCAGGGAGAAATTTTTGAAGTTCAACTCTTTTCATCTCTCTGCTATTTTCTTTTTTATAGGGAATCTCCCTCCTTCCCTCTTTTCCTTCACTTATTCTTTGTAGAGGGATTTTCATGATGTCACGTCCCCAGTTTGCCATCTGAGGTGGTACAATTCATTCTGCCACCTCAGGGATGGAAAGAAACAAAACTGATGAATAGATGGTTTAGAGTAAGTTTCCAAGCAATAAAATGGAGGGATGGGGGTGCAGTGGCTGTACGGTGCCCAGAGGCAGGATATTGCTGGACCTCCATCTCTAGCTGTGCTGCCCAGGGCTCTGACATAACACTGGGTCTCAGTTCCTGGCCACTGGTTCTGCTTCGGAGTACACCTATGGACTTCCTGTCTCCATCTCTCCCTCTTCGCAGCCTCCCAAGGGCCTCTCTTCACAACCCCCCTGTCCTTTCCTCTCCTTCTCACAGCAGCCCCTCTCCCAGAGCTCTTCAAGCCACAACAGGGCTGAACTGTAGGCATCCCTTCTGATATCGCACAGGGTTTGAGACCATTCCCAGGCTGCCGAGGGCAACTGAGCCATGCCTTCAAGTGGCAGCTCAGCCAAGAGTTGTCTACTGTTGTTGCTGCTGACACCCACCTTTTCCCTCCCAACCGCAACCTGGATTTGGTAGCTTTGGACCTCTCCTAAATACCTGCTCCAAAGGTGTCCTTCCTAGATTGCACACAGACTGTGTGTTGTTTGCAAAGCTGTGGTGGTGGAGTATCCTGAAGGGATCATGACTTCCAAGAAAACAGATCGACTTTACACAATGCACAGGGTCTATTACAAAAGTACAACACCTTAGAGGAAGCACCATTGCATCATCAGAGATAAGTATCAGAGATGCAGTGATGACTTCTGTTAAATGGCCCAAGCTAATTTTTAGGCTTTCCCAGGAAAGAATGGGATTACATCACACTCGATGGCTGTGGGCTCAGGGCCTGATAATGCCCCATATCCAAAGTAAAGCCAAGCCACGCCAGATAGGATGCTGCTGTGCCACTTATAAAGGGTGCTCCTCCAGAGGTCTGAAGAGCTAATTTTGCATACCCCATCGCTAATTCATGGTTGCACTTGTCCAAATCTGTGTCCATCTGTCTGACTATGGCCATTCATTGCAATAGGGCACCACACATGAATGTGTCTTGCACCTAAACAAAGTGTGGGGTGAGATGTGATAGCACGCCATTTCACAGCGGGCTAGGCAGATGCTGCGGGGTGGCCTGGAGCCTATTAGGGGTTGCACATCTCCAGTTCACTTTATTTTGCTATATAACTGCTATGGAGGTGCCACATGCTTAACACTGCCTTGTGCCCCACTGATGCTCTGGGAGGGGTGTAAAACTGTGGCATCTCATCAAAGCCCTTCCCCCTAAGGTTAGGCCATATGGCTTTGGGTGTCCCCACACTTAGCCTAGGCAACTTACGTCAGTTCCAGGTTCACTGATTTCTTTATTTATTTTTAGATTTATATCCTGCCTTATATTGCTTTGGCTTTCACTGAGATGCTTCCAGCATGTTTCACAGGACCCGGTTCTCACAATCTCTGCAGCCTTCGGTGGCTTATGCATTTAAGCTATGGAGGGCTGTGGTGCCTATGGGCACCAGGTTGCCCCTTCCACCCCCTTTCAAGACTTCTCATCCTGGCAAGGGTGGCCAAGCCATCCAATCAGTTCTGCTTATCTGAAAGAGAAGGATAAAGATGCACTGTGTGATACTGCAAACCTATGCATGTTTACTCAGAGGTATGGCCCACTTGACACAATAGGTTTTACTCCCAGGTAAGTGAACCTAGGATTGGTGTGCTAAGAAGGTACCTTTCTTTTATAGATTTGTAATTGTTTTTAAGAAAACCCTTCTACCCAATTTATCAGCAATGCTATTAATAAATCATGGTTGCTTTTAATTGTCTGAGTGATTAGGAACATTACAGCCTGATTGTATCAGTTGCCTGGATTAACAGCCTGCTCTGTCCCATAAGCTTGTGACAGATTACAACCATTTTCCCCAGACACACGTTTCTGCCCCCAGGGCGACCACAGGCAAAATTAGCCACGGTTGCAGCAAGTGCCTGTGGGTGCCGGGTTGACCATTCAAGCCCCCTGCAACCTCCTGGGTCAACTGAGCTTGACAGGGGTAGCTTGTTGGGGTGGTGAGCAAGCCACTCCAGGACTCTGCCAACAGGTTATAGCTTGTTGACAGTCCCAGCCAACCACTCCTGTTGGGTTCAGATGACATGAGAAGCCAAACCCAGCAATGGTAATTATGCGAATCAGGACAGCATGCTAGCGGCTCTTAACAAGCCACCTTCTACCTAACTGGATATTAAACCCGATGGCATCATGGTCACTGTTTCCAATTGGTTCAACAATATCTGCATCTCATAATATGACTTGGGCAACCCCATCTAGGGTTAAATCCAGGATTGACCATCTCTAGTTGGTTCCATGACCAATTCTTCTAGGGCACAGTTGTTTAAGAAGTCAAGAAATGTAACCTTCCTGTCATAAGGGGAACATATATCTATCCATTCAACATGTGGGTAATTGAAGTCCCCCATTGCTTGCAGAACTGCTGTAGCTTGGAGCCTCCCTGTTATCATTCTCCATCTCAAGATCACCCTGAACATTCTGGTCTGGAGGACAATATCATATTCTTATGACTAAACTACTTCAGAAGTCAGGTGTTGTCACCCACAGACTTCTGTTGAGAAGTCTGCAATCCTTAGACCAGGGGTCTCCAACTCGCGGCCCGCGGGCCACTTGCCGGGACGGGCGGGGCATGGGGAGGGGCCCTGCGGCCTTCAAAGCGCCGGCGGTCCCTGGGCCGGCCTCTGGGAGCCACGCGGGATGAGCGGCCCCCCACCCCCGCGGTGGTGGAATACTTGATGCGGCCCAGCCTCACCCAGACTCTACTTCCAGCGGCCCCCAGGTAAGTTGAGTCTGAGACCCCTGCCTTAGATGATCAAGTCTGCTGGACTCTATATCCTCTTCAATGCCGAGAACCACTCCTCCTCCAGTGCGCCTGCCTCTGCTCAACCCATGCAGTTTATATCCAGAGATGCCCATAGACCACTGGTTTTCTCCTCTGAACCAGGTTTCTGGGATGCCCATAACATCTAGCTCCTCCTTAACTGCAGTTTCCATCACAGTTGGCCCTTGGTCCAGCTGGCAAAGACTGGCGTGAGTTATAGGTCAAAACATCTGCAGGACCACAAGTTGCCACCCCTGCTGTGTTTTATGAATCCCTTGGCCAACTTCTACAGAAAGGGATGGGCAATTCCACCAAATCTCTCCATTGGCTGTGGGAGGTTTATTCAATTTCTCTGGAAGTAAAGGCAAATCTAGCAATTCCTGGCCAGTTTACCTTGCTTCCCATCTGAAGCTTTGACTGATCCAGAGAAAGGGGATCATTTTTTCTTTTTGTTTGGAGCGGTAATAAATGAAAGGCCTTTTCTGTTAAGGAAAGGCACTTGAGAATGGTTCTTTCTGAAGCCCTTGACAGTTGACAGGTCATATAAACAGCCTTCAGGAAAAGAGGAAGGAAACCCTGATAAGAAAGTCTAATAAAAAAGTAGTTCAGCGTCTTGTCTTTTACCCACCCCCGAATCCAGTGTTGTCAGCAGTTTGGTTCCATGTGAAATCCAGGAAAGGAATAAAGTTCCTGGCACTCTATCCAGAGCAATTCTTGCATGTTAATGAATACCAAAAACTTTAATACAGATGTGCCCTTACCAGTATTGATCAATCAATCACACGAGATATTTTCCTGGTCTTGACCAGGAAAATGGTATTTTATCAGGAATGGATGAAGGCTGATGAATTGAAACTCAATCCAGACAAGACTGAGATGCTGTTGGCGGGTGGTTCCTTTGACCAGATGGGGTATGTTCAACCTGTTCTAGATGAGGTTGCTCTCCCCCTGAAGAAACAGGCTCGCAGCTAAGGGGTGCTCCTCAACCCACCTTTGTCACTTGAGGCTCAGGCGGCATTGGTGGCTTGAAGTACCTTCTACCAGCTTTGGCTGGTGGCCCAGCTGCACCCCTATCTGGACAGGGATAGGCTGACTTCTGTAATCTATGCTCTGGTAACCTCTAGATTTGATTACTGCAATGCACTCTTTGTGGGGCTGCCCTTGAAAACAGTTCAGACACTGCAGCTGGTGCAGAATGTGACTGCCAGATTAATAACTGGCACCAGGAGGCCTGAACATACAAGACCAATTCTGGCCACCTGCATTAGCTGCCTGTATGCTTCCAGTTCCAATTCAAGGTGCTGGTCTTAACCTATAAAACCTTACATGGCTTGGGAACACAATACCTGCTGGAGTGCCTCTCCTAAACCTGATCTACCCGGATACCATGCTTAGCCTCCGGGGCTTCCCTCCTGGTGCCAACCCCTTGAGAGGCTTGAAGGGTGGCAACTAGGGGGAGAACCTTCTCAGTGGTGGCCCCCATGTTTGAAATAACCTCCCTGCTGTGGCCCGCCTGGCACCAAATTCACCATCGAGACAACCTTCTTTGCAAAGGCCTTTAAAGACCTCCCTGACCATTCAGGGGCCTGACACAATTGCCCAGGTACCTTTTACTCTTGGTTGGGTCTTTTTGTCTTTCATTGATTTAATGTTTTATGCTATTTTAGTTATTTCTTAATTCTTGTTAATTGTTTTATCTCTTGTATTTTGTTGTTTTTACACCTTATTATAAACTGCCCAGAAATCTTCAGTAGGGGCAATTTAGAAATGTAATTAATAATAATAATAATAATAATAATAATAATGATGATGATGATAATAAATAAGCGGCCTGAAAAGGCAATTAGTGCTACATTTTGCAACATTTTGCAATAGCAGAAAGGAGAATACCAGTTTGCATAACCATAGGATGCAAATGTATGTGTCCAGGTGCATGTTTACCTATGCTTTGAGTCTAGGTGCAGTCCATCTAACTCCAGTGAGGAAGATTGATCAGGTGATCGCGGAGGGCTGCTCAATCTACTGACCAGGGGCTAAAAGTGTGTTGTGGGGAACAACCAAGGCCCCTCCCTGCTCTCCCATCTTAGGGCTCTTTCTCTTTAAACTTAGGCTTAGACTGGACAGTCCTTCCAATGGAGAGCACCTTCAAAGGGAGGTCTGTCCTCTGTAAACCAGGACATGCAGCCACCAAATTGTTCTGCAAACCCAGGCAGACAGGAGTAGCTTGTAGCTAACAGGGCGACCCCTCAATTCTAACTCATTTTTGCATGGCGGTGCCGTAACTCCGGGACTAGCTGGAACTAAGATCCCGGAAGCTCGAAGTACGAATCCCACCGCAACCATCGTGGGTTCAAGGCGCTCAGTCGCTCTTGCCTTGCTGACCTAGTATTAAGCATGGTTGTGCCAAGTGCTGCTCTGATAATGTACGGCACGAAAGCGGTCCGGGTGAACCTTGCGTCAACCCAGTCTGCTGTCCAGCGACGAATTCTCGGTAGGCGCTTTCAGATCTCCTGCTCTCCCTCCTTTTTCCTTCTTTGGATCAGAGCCTTTCCAATGAAGGACTCCGTCGAATCGAGGATCAGCGCAGGACACCCAGCGCCGTGAAAATGCGGTGGGTTGGCCCGGCGCTTTGGCCTCTCCCTCGAGCAGGGCGCCTTCCCGCCCGCTTGCTCGCAGCGGAGCCCCGAAGGGCCCGGGCCTTGGGAGCGCGCCCCTTGCAAGCCTCGGGCCGGCCTCCCTGCTCGGTTACCTGCTGCGGAAGGGAAAGCGCCGCCGCTCTCTCCACTGCGCTTCCCGATTCCTGCCGGCAGCGCCCGGGGCGGCGCAAGGGCCGCTGTCCCCCGCGGCTGCGTTTCCGCCGCTTCCGCGCCCCCTGCCCGCGGTGCCCCGAGCAGCTTCCTGCGATTGTCTCCGCGGCGTGCCAAAGGCCCGAATTCCGGCAGGGGTCCTGGAGAAAGGCCAGCTGGATGGGCTTCCTCTGGGCGGCGGGATGTGGCACGCCGACGCGGCCGTGTTTTTCTGGTGTGCCCGGGGGCGGCTCCCTCCCTCGGCTGTGGGGCCTGGACGGAGAACACAATGGAGGTGGCCAGTGGCATCAGACCGGGTATTTGCTGGACCCCACTGGGATCTGTGGCATGGTGGTGTGCTGACCCCTCCAGCACTGGGAAGGAAAAAGAGAAGGCGTCAAAAGGCGGCCCTGCTAAGCGGGTGGGGGCAGAGCGTGGCTATGCTTACTTGAGCTTTGTGCACATTTATTTATAGTCTTGCATCTGTTGGTTTGGAGGCCGTTACTCAGTCCGGAGAATGGAAAGAAGGAAGACACTGCAACTGGTGAAAGATCTTGCATATAGTGGCTCAGTCATCAACTCAAAGGGAGACTATCGCCAAAGTATTTAAGAAATTAGAAGGAGATTAAGACTTGCAAGAGCAGCAATGAGGGACCTAGAAAAGATCGAGTGTGAAGAGGTTTCCACTGGAGACCAAGGCCAAGATCTTCCATGCTGTTGTGTTCCCAGACATAACACCTGGGAATGAAAGCTGGACAGTGAAGAAAGCCAACAGGAAGAAAACGGATGCATTCGAAAGATGTGGTACAGGAGAGCTTTGTGAATACCGACAGAAAACCCGACAAGTGAGCCAGAGCTTTCCCTGGAAGCAAAAAATGACAAAACAGAAGCTGCCATACATTGGACACATCATGAGAAGGCCAGACTCCCTGGAGAAGTCCATCATGCTAGGGAAAGTTGAAGGCATAAGAAGAAAAGGAAGGCCAAGTAGGAGATGGAGTGACTCCAGCAAGGAAGCCACAGCCTTGAATTTGGAAGAACTGAGCAGGGCTTTCATGGATAGGACAGTATGGAGGACTTTCATGCGTAGGGTCGCCACAAGTTGGAGATAACTTGACAACACACAGCAGCAGCAACTATGCAATTCTATTCCATCTTAGTTGATTATGAGTTAATTGCAAATCAATTCATGAGTAAGACCTATGAAATTCAATAGGTCTTATTTCTAGCCTAGTGGGCATGCATTAAGATTTTAGGTAAATCAACCCATAATATGTGCAAATATGTAGAAACAATCCAGCAGCAGAACATCCTTTGTTTTTGAATAGAGTATTCACTGACATATACCCAGCATTAGTTTAATACCAATACTGGGTATATTAGTACCCAGTACTGATGACCCATTCACTTCAATGGGTCTAGTCTATGTAGGACTAACTTGGACATAGCCCACTGGGTCAAAGCAGGCAGTCCTTTTGTGTGTGACAGGAGGAGGAAGTCTTCTACAGCACTATCTGCATATGCTTACTGAGAAGTAAGGCCGACTGTATTCAATGGGCTTACTCCCAGGTAAGCGTACCTAGGATTGATGCCCCAAGAAAGTGCCTCTCATTCATGGAACTGCAAAAAATATATTTTTCAAAAGCATTCCTTCCTGATTAATCAGGTATGGTTTTATTAATGACATAAAATGCTTATTTTTTATTGAAAGTGTTTTTAGTCTGAACGATTAATTTTTGTAGCTCTATTCTAAGAAGCTGCTGCCTTGGCAGATCCTATTCATTGTACACATCCTGCATCAGTATATGTTCCTCGCCTAATGACGATTTTATCAATTTATTAGATTAATAGCTTGCTTTAGCTCTTAGGCTTGTGACATATTTAAAGCCATTTGTCCCAGATATGTATTTCTGTATCCAAGGAAGTCACAAGCAAAGGACACAATACAACTAAAGCCAAGCACACTTAAGACCCACTTAAGATTTTGTGGGAGAACATAAAGGCATTTTGTAAATCTCTGATGGATATAGCACTGAGTTAAAGTCTTAGCTTTGGGAGGGAGTTACATGTGACAGCCAGTGTGGTGTAGTGGTGATGAGCACGAGACTGGGACTCAGGAGATTTGGGTTCGAGACCCCCGTCAGCCACAGAGCTTACTGCGTAACTTTGGGCCAGTCACAGACTTTCAGCTCTGCCTGCCTCACAGCATTGTTGTTCTGGGGATAAAACAGAGCAGCAGGAGACTGATATAAGCCACTTGAGTTCCTTAAAAAAAGAAAAAGGGAGGATATAAATCAAATAAATGCAATTTTTGCCTCCTACACACTACTGTGGGACCCCCCCTCCCAAAATCAGGGAATGTAGTGGGCCATGGCAGGGGCTGTTCCAGGAGGATGCCTAGACTCAGGCAGGGCAAAGTCTGAATGTACACCTCGAATGTCCTTTGGGTTTCTTGAAGGCTTTACTGTTTCAGACAAAGAGCTAAGCTAACTTGTGCAAAGTCAGGGTCTTTTGCTAGTAATAAGGTCTTACTAGGGGGTGTGAATGTGCTGCTTGGTGACAAGAATTGCCCAGTTCCAGCTAAGGGTTCTGCAGGCAATTTCCTAGCTGGATGAGGCCCTTGTGCACAAATCAACCTTCTCCATGCAGTTGTTTCCCCAGTCAGGGATGCAGACATGAAGCCACTTAAAAAAAATAAAATAAAATACCACCTGGACATAGTTGGGATGGAGAGTTTCATTTCCCCTCCAAATCCTGCATTTGCTTTTGATCAAGCAGTGGATTGGCGCTTCCATAAGATGTTCAGAGCATCAGCTTCCTCCTGGTGGATCAGAGCCATTTACAGACTTTCTACTCTGTGTGGCTGCAGTGAATTAATAAAAGGAAATACTTGAATGTAATGAAGCCTTTATCATATATGCTTGTTTTAATATGGTCAGAGACTTTAAGAATAAAACTTTTCTGCCGCTGAGTTTGCGGCTGTTCTTCCAAGTATCCACCAGATGGTGCTAACACATAGTATTCTATTCCATCCAGGGATTACTTGTTCTCTCTCATCCATTTATTCTATTTTATATTTCACATTAGTTGAAGCTCTCTGGGTGGTTCCCAGCAATTTAAGAGACATACATTAACAGTACTATTCAAGGAGCCAGCACAAGCCATTTAGTTAGGGTGCTCAGTCCAATGGTTTACGTTAAGAAACAGGACTTGCCTGAATCACAAGAATGTTCTTCACTAATTGTGTCCCTTGGATTTGACAGTTCTAGGAACTCAGTGTGTATCCACTAACATCAATGGACAGAAGGGATCCGCTAAAAGAAAGATCAAGGGATCATCTGACTAAAATGTAATTTGGTCTTCTCCGGTATGCCCATAATTCATTGTCTCGGAAACATTCTGACAGCTGCTCCAGAATGCAGCCTCTTGGGTTGGCTGCAAAGCTCATCCATGCGTCCCATTGGTTCCCTTCCTCTTCCTCTTCAAAGGGGCCTCTGTATATTCCAGGAACATATATAGGCCAGGGAGTGGGGTTGTGGAGACAGATTTTCTCGCCACTTCATGTGTTCTGTTGCATATTTGCAGCAAGACCCTGCTTCAGACGTATATGTGGGACTGACATACTCATACAGAAAGATAAACAGAAAGCTAGCTAGAACGCTGCAAGGGTTAATACAGAAAGCATGTAGGTATGTACGCACAGCCTGCTGGCGTGACCACCTCTCTCCCCAAGTTCAGATTCCTCCCTTGAATGACCGAAAGCAAGTCCCTACATGTCTGTGGCAAATTGTTTAATGCGAAGCTCCTCAATGTGCCAACAAACCTCTCTAAACGGACCGAGGGCCACCATGCTGAGTCTTGGCTTGGACCAGGATTCACAGCCCACTGGCTGGAATTTAGTCCTGCGGTTTGTATTGCATGTGGGTTTTTCGACCATAGGTTGCCAAGCGACTGCATCTGCTTTTGGTTTCATCTGAGAGGTAAGCACTATAGTTTCCTTTCTTGCTTCTCTACTACTTGGCCTCTAGATGGCACTGTGGCAAAGCAGATGAGCCCAACACAGGCCAGGTTAGTGAATTGCTCCTAGCCCACTTTCTCTTAGGCTAAGCCCGCCTCCTGCAGAGTTTGTGTGGGAATCGGCAGAAGCAGGTTCCAGCCAACTGTGAAGCCAACTCGTGCACACCCCCTCTGGGCACTTGCTGTGTAAGTGGAGTTTTGCTACTGCACACATGACTTGTGGGCTTGGCATGTGAAAGAAATTAGGAAGGTAGGTACTTAGAGCAGGGCTTTCTCTGCGGTGGCGCCTCATCTATGGAATGCGCTCCCCGGAGAGGTCCGCCTGGCGCCATCATTATTTGTTTTTCGGTGCCAGGCTAGGACCTTTTTATTAAAAACTTATTTTAATTGTTAAATTATTTGAATTAATAGGATTTTAAATTTTTAGCTGAGAATGCTCCGGGGGTTTTTAAACCATTTTTAAAAAATTGTTATATTGTTATTATTTATGTATTTATGTATTTCTGTATCCTTTGTGAGCTGCCCCGAGGCTTTGTTGCGATGGGGGCAGCATAGAAATGTTAAATAAATAAATAAATAAATAATAAACAAATAAACAATAAATAAATAAATAAATAAATAAATTGCACAGAGAAGCTGCTAATGTTCCCGAGTGTCCAAGGACTTGGTCTCAGCTTGGCTTGTTCCTTGGCCAGGGCCAAGCACGGGAAAGAAGTTGAGGGAGCACAAGAGAGTGAGCTTCTGGCCTGGCCTTCACATGCCTGCAAGACGTAATGCTTTCTTTTGTCATCCAAAAGAATAACTCTTAAAATCTCACAGAAACGAAGGGTCATAAACATCTTTGAGCAGGGGATGATGAGCATACAACAAATGCCATGTGTAGAAAAACTAACACAAGTGATTGCCTCCCCCGCCCTGCTTCTGATTCTTTTCTTCCTGATCCTCACCTGGCTCATGAGAGGGAAAAACAGAAAGCTAGCTAGAGCACAGCAATGGTTAAAACATAGCAAGTGGAAACAGACAGTTCAACTAGAAAGCTAGTTAAAACAGAAACCTTGAGAGGTGTCCATGTGTAGGAAAGAAAGCTTTAGAAGATTCCTTATATCCAGTATTGGTTCCTGGGATGCTTGAGAAGAAGGATATATGAGACGTTTCCGTTAGATTGTAATATGTAGATACACCTTTGCATGTTTTAGGATCAAACATGTATATTTGTGATTGGTTAAAGTACATTCATGGTATATGACATTAATAGAAGTATAAATTCTTTGTTTAAGTCTTTGTTTGGGGAAACTGCTTTTTTCCCTAGCAGATTACTTGCTCTGTCAAATGATAATAAATCTTGCTGCAGGCCACAGACAGTTAATTGCTTTACTGACTTCCAGTCAGTGAACAAGATAATTACTTGCAAAACCTCTTACCTTCTTGTTTCAAAGTGAGAGTGAGATTTTTACAGTGCTCTAACACTGAGTCCTCTCAAAGTTTGCTTAAATCAGGTAAACATGTGAACCAACCATACTTATTGTGATGGCCATGGATTTCCCCCCTCCCGCTAATCATTTTATTTCATTTCTCTTTTTTTAGTGTACTAAATCCCTCCTTGTTAGACATCATTGTGAGGAGTACATGGCCACAAGACAAACTTAAAGGACAAGGCACATCTCAACATGACTCTAGGAATTACTTAGCAGCAAAGTCCACTCTGTTTAACTGGACTTCATTCCACGTAAAGATGCATAGGATTACAGCTTTATGGAATCGTACATTCGAATCATAAAACAGTATGGCTGGAAAGGGCCAATAAGGCCATTGGATCCAACCCCCTGCTCGGTGCAGGACTCCAAGTTCAAGCATCCCTCTCAGATGGCTGTCCTGATCCATCTGGAAGGGCCCCAGTGTGAGAGAGCCCAGCACCTCCCTAGGTCATTGGCTCCATTGCTGTCAGGACCTTTTCACTGATCTTCTGCTAGAACGTGGCTTCCTGTAACTTGAGCACATTATTCTGTGCCCTGCACCCTTGGGTGATCCAGAAGAGATTGCATCAGTGATCCATTCAGTTAAGTACAATGCTTGAAACTATAATGCAGGGCAGACGTGCCATATAACCTTAAAAGAATTGACACTCCTTACAGAAAGAGGCTTGGGAGATTGGATTACCACCAGTGCAGGGCAACCAAGAAGGAAAAGGATGATGTGGATACTCTTAGTGACCAACTTCATCACGGCATGAGTCGTGTGTTCTCCTATGGAGAAGCCCTGTCTTGTGTGGGCCCTCTGTAATCTTCTGGCCATCTGCTCAGTTGTTAACGAATGGGGCATGCCAACTTGCAAGACTTACTTTGAACACTGGGGGGCAGCAGAGAAAAAGAAATAGAACTCATTTGCCCCCCCCCCCCCCCGAGGTTTACACAGTGAAAATAATCCTTGTGGCACCTTAAAAAGGAGCACATGCATTTATGGCACAAGCCCCCATGGACTAGAAACCAGGTGCACACGGTGAAATCCAAGTAGACTTGTAGTTAGCAATGTTTCTTGGGAAACCCCTGGGAGTATTTCCTTGTGCCACTGCACTCATTCCCATGAATGGCCAGCACTCAAGCGAATGCAGCAGTGTAGCTCCGTGTTGGTGCAATAAGCAAAACACACTCACGGACTTTCTGCAGAGCCTTCCTAGTACACCTGAATGGTAGTGCGCACCTGGCGCCACCTAAAGGCAACACATTGCAATGACTTCCCCAGTCAGCGGTAGGCTGAAATACCAGGCCGCTCCTGCTGGTGGCGAGTGCTGAAGCCATTTGGATGCGGTATGAGAGACCCTCAAGCTGCAGCTGGGCCCAGGGCTGGCCAGCCTGTTAGAGTGAGGCAGCTGCTTCAGGTGGCAGATGAGCTGTTGGAGGACAGAGCCGTGTGGCAGAAAAGGGGAAGAGTGTTTGGTCTTTTGCCTCAGGCAGCCGAGTATCTTGGGCCAGCCATGTACAGCTATCATGTCATAGCTGGTGGGCTGTGAGAAACTTGGTGGATCACAAGTTCTGCAGGCCTCGATTGCACAGATCCCTTTTGCTTTGGTGTGATATGATCCCCTCACAGGGCTTGGCCAAGCAGCCAATTGAACCTATTGGAGCGCTCTGGACCGGATGGCCCTCCCGTGGATGGGTTTCAAGGCCCGCCTTGGTTGATGGAAGGGAAATGGATGGTTTCTGCAGGTGCTTCTTCTGCAAGGAGTTCCTGCCCCGCACCTGCCCAGCTGCATCAGCTACTTTTCCACTGGCATGACAGGGCCCCAGTGGCCTCCACCCGCCTCGGGAAGCCCGGAGCAGCTGAATAGGCGCAGAGCTATCAAATGTATTAAAGCTAAATGCGGGGTGGTGAATGATACCACTCTGTCCTTCGGGTAACTGTTCCATTCTTAGGGTGGAAGAAAGCCATTGGTAATTTTTTTTAAAAAGCAAACCTCCTTTCCCTGCTCCCAGGTGCTGGTGGCCAGAGCTGGCTCAAGACATTTAGCAACCTGAGGGCAAGGACCAGATGGGAGCCTCTCCTTTTCCAGGTGCAAAAGGCGACTGGGCTAGCATCTTGCTTGCTCGGGGAGGGCCGTGCCCAGGCGAGCCGTGTGCCTTCTGCCTCTGCTGCCCGGGGGCTTGCGGTGGATGGGCGACATCAAGGCCTCTCACTGCCCTTCCTCCTGATGGCCCTTTGACTGTGAAATGAACAACTGATCCCATGGAGGGCAAAATCAAAGAGAGGACTTCCCTCTGCAAAGAGAGGACTGCCCTCCTTCAGGGACGCATGACCACCCTAAACAGTCTGTAAAAGGAGCCAGGCGGGAGTAGCTTGTGGTAATGGAGAAAGCTCTCAGTGCCAACACTTTTTTGAATGGTGGTATTGCAGGACAGTGACTGCTGATGGCCCGGGAGCACACAAACTAATCCCCTGGTGAATTCAGCACACCGTGGATTCTCAAGCCTCTCTTCCTTTCACCTCAGTCTTTCCTTGCCCCGCTGGCCTTCCTTAAAGGGGTGTTGTAAATGCTACTCTGATAATACACATGAGGCACTTCAGTAGTGCTGTTTAAAACACTAAATATGGTTGGTCTAAGAGCCGGACTGTTCCACATTTCTCATGAAAAACTGAGTGTGAAACATCCCCCCACGTTCCCTTTTGTCTCTGACCAGCAGAGAGGTGTGTCGTTTAAAGCCTCAAAGGATTGTGGGTGGACACGGTTCTTCCATTCCTGCTCGTTCACTCCTAGTTAGGAAGCCAGATGGTTGCTTTCCTGTTCACACAGGCCAGCAGCGCGGAGCTGAATGTTCTGTACCTGCCTCTGGGCTTGTAATTTCATTTAATTAAAGGAGTGATCAAGCATTCCAGCAGCCTCCAATTAAAAGGCATGGCAGGGCGGAGGCAGGACTGAAAGAGAGAGAGAGAGAGAGAGAGAGATTGTCACTGAGGTCAGACTGCCATTGTCTTACCCTTGTCCAAGGCATCTCCTGCCCAGGTACTCCACCTGGTATTGCTGCTGACACATCTGGAAGGCAAACAGGGCATTTCTGCTGGCAGCCGCCGCCTGGTTGCACGTGGGAGGAGGCCGTCAGGCAGCCTAGAGACCTGTGCTTCCTTGCAGGTCCCCCGAGTAGCCATTTCACCAGAAGGTAGAGAAAGCAGGGCTGCCTCTTTATTTAAACCATGATTGAAACTGCCGTCAATTATTGAGGAATTCAATTCATGAATCCTTTAGTCAAGTGTATCAGCATACCCCTGAATCAATTGTTTGGAGAGGGAAGCTCTTTTTCTTTGTTTTTAGATTGCATACCTATTTGTCACTTTATGTATAGGTTGGCATCCTAGCTTTTAAACAAGACATACTGGAGAAGACAGTCCTGCTGGGGAAGCTGAATGCAGAAGAAACAAAGGAAGTGCAAATACGAGACGGTGGAAGCCACGGCCTTGGATTTATTTACAAGAACTGTGTGGGACTGTCAAGGATAGAACAATTTTGACGGCTTCCATTCATAGGGTCACCACAAGTCAGAGATGAGTTGATGCCATGTAGCAACAACAACAAAACACTCAGATTAAAGTTACTTCATTTGTTCAAGACATTCATCTAATGTAGCACTTTTTTTTGTTCAGTCAAAGGTTTTTATTAATCCCGACTGTGGTGCTCTGCAGATATGGGGATGCAATTCCCATCAATCCTAGCCAGTGTGACCAATGACACTGCAACCCAGTACATCTGGAGGGTACCAAGTTATTCTAAATAATGGGGGCCAGCAAAGAAAATGACAGAATAAATATTCTGGATTTCAGTCAGCCAGAAACTCCAGACCACAGGTCCCTCTCAGTTTATGCAGTCGTGGTGTTAAGGCAATTCTTCTGAATGACTGGGGAATGCGATGGCAAGATGGCTGTCTTGGAATGCTAACAGGGCAGTCCTCATGCTGATCTGCAATGGAACTGTTCATCATTTAGCCAGCGTAGTGGTTATAGTGCTGGATCAGGGCTTGGGCCGTCCAGGTTCTATCCCGGCTCAGCTGTGAAGGTTATGAGGTGACTCTGGCTCTCAGCCCATCCAGGCCACTGATTCTCAGCCCATCCTACCTCACAGAGTTGTGAGGACAAAATGGAGGTGTGAGGGAGGATTTCTTGAGTTCCTTGCAGAAAAAAAGATCAGGGTAAAAATAATAGATATTGCTAGCATGCAGTTGCTGCAGCTCAAGCATATGTGACAACGCTTGCTCTTTGGATGGGCAATTTTATAACATGTGCAAGGTTTGATTTGGCTAATGCTGCAGGGAGCTGGGAAGTGGGGCTTGTGAATTTTATGAACTATTATTATTACACTGCATTTCTATATGGCTCATAGCTGAAGCTCTCTGGGCAGTTCAGAACATTTTTGAAGTCACAACTCTAGATTTCAACCAGGTCCGACCCTGCTTAGCTTCCAAGATGAGGCAGGGTCAGGCGCTTCAGGCTCTATGGAAGCATCATGAATTTCATGGCCTCCTACCTTTCACCCTACCATACAAGCAATGATATTTCCATGGCAAAAGGGCAGGAGTTAGAGAGAGACTGGCTCTGAGGCAAGAGGCTCTCTGCCTTCGAAATAAGCACGGACTTGCTGCAAAGAAGGTGGCAGCAAGGATCAGAAACCACAAAGGGGTTAAATTCCAGGGCTGGACGGGGAGGGAGATGAGCAGCCGCAGTGGCTTCCTTCCTGTGAAGGATTTGTGGTCCTGTTCAGAATGGAAAAGGTGTGAGAATGGAAAGGTGGACTTTGCATTCCCTTGTCCTCCGCCCAGCTGAGCTGGGGAAAGCCTTGGGAGGTGGCCTTTCTTGCTGAGCCATCAAAAAACACGCTGCCTTCCCAGCACAATTCAGCATTTTTGGCTGGGGTCCAGGCATCTGAGTCGTGGGGCGAGGCAGGCTTTGCCTGAGCAGGCCTCGACAGAGAGAGGAGGGAATCCAACCGGCGATTATTAGTTCTCAGAGTAAGAACAGGGCTTTGTTGTCAGAACTGGGTGGTGGCTGAGTAGATGGCAAGAGGAGTGTGCAGGGTGCCTGCAAGCATTCGGGGGCTAGGCCTGGTCATGGGGGCCACCAGTGTGCCCTGGCGGGTGCCCTAAAGAGGAAGGGGCTGAGGGCAAGTTGAGAGGTTGGCCGGATAATGAAGGGGGGTGGGAACAGAGTGCAGCTTCCCACCGCCAGGCTGTCTGTGCTCTCCCCGCTTTGGTCACTGCCTGCACCCCGTCGTGGCTAGTGCTTGCCGGACTGGTGCTCATGCAGGCCATGGCCTCTGCTGCGCCATGTCCCACTACCAGCACCGCCGGTGGACTAGAGCAAGAGGTCAGTGCACGAACGCTTGCCATGGCGCAGGGAACTCAAGGGCTCCGGGCCCCTGCTGGGGTGAGGACCCTCGGCAGATTCCCAAGCATTCCTACCCCCGAGGCTGGCCTTGCATTCAGGTCCTGGTGGTGGGGTCCCCGTTTCTCTCTCCATACGGTGCTTTATATTGAAAGGGGATGTGAACTGGACAGCCCTTTCAATGGAGGATGTCTTGAAAGAGAAGATTGCCCTCCGTAAAGTTGGCCACTTGGCCATGCTGCCCTTGGACCTGGAATGCAGAACCTTTTCCAGGCCGTAGCTCTGGCAGAAATGCTAAGGCGGGCTGTGCTTGCCCAAGGTATCCAAGGGCAAGCCTCTGACAAGGAACCATTTTGAATTTAGGGCTTAAAAGCATGGCATGATCTCTGTTTTTTGGGGGATGTGGTGTTTAGGCCTAAAGAAAATACTGACAAAATAACACGTACACACATGTACATGTATCTTCACATATCCTGGCTAGAATTTCAGGAAAATGGACTTGGCCAAAGCCAGTAAGAACTCTCATGCACAAAATGTTTGCTTGCAGAAAAACACAAATGTCCAAATGCCTTGGCCAAGCAGAGGAGGCCAAATGAGGAGTGATGGCCTCCTTTGCAAGGATCCAGAAAGGCTAATGATAATGTATAGCCTTCCCTTATAGCCGGTTTTCTTGAGTCCTTTGCAGCTATGTATTCTACAGGTATCTTGTGAGATTTGGGTTGTTCTTTCTGGCCCTTTACTTGCAGAGAACCACGGTCTGGATTGTGAGAGTTGGTCTGTTGTTTGAAGGAGCCAACTTTGGTATTGGACTGGATGGCTTCCATGTCCTTTGTGTCTCTGTGGCTTTTATACCACCTTTCCTCTCATCTATGGCTTTTACGCCATCTTTCTTTTATTACTGGGACGAATTCTACCATCATCTCAGACAATAGTTTGAGATAGAAAGTCATTGCTTCAATAGCCTAAAGGAAGGGGGGATCCAAAAATGGGACTGGTGAGCACTATTTCTTTTGGTCTTAAGAAACATAAGGTTTCTATTGCTAAAGAGGATGTAGCTTGAATGCTTGCATTTGGCTAGTGTGCGATTCTGTGAGTTTTTGAGATGCACAGAATTGCACCCTCTTTTAGCAACCATGGTTCCAAACCCTATTGTTCAGCCTTCAACAAGATCACACAGAATAGTTTTGCTCAAATGTAGGAATGGCTTGCCTACATTCGCCAAACTTTCCTTGCAGTTCATCTGAAGCTTCCTGGGGAAAGGGTGAGAAGGAGATAGCTCTGTAGTTGTCTCGACTTCAACTTCCAGAAGCCTGTGCCAGTATGGGGAATGGTTGGGAATTCTGGGATTTGAAATCCAAAAAGAATGTGGAGAGCTACTTTTGGCTCAACCCTGTTCTAAGGCATACCTTTGTTTTGTATGGGGTTGTGATGAGGCCTAACAGGCTGGGTTGGGCACTGCATTAATTGAGAGTCCCCTAGCATGATGTGCAGCACACAGAGAGGGCTCGTGGCAAACACACAGGACTCCCTCAGTACGGCAATGGCTCCCTGAGGTAGAGAAGTTGGAGACCTCCTGGTTCCTACACTGTATTATCAGAGATGGGGTTAGAATTCTGGTCAGTTTTTAAGATGGTACTCAAAATGAGCTTAATTATTATTTTGGACATGCCAGCTTTGATTTGAGAACAACCAAGGAGAGGAAAATACTTGTTTCTAGGAAGGCGAGGTTAAAACAGGCCTGGCCCAGGAAGCCCGGAGGGGCACCCAAACAAATGATCTGGCAACTCTTCAGCCATCTTTGCTGAGCTTTTGGGGGTCCCTTGGCTGGTTGGGCTGGCCTGTGGCGAAGCATCACTGCTTGCGTTTTCCTATCCTGCTGACAGTGGGCAACAGAGCCGGTTCCTTCTAGCTGTGCAAGCAGGGTGGGGCCTCTGAGTCAGAGCAAAGCTCCTGACTCAGCTTGCCCTGGTGGCGGAGAATGCCTGGGTGGGCAGGTGAGGGGAGGGGGCTGGCCGGCTGCCAGGCCCTCTGAGTCACCGTGAGATTCTGCACCGGGCCCTGTGGGTGGGGCAGGGCGGGCGGCTGCTTCAGAGCCCCGAACGCGGCTCGGCAGAGTCCCGTGCTAACCGCAGAGGGAGTGGGCCGGCCCTGCCTCTGTCAGGCGGCAGCTTGATCAGCCAATCAGCGCGTGCCAGGTTGCACCTGGCCTGGAGAGTCTTCTCAGGCTGCTGCTGCGCTGCAGACCCTCAGCCATGTTTGCACTAGCGTGGCGCACCTGAGGCCACGGCACTGTCCCGCCACCGAGCGCGGGGAGCCCCCTTTGGCCCATCCAGCCTGATTCCCGGATGGCCGCGTCTCAAACATATGCCAGAAACAGATGCTGTGTGTGGGTGGCCAGCACATGGAGTGCTTGCAAGCCACACGTCCATGGGGATGTTGGAGCTGCAATGTTTCCAACGAGGTGAATGGCAGCGTGAGCACTGTCTGGGTCTCATTTCCTCCTGCTATCCCCTACCCATATATCAGACGCTATCGGTGTTGCCCCACTGGCTGAATCCCAGGGAGTGTTTGGCCGTCCACAATGCTGGAGACATTTCAGCTCCAGCTTCCACATGGAACCCACTCTGACAAAGGTGTCTCAAGTCCTGAAGTGGGATGCTGAAGGAACTATTTCTTACCCAGGTAGAGATGGAAGGAAGATTGGTTTCTACCAATTGTTCTCTTCCATGTATTAGAATGGAGCAACTATTCTATCTGCAGCTCTTCCGTTCCCAGGATATGTTGGAGATGTGACCATAGATGAATCAAGTTGGATGGGCCAAAGGTACATTCATCTCTAATGTTGCCATTGCAGGAGAGGCCCTTGCACAGACCAGGCCATGAAAACCAGACCTACGTAGGCCATAAGGGGAGATCAGGAGTGGCAGATGTAGAGGGACAGAATGACCTGCATCTGAACTTCTACACATCCTTGAAGTTTTCCAGGTGACCTTGAGCCCCTGTGTCTCTTTCAACTGAACCCACCTGGCAGGCCAGTTAAGATGCTTGTTGTGATGACAAAATGGGAAGGAAATTATGTACACTGCAATCAGCTCCTTGGAATAAGGATAGGGTTAGAGACCAAGCATGGAACGAGTTAACTTCCAGAATTGATTTCGCAGCAGTGATTCTGTACTTCTGATTCTGTATAATGGAGAGCTTGTATAACGCGTCCCTTTCGTTGTTTGGCTGGAGATGTGTTCTGACACTCTGGAACCAGAGTACATGCAAAGGAAAGGAAGCGAAATCTAACAGGGGAAACCCTCCCCACAGCCTATTCCAGCATAGTATCGCACTCCAATGTCTTCCTTGGGCACTTTGCACGGGCCGGTTGGCCACTGCATGAACGGAATGCTGGGCAAGGCAGAGCTTTGGTCTGACCCAGTGGAGCGCTTTCCGTGGGCTTGGGTGCCATTTAGAGAGAGGAGCACGTCGCCTCCAGTGATATCACAGAGTAGGCAGCATCCATGAGTCTCCATTTGTGCGCCTCATCAATCCGAACCCAAGTACAGCAGTAGGTGCAATCACAGTGAGGGGAGCGATTGCTTTTTCCCAGCAGCCCAGCATCTCAGTTGGAGTGCCAAGGAAAATGTTCTTGTGGCTCCTCTGCAGGATGCCAGAAAGGGCTGCACATTCACGAGGGAAAAGCAAGTCTAGAGAAAAGACCCTGACATGCAGCCGGTTTAGGCTTCCATTGTGATGTGGGGCATACTGGTGCCCAGCTGGTTGGAAAGGGAGTTGTATTGTATTGGGCAACACTGAGATACATGTTTGAGCCATGAATCCTGTTTGTCTCCAGACTTACGGGACAGGGAATGCCTCTTTATGAGGAATTGCGCTTATGCACAATGTTAATACTCCGACATCAACACCAAGGCGGATCCCTCTACATTACATCCAAATAAAGAAGGAAGCCCTGGGAAAATGAAGGGATCAGTGGTGACGATGTCCAAGCTACTTGGCCTGTTGTAAGAGCAGTGGCAGCGTCTGGGCGTGGTGTGAACCCAGCTCTCTGTTTCCCACTCTCCTGATGTGAGGAGACGCTCATTTGGCAGCTGCCTGGTCCACACCCAGCAGTAAATCTCTGCAAAAGAAAGCATAGTGAATTCACGTCCCACCCCTGGTTGCCCGGCCTCCCCAAGGCTGGCCTGCTTGAACTCTTTTACCTTGCCTCTGCAAAGAGGATTTGTGTTTGGTAACTGCAGCACTAATGTTCATTCTTCTGCATTTCACCAACAGCCAGTCTGCTGGTATTCAGTTCTTTGGCCCCCAAGTCTAGTGTCAGCTTGCAAGTCCTAGACAGACTGAATTAGAAGGGATTCCCCTGGTTTTCTAGCTCAGCTCCTTGTCCTCTTGCAGGACAGATTAAGAAACCTGAGAGGAAATTGGAAGCACAGGTGGGAAATGGAAACCAAACGATGGGCGTTACTGCACACTTCGGGGGCAGCATCTCCTCCTGGTGTGGCTATTGCAATGCAGTGCTGGCAGCTGGATCGGCTGGAGGGCAAAGCACCTGGCTGTGGGGTCCAGCCAGCCTTCTGCTATCTCAGTCCTTACTCCTGGGCTGCACTCTCTCCCTAGCAGGCTGATGCGTTTTGATCCGGACCAGCATGCTGCTTTCTTGGGAGGGAGAAAGCCAGGATAGGAAACGTCTCCCACATGCCAGATCAAGCAGTGAGGATGCTGCCAAATGTTTACAAATAAACTATCTCTATTTATTTAAATGTGGAACCCTGACAATTAACAAGGCGAGTGATGATGAACTGACAAACAGCAGCCCTAAAGAAAGGGAGGAATTTCCACCAAGAGGCTGGCTGGGGGAGGGGGCATGGGAAACGGTCTAAGTGCTGCTTTGCTGGGACCTGCATTGCAAATTCCGTGCCAGCGTGCAAGATGGAATGCCATCGGATCTCTCCCCAGAAGTTAGGCCAACTGATTCCTTGGAGCTTTACAACTTTATGTGAAAATGTTGGAATGTTGTGGGAGGGGGAGGATGGCCAGAGCATAAAACTGCAATCGTATGCTTACCAGCACGTACGAGCTTTGCTGGAACAGGCCAGGGGCCCAACTTTTTTAGCATTATGTTCACACTGCCGCAGAGTAGCTCACGATAGGAAACCTCAAGCAGGGCCTGAGTGCAAAAGCACCGCCCACCCGGGTTCCTAGGAGCCGGTGTCCCTGGGCATGCTGCCTTTGATACTGGAGGTGACCCACGATTTTCATGACCACCAGCCATTGATAGCTCAACCTCCATGAGTTTGTCCAACCTCTCTTTAAAGCGGCCCTCTCTACATCTTGTGGGAGTGAATCCCACAGCTTAACTATGTGCCTTTTGTCTGTCCTGGATCTCTCACCAAGCAGTTTCCTCAAATAATACTTACCTCAGAGTGAGTCCATTGAACCGAGAGGGACCTAAACCGAGGTTTACATTAGAGGCAAGCAAGCGGTCCCTGGTATTGTGTAGCCAAAACAAAAATGGGCCTGGTGGAAGAGCAGCTGGAAGCACGTGAACCTCTCCTTCATTGGCTGCTACTCAATGAGAGCCGTGGGAAATGTTCTGCCAGCTGTCTCCTTGTAACACTGCGTTTGGGCTGTACTTCTGGATAAACATGCATGTAACTGTGTGGCAAAGGCCAATGGGAAATAATCGTACTGTCAGATGCTTATTATTGCATGATGAGGTACTTGCGCCCATGACCAGAAGAACATGGCCAGCCAGTATTTCACTCATTGGCCCATGTTCAGTCCACTCATCAAAAAGCTGCTCCAAATTATTGCAGCCGGCAGGAAATGCACAGGTTCTGTTGCTCCACTGCACCCCATGGACACGTCAAGGAGGAGGCAGCATCCCTGAAAGCAGACGGGGTGCAGTGAAGGACTGTCACGGATTACAGCAGAGGTGGGCACCTGGTGATCCTCCAAATCTTTTAAACTGTGACTTCTATCAGGCCTACTCAGCACAGCCAATGGTGAAGAAAGATGGAAGCTGTAGATCGAAACATCTGGAGAGCCACACATTCTCACCCTGGGCTGGCATTTTATTTCAGCTTGGAAGTGCAGACCTGTGGCCACTGGTCATGATGGGCCACCTTTTTCCTGGGAGGGCCAGTTCTTCATAGTAGCTTACCTGTGAAGCAAAGCCCATTCTCTGCAACTAGACCGCAGCGTATTCTTAGAGGTCTCACTCCAGTGAGAACATACAGAGGCTTGTGTTGTTAGTGTAAACGAACTGTGCCTTTCAGAAGGTAGAGAGAATCCTTGGGATGCTTCTCTACTGCCTCATCCATTTTGTTTCAGATCTTAAACCTTCTGACTCGGTGACAGTAAGTCTCAGTGGTGCAGGTAAGGGCCAGCGGGGTTACTCCTAGAGACACGAAGGCCAGAAAATGTCTGCTACTCATGGGGAATGGCTGCAAGATTATATGTGGGCCTTCCACCTCTGATATTGGTGTGGAAGATGGAACTGGAGCAGGTGCTGCTTTTATGGCAAGCTACAACATTCCTCCTTCTGCACAACTCTGTTTTCCCTGGTATCTGGCCCTCCTAGAACTGAGTGATGGTAGAGCTAAAATGATTTGCATGTGGAAGGTCCTGGGTTCGATCCCTCTTAAGTTAGGGCTGGGAAAGGCTTCTGGTTGGAACCTGTGAGAGCCATCGTTAGGAGAGAGCACTCAGCTGGGTAGCTGGAAGGCAGCTTCACACATTCTTTTGCACCCCTCCCCAGAAAAGTTTTCTGGGGTGCTGCATTTCCTTAGTTAGGGCACTCTCACTTCTGCCCCAGTTTCTCCACTGTGATTGTTTTACCTTGCAAGCTTGGCTGTTTGATTAGGTTGTCATTGCAGCCCCCTACTTTACTTTTCAGCCCAAGGCTTTGGCTGCTGCCAGACAGCAGAGGGGAGTGGCCGGGGCAGCATTTCAGATGCAAGAACTGACTTGACCTGAATCTCGGTTAAGTTGCATTCCTGACACACCCCAAACTTGTCTCTTCATATTTTCACACACACATCCCTCGGAGCCTTCCTGCCTTCTTAAGTTCATTTGCTGGCAGTGCAACAAGGGCCCCTTTCCTTTACTCATTTACTGTATTTTAAAGTGAAGGACTATGCTCAGGAATTACTGTTGTTGCTATTAAAATACTATCTTCAGATCAAACATTTTCCCTCTTGCCATCTGTGCTTTCCATTTGCCATTTCTTATGCACCAGCATTTTGAGCTTTATTGTTTTTTAAATATTAAGACCCCATAATGTTTTTGAGTATTAAAATGCATGAAACCCATGCATTTTCAGGGCGGGCAGTTAGCACATTGCTTGTTTTGGGGCAGATGCTGCTTGCCTGGTGTGTGTGCTTGGGTCACCCATTTAAATTCACTCCCCAAAGAGGTCCGCCTGGCACCATCGTTACTGGTTTTTCGGCGCCAGGTAAAGACCTTTTTATTTAAACATCATTTTAATTGTTAAAATATATGATCTGGCCAGGGCAACTTTCTTCTTCCTTCTCTTTTCTCCTCCTATATTATTTATTTACTTATTTTATACTGATAATTTTAATTTTATATTATTATGTTTGTAACTCAATGTATTTTTGTATTTTTGTATTTAATGGTAATTTATTATGTTCTATTGTATTTCAATGTATTTTATTGTGTTGTAAGCCGCCCCGAGGCTTCGGCAAGGGGCGGCATAGAAATGTTGTTATAATAATAATAATAATAATAATAATAATAATAAAAAATGAGCCCCTGTTCCTGCACCTGTAACAGAAACTTGATCTGGTGCTGACATTGGCAGGTGGTGATGGTGCTTTCCCCCCACATTTTCACCTGCTTTTTCTGGGCACTGGTACATCATGGTCAAAGGAGACAACAGCTTTCAGTTAAACTCACGGGATGGAGTATTTAATGCTAGACCTAAAGTTATTAGAGCATACTTAATCAGCTGAAGCCCCACTGAAGCTAAGGAAGTATGACACTGGTAGGGGCCTGGATGGGAGGCCACTGGGAACCCTGCATGGAAACCAACCAACCAACCAACCAACTAACAAATATAATTAGTTAGTTAATAAGTTGCAATGGAAACCTCAGAAATGGAAGTGTAACAGTGCTGCTAATGTGAAATGGATGCTCAGATGATAATATGTAATTATATTAACGGCCTTTAGAGGGAGATCAAACCCTTGCAACGTTCCTTGGAGCGCTCATTCAAAAGGAATCTGAGGGCACCATTAAACCCTTTAAACTAGGAGAGAAGAATGAACCTTCGTGCAAGGAACTGCAGAATGTCAGGCTGGCTTCGGTTCCTAGTAATTAGATTGCTCTGTGTGTGTGTGTGTATTTTTAAGCACAAGACTGCAGAAGACATTCCTTTCTTATAGGTCCAGATCAGGATTGCTTTCTGTGCTTGTCTTAAAGAATACTTGATGTGTCCAATAGTTTATTGCAAGGCAGTGCACTGAGTGCTTGTAAACAGGGAACGACAAAAATAGATAGGTGGAAGAGATGCAGGACAAAAAGCAGAGTGTGTGTATGCAGTATTAATATGTGGCTCCTCATGTCTCTGCACACCAAGGTTATTTCCTGTATCGGTACAGCTCCTGTTAATTGTTTGCATATCATTTTCCCCCTGCAAGCTCTGTGTGTGGAAGGCTAAGACCGCGAGTTGGTTCTGAGGATGCTTTTTCTGAAGATAGGCAGTGTCACACTGGAGCAACATACTGTCAGTGGCTACCACCTTTCATTTCATTTCATCGCTCCATGTGAGGAGGCAGTTGATTAAAATGTGCTGTCAGGCTGCCTTTGAGAGGAGCCAGTTTCTTAAGGACAGCCGGACAGGACAGTGGCTTATCCCAGACCAGAACAGTTCTCCATCTAGCCTGGTATTCTTCACTCTGACTGGCAGCAACTCTCTGGACCTGCTTTTGCTAACCTGGTTCCCTCCAGCTGTTCTGGACTCACCTCCTGGCATCCCTGACTATTGGCCATGTTGTCTAGGGCTGATGGGAGTTGAACTCCAAAACAGCTGGAGGGTGCGAGGCTGGGAGGGTTGTTCTAGAGTGGCACATAGTTTTTTCCATCTCTCGCAACCTGCCCCTTTTAAAAGGGAAAGGCACAGACTGAACTTAGGACTTTCTAGGTCAGGGAGTAGGCAAAATGGTTCCTGTGGGTACAAATTCACCCACGGAAATTTACCTTAGCACCTGCCAAGGTGTCCTGCCACCTTTTTCAGTTTTCTTGCCAGCAGCTGGGACTGCTGTAAAATAGGTCTCTGTTGCCGCTGGAATTAATTAATTAATTACATACATTTATACCCCGTCCTATCACTTCAAGTGCTCAGGACAGCTTACAAGATATAAAAAACACAATAAATATAAAACTACCATATAAAACATTAATTATTAAAACAATATAAAACACGTCACTATAGAAAATGTGACTATGAAAGAGGAAAAAATCCTATGAAAGACGAAAAAAATCCTAAAATGACTAAAAGCATTAATTGTTAAAATAATGGTTGAATAAAAAGGTCTTTGTGGGTCCCAAGGAGTTATTTCATGGTTAAATAGCCTGTAAAGCACCTCTGCCTCGTGCATAGTCTTTGGCACAGGTTAACTGTCCTTCGCCACACTTCCCTGGCTGCCATTTCATTGTGGTGCCAAGGACAGGTTCTCAAATTGCCAAAGGTGCCTGTCATTCAAAACTGTTGCATTCCCTTGTTTCAGAAACCGAGCGTGCATTTTACCCTGGAACAAGAGTCCTTTGATGATGATCTGAAGAGTCACTTTAGACCATGAATGTGATGCTCTAATGCCCCCATTGTCCGTAGATGGCAACGTGTATCACTTCACTCACTTCGATATGGGACAGGGCAGCCCTGCTATGTATGGGGACCTCCAGCTCACTTTGCTGAAGAGGGCTCTGGACTTCTACCCCGAAGTTGTCTCCTCGTGGCACCCTTGCGTGCACCTGTGTGGGAAGACACCCCATTCCAGCAGCAGAGCACAGGTACAAATGCCCTAGGTTCCATCCTGGCACGTTTACTTAAAGCATCTTGGCAGCAAGACTGGGAAAGGGCCTTGCCTGACATGCTAGAGAATGCCTGCCAGTCAGAGCAGAGTGTTTTAAGCTTGATGGACAAACATCCTGAACTGGCACATGGCAGCTTCCTCTGTCTTCTGATCTACACCTACATGACCAACATTTCCTCTCTGGGCTGCACTTGTCCGAAGCCTGGGGAGATCTGTATTGGCTGGCATCTGCAGAAGGCAGGAGTGAGAATCATATGGCATGCCTTCCGGCTACGCTCCTTTCCCATGAATTGCACCAGCAGCTGCCATATCCTGCTTTTGCGGCCTGAATTAGGAACATGGCATGTCCTCGGAAATGCTTTGTCCAAGGGCTAACCCGTGGGTATTCAGACAGAAAGAAAAGAAGTCTTACAATTCTCAGCATGCCCCAGCGAGCAGGGGTTGACTCTCGAAACTGGTTTTGAAAAGCCCACTCTGAGCAATATGTAGAGAACATGGAGTGATCACCGGGACGATCTGTTTTGTGGAGTGTGAGAAGCTGCTGACTCCAGAGCTGGTTCATTTTCTTTGGCTTCATTTCAGGCAACTGGTGGTGTCTGTTTTGCCACCTGTGATTCACCTTTCTTGCAGGGAGGCTGTGCAACTTAAGGAATGGCGACAAAGGACTCAGGCTGCTCAGATGAAAGGAGCCCCACGTAATTATGGAAGTGTTCTGTGGACCATGAGTTAGAGAAAGTATCCAGCCTTTGACTCGGCGGGCTGACTCCAGGCAGTCCACCAATTTTGCTGTGGTTGGAAAGTTCTTCTGCATCCAGATGGCAGCCATGGCTCATGAGGCCTATTTTTTCCGCCATCATTTGGAACAATTAAATACCACCCTCCATATCTTGTGCACTAACCTGATGCCTTCCACTGGAGTAAAACCCTCTTCTAGGGACGTATTGAAAAACTGGTTTACTTTTGGATCAGTTTGCCCGGACTCTGTTGAAGTCTGTAGATTTCTGAGTTTACAGTATGAATCCCAGACCAAAACAAATGCATTCACTAGGATGTGTACATTTGAAGAATGCATGGAAAAGGTGCACTTTTGAAAAACGCACACAAACATTGCTTTAATCACTGGGAGACAAGCATGTACATTTCAAGGATGGGTACAATTGAGGCAAATATGTGGAAAATATGCAGAAAAATACACGCAGATTCTCATGTGAAAATAACTCCCCCTCCTTCTAGCAGCAGCTGAAAGCTCCCAATATGATGTGGACTCAAGTTGAAACACACTTTGAAGTGGAAACAAGAGAGCTCTGCATCTAAACTTTCTCTGTAGTGCTGCCATTCCCAGAAAATGCCATTGCTCGCTTTTATTTAGTCTTATTTTACATGAGCCGTGAGCCGTCCCGAGGCTATATAACAAGGGGACGGCATACAAAAACTTAAATAAATGAATAAATAAATGATGCTTAGGTCACCTTCAAGGCAGGGTATGGGGATGACGGGTGTTGCAGTTCAATACATCTAGAGAGCACCAGGTCGGGAAAAGCTGGTGTAGGCTATTTCTTAGGGCCAAGCTAAACATGCTCTCTAGCTTGCATTACAAAACTATGATGTACCCGGGGCCATCACTAGGTTGAGGATCCAACTTTCTTTTATCTCCTGGTGAATTAACCATAGAAAATCAAACCTGTTCCTGTTTGCATAAATTTATCCTGGTTGTATTTCCTGGTTGCACTAATGTGTGAAGAAAGTTTGGAGTACCTGTTTATGAAAGGGAGATGCTGGGAATTTTTAAAAAGCCTTTGCTCCAATACATTTTGAAGTCACATGTGCTTGTTAACATTTCTGGACAAATTCTGAGAATGCCCAATAGCTCAAGTGTCAACTAAATGTGATTGTCAGCATTCATCAGCTTATCTCAGAAAACATCTTTATTTTTGAACCTTTGCAAAATTCATCTGGGATGTCCACATTTCACTGTGAATCTTAACATTATTCTAATTTTAAACTTTCAGTGTGATACCTCGATTTCAAGTGCAGCCTTTGCCCCAGAAATCTCAGGACTCCCAAGTTAGGTTATCAGCTAGTCATTGTTTATAACTTGATCGTTTACTTTAGCTTATGAACATTCCTAATGTGAACAATTATAAATTGAAGGTAAGTATAAACAGTGTGTGAAACATGATCTATCACATGAAACTTCTTTTGCCACCTCTCTAGTTTGCAACACTGCCTGTCTCTGCTGCTTTATCAGTGAACTCACACTGCAATGATCAGAAAAATATGTCATTTACATGAACTTTCACAAGCTTTCTTGTTTAAAATTCCGATCTGATCTCAGTCATTTTGGGACTCTGAAGCCAGAAAGAAAAATGCAACATTCAGTGATGCTGCGGTATCTCTGTTACAGCTCCACAGTGGGAATTTCTGTCTCATTTGCGTTTCCCATCCAGCTTGCAGACTCCTGCACGCCCTTCTCCCTCTGGCCTTAGCAGCAAATGCACATTCCTATCTCCAGTCACTGACCAGAAATAAGAGCTGGGATTTCCTGACTGAGCACCAAGGGAAGACAAGCCTTCAGTACAATGCAAGGAAACTCCCTTTTATCAGAGATAAAAAGCAATAAAAGCATTCAAATGTTAAGTACCCTTCCCTTAAAGACCTTGGCCATTTATTTATTATAGTCACACTCTCATCCACATATACACTGCTTTATCTGCTGAAAATCCACCATGGCAGTGTACAGCAATGGAAAAGAATAACTTCCTGCAAAATTAAGAAATGAAATACAAAGAACATGAATTAAAGTTGCCTAAAGTACAAGGTCCTGTGAGAAGAAGGCATGGAAACCTGGAGCTTGTGTTTTGACAGTCATGTTTGGTAGGAAAATAGGCAAACTGTTAGGAAGTCTATCTGGCCCTGCCCTGCCCTCTATCTGCCCCACACATTCTACCTTTGGCTCCACCCCACTCCCTGAGTTCTGCCTCCTGCTGGCATGCCAGCATTTTGGCCCCTTCCAAGTTGCCATTTGGTTCCCAGGCTGAAAAAGGATTGCACAGGACACTGCTGGGGTTGTACTCCCCCTGAAGGAGCGGGTTCATAGCTTGGGGGTGCTCCTTGGCCCATCTTGGTCACTTGAGGCTCAGGTGGCCTCAGGGCCTTGGGCTGCCTTCTATCAGCTTTGGCGGGGGGGGGGGGGTCCGACTAACCCCCATTTGGACAGAGAGAGCCTGGCTTCCGCGCACTGTGCTCTGCCTTAGACAATCTCTAAATCAGATGACTGCAGCGCACGCTACGTGGGGCTGCCCTTGAAGACAGTTCAGAAACTGCAGCTGGTTAAAATTGCGGCAGCCAGATTAATAACTGGAAGCTGTAGGTCTGAATATAATGCAAGTGCTTCTGGCCTGCCTACACTGGCTACCTGCACGCCTCTGGGTCCAATTCAAGGTGCTGGTTTTAACCTACAAAGCCCTACGCAGCTTAGGAGCACCTCCCGACTGTGATGCACTGGGAAACTATGCTCAACCTCTGGGGCCTTCGTATAAGTGCCCACCCCACTGGAGGCTTGGCGGGTGGTAACAGGGGGGAGGCCCTTTTCTGTGGTGACCCCCCTATCTTGGAACAACTTCCCTGATGCCCACCTGGGGCCAAACTTGCCATCTTTTCAGCAGCAGGTCAAGCCAGTCCTTTATGTGGAAGTCTTTAAAGATCTCCCCAGTTATCCTGAGGGGATTATTCTGGTGATTCTTTTCCTTTGCAGGGTCTTTTTACAACTATATTCTAGCATTTTAAAATTGATTAAAAATTGATTTTAACATGGTTATTTTTATGGTAGCTGCATTGTCTTTTATTGCTTTGTTTTAGACACTGTTGTAAACTACCCAGAGATCCTTGGCTTTGGGATGGTATAGAAGTGAAATTAATAAAACTAATGATAGGAACAATTCAAGACAACTACACATCAGCATATATGTCGGAGTGGTTGCTGCAGCACAGGGCAAGCCTGCTCCATCTGGCTTCTGCTTAGAGGTGTCACGAGCATTGGGACCATTGCTGCTTCCCCTTTCCCTTGTCTCAAGCTCCAGACAGTTGCCTAGAAAGGGCTTTCTCTGGCCTGAACTTAATGAGTGTGCTTTCTGTTTGGGCCCATAACTCAAACAAAACACAAGTATTAATGCACCCATGTTTGACAGAAGCCTCTACAGCAAAGCGTTTTTGTTGTTGTTCCACCTGGGGGTAAGGGATGCACATAAAGCGGGACAAGCTGCCCCTTCAGTGCTTGCAAATACTTAATACTCCTGAAGAGACTTCTGGATAACTGTGTGCTTCCAGCGGTTTAAGGAATGCCCATGGATTAAAGGGGAACTGAGGTGCCACTCTCTGCTCACGCACACGGCATTCCTTGAATTAATGAAAATACCCCAGGGAAGATACTGCACCATCTTCAAGGTCAGCTTCCTCCTCTAAGCTTGAATTTACCTTTCCAGAACATAAAATCCATCATTCCTGTTCTATGCTCAGTGGAGTACAGAATGGTAAAACTCTTCTTCATTCCTTTGCTGAGCTCAATCTTGTTTCACTTGTTAAATCCATTCTGTCTTTTTTTCTTGGATTGTCAGGAACCTTTCAGTCTTTTATTGAGTTGTTAATGTGCTCGGATTCTTTTGCGTGAGGATTCAGTTCCTTTCCAAATGCATATTAATACTAATGCACACTTGTGACATGTAGGTTAGTGCTCATGTACATGAGCACACATGTGCTCATTTGTAAACAATATTGTGCAAATCCCTTCAAAAATGAAGAAGAAGAAGAAGAAGAAGAAGAAGAAGAAGAAGAAGAAGAAGAAACAGTCTGCAAGTTCATGGAATCCATGTGACTCAGAAAAAGCCAGTCCACCATGGAATTGACAGATCTGATTCATAGAAAACTGAATTCATTCAAATCTGCTGCAGATTTTTCCATGATCCAAAAGTGTGATAACAGCTAGAACCAGGAAGAAGCCATTTCTTCAAGTACAACATACCATCATAGAAAGTGCTGCTAAGCCATGGTTACTAGGCTGGATTTAGACTTTGTCATTCTTTGAGAAGGCCCTTAAAATCTCTTGAAATCACTCAGTCAAAGTCAACGGGCCTTAGGTATGACTAAGACTGGATCTAACCACTGTATTTGTAGATGTGCCTGCTCCCTGCATCCGAGGATGGCCTGGGAAGTGTAGGAACTGATGGTAAGAATATCAAAAGGCAAGCAGAATTTACCCAGGAAATGTATTCCTCATGGAAGTCTTTCATAAACTGAACAATGTGTGCTTACCAGTGATGGGAACTGTAGTCCAATACAGCTAGAGGCACTGGGTTGGAAAAGCCTGAGTCAGGGATTAATGAACAAATAGGCAAATGAATCAACTGGTCTTATAACGTAGGGAAAAACAGCAAACCAAGACTGCACTTGGGTGGAAGCCTTGTGGGTCACACCCACTCTTATTTTGGGAAGCTAATTGCACCCAGAGCTGCTTTCACAGCATTTTTACCTTGCAACTGACCCAGCAACAGGAAGATGATGCAAGTTGTAGGTGACAGAGTTTCTCCAGAGGTACTTAGAGTCCAGAGAGGGAATTCTCCAGATGAGAGGGGTTGCCAAGGGTGAATGAATGATACCACCCAGAGAGACCCAAGATTCCAAACAGATCAAATGATTTCATGGGGATCTCTTCTGAATGGGTAGGTGCCAGGCTTCAGGCAAGCACTGATTCCAGGGTGGTGCATCTTCTGGTTCCAGTTTAAATATCTACAGTACCTGGAAACAACAGCAACAGCAATCCACGGTCGACTCCCTGTTTTGCTTTTCTTGTTGCTTCTCCCAAATCCTGCAAATCTTTATACACTGGACCTTGAGTCACAAGCTGCTCCCATCCCAGTTGCTTGTAATGCACCCATTTTTCCTGACTTAGTGCTGAAGTTGCACCTTTAAGAAACCTTCAGAGGCTTCCTCTGAGCAGCTGTGAAGGTGTACTGGGAAATATGCAGTATATTTTAAAACTGTGATCTCAGTATGGAGAATATTTGACTGAAATCCTGTACTTACTTATCTGGTAGTGACCTGCCCCTGCACACCATGGGGCTTACTTCTGAGTAGACATGTGTACAGCTGCACTGTGGACATGTGAGAGTGAGGGATGGATGTTTGGGGGCTGCTTGAGGGAGAATCCATACTTCACTATTTCAAGACTGTGAGGGTTCAAACAATTTGTAAAGGAACAAATGACAAATTCTGAAATTGTACCCTGCTGGGAATTGTTCCACACTGATGCTGTTAATGGGTGTGGTGTCTGCTGAATACGATAGCATTTTTAAAGGTAAGCTGCTTAAGATATACTGAACAAAGATGCTGCAGGTAGATAAAACACAGGTGGTGATACTTGGCTACAACAGCCTTACAAAGAAAAGAAGAGGCTGTCAACACACGTTATGTCTGAAGGGAAAAGGGCATTAGTTGCAAACAAATACAAACGACACTTTAACAGTGATGTAGCACAACGTACTGCTAAGCGTATAAAAATCTCAGCCATCTCATGAAGTTAAGAAAAGATTTGGTGTGATAATGGAAGGACTGGCATTTCTTGGTCATTTTTCAAGATGGCAGCCTTCCCAAGGCTGCAAGCAATAGCAAACATATGATTCATTACCACTATAATAATTTGATAACACCATAAACCAATCTTAAAAAACATATTGAAGAATGAACCAACCACAAATTTAGATAACCAACAAAAGTTGCATGGACTAGAAAACCTTTCCATAAAAAGGCAAAGAAAGCAAATCTGATTTTAAGGCCCTTTTAATGCTAACAGTAGCCACAGTCAGCTGTATCCTTCCAGGGAGAGAATTCCAAAGGGGCCACCACTGAGGAGGCAGTAGGGGGTGTATGGACTGTGTAACATCCATTCCATCTGTGTTTTGCCTTTCATTCCAATTGTCTGCTCATTGATGAAACTGGGGTTTTGCAAATGTGTCCATATACTTGTGTGCAAATGTGTACTTCTAAAAATATCTAAATCCTCTCCAAATGTGCCTTTTCACACTGGGGGGTGGTGGGCAGGAGATGCACAGTTCCGGTTAGTGAGTGTTAATTTTTTTCCAGTTTTTCATTTGCATAACATTATAGAAGGTTAAAAAAATACAGTCTGCAAATTTATGAAATTGGTTTAACTTGGGAAAGACAGGTCTGCTGCAGAATCTGTGGACTGGATTCATCTAAATGCAAACTCCTTTGTGTCCATGACAGATTGCTCTAGTAGTTGGTCCCTCAAAAAGCTCAAACCATTTTGGGCTTTAAAGGTCACATATGCCAGGTTCCTGAAACACCCTGAGAACTAGCACTAACACTGTACCAGCTTGGAGTAATAGATTTGATCCTCTCACCCCAAGGATTTGAGCAGCTCTGTTTTGCCCCTGCTGAAGTTTCAGTGTCTGGTTTAATGGGCAGCACCATGCCTCAAAAAGACCAGTACTTGAACAGAGGCCAGAAATATTCTTCCGGTCATCAGGGATGGATTGGAGTAAAAGCACTGGTCTAGTCCATTCCTCCTGCTGCTATTTCCTGGAAACTGGCACTGAAGGGCACGCTCCTTAGAACTGCTGCAGAGCTCTGAATCCAGCAAAAGGCCTCAGATCCCAGAAAGAGACAAATTATTATTTATAATAGTTGAAAAGGTGGGTTGTTAGAAAAGGGATAGGAGGGAGCAGCACTGGCCCAGATCAACAGGGAAATATGTGTTGTACAAAATGTTTCATCACGGGAGTCCTTGTCAGTGTCAAGTCAGGGCAGGAGGAACAGGAGTACTTACGCAGGAAGATTTAGTCTGATGATAACTGATTCTTCTTTTATTGGTACTCACACTGTTGTGTAACATTGTGCAGGAAACTCATCCCCTACTTTGTTTTGCTTCCTGTTAATTTCAATAAAAAGTCTCTCCATTTTGTGTTCCCCAGGAGCTTAGAAACTCTCTCTCTCTCTCTCTCTCTCTGTTTTCATAATACAAGGAGCAGCCTGATAAAGTTTAATAGGCAGGAAAGTGAAAACAGACACCTGCAATTGGCCAGGTTGGACAAATGCAGAGCTCAAGAGGACCAGCAAGTGACATCCACCAAGCCAACTGGACTATTCGTACTTTTAGGCTTTGGGGAAGCTTGAGGGGATGCAAGAGAGAGGCCCATCCCTCTTCTGCTACATTGAGAGCCCTTTGTCTCCCTCCCCAGTTACTGGCATCTGTAAGGAAGAAAAAGGATTGGAAGGACAGTGGGGAGAATTAAGGTGCATTGAGAAGCACTATTCCAACCCTCCCTCGTTCAAGGAGGCTACTGAGGATAAAGCTAAAGCACCTGCCACGTTCTAGACCTTGGCTACCTGCATGCCTCTGGGCCCAATTGGCCTTCCAGAAAATGCACAGGTGACACTCCCAAATGCTGCCCAAAGAGCACATTGCCAGGAGCACCGACAGGCCAGCACTGCAGCTGGGTTAGTGAAAGTGGTGGGAGGATGGGACCTGCTCTGATCCTCTCTACATCGGGTATATTTCAGTATATGGCTTCTTGGGATCTGTTAAACAGAAAACATCTCCCACATCCAGTTTCTAGCTTATGCCTTCCATAACAGGCACAGTGTCCCTCCATATTGATGTCTGTTGCATCTCATTGTATCCCACACTTTATGCTACCTGTGAGAGGATGCAAACAGCAGGGTCTTCCAAGGATCAGTATTGGGACTGGTGCTTCTCAACTTGTTGAGCGAGTGGGGAGGTGGCGAAGTTTTCAGAGAACACCAAAATAATTTTTTGGTGGTTGCAAGCAACTCTAGAAGGATCTTCCCAAATGGGGAGGAATGGGCATTGGCTTTGCCAGTGGGGGCTGGTGTTTGTAAGCATGTGTAAAGTGATGCATGCTGGGGCAAATGAATAAATAAAAATAACTTCATATATACTGGTGGAGTGTGAGCTAGCAGGGACTGATAAAGAAAGAGATCTTAGGTTTGGTGTGCTGACCTTGCTGAAAACATCACAGCTGCTGTGAAAAAGGCTAATTCCATGTTGCAGAATGAATCTGAAAATAAAACTTTCCAGTGCTACAATGTTGCTATCAAATCTCTGTTATAACCAGCCTTGGAATATCCTGTATAGTTCTGTCATTACACCTGTAAAAGAATACTGTAGAAGTACAGTGAAAAACTGTAGGAAAGGACAATCAAAAAGATCAAGGCACCTATATAAATGTTATAATAATAATAAAAAAATAATAATATATAATTCCCTTATGAAGGAAGGCTACAGACTGTGCAGCCTTTTAGCTTAGAGAGGAGAGCAGGGGGGTGGGGACATGATAGAAGTCTGTGAGATTGTGCATAGTGTGAAGAGAATGGATAGCAGAACTCGAGGTCATCCAAAGAAATGGAATGGTGAGAGATTCAGGACAGGCAAAATTCACTCAGTGCAGAATAGCTGGACTATGGAATTCGCTGTGATGGCCACCAACTTGAATGGCTTTGAAAGAGCATTAGACAAATTCATGGAAGAGAAGGCCATCCATGGCATGTGGCCAGGATGGCTAAATTTTACTTTCAGCATCAGAGGCAGCATGTATGGCATTTGCCAGGAATGACATGAGGCTTCCCATAGCATCTGGTTGGATGCTGTGTGCTCTGAATACTGAGCAAGATGGACCTGTTCCGCACAATTCCTGTTAAATTCATAATGGTGGCTCTATGATTTTTTGCAAAGTCATATTTTACCAAAATTTGCAATGTTCATCCTTTTCACGTTTGGAATATAAGTTTGAAATCTGAGCATGGAATCTCTCTTATGCCCACCGTTTTTGGAACTAATGGACTTCCTTATGCCCATAACTGTGGCCAAAACTTTTAATGCAGAAACCACACTATATAAATACTTGTCTACTCAGAGGTAAGCTTGGTTGCTCTCACTGGGTCTTACCAGGTAAACAGTGCACCATAAGACTGCAGATTTAGCACAAATGTGGCATCTTCATATGTTCATATATCTCAATAAGCTATTACAACAAGAGTGGGAAGAAGGTAGATCTCAAGGCATTCTGGACTTCAGCTGCCAGAATTCCCTGCCACCATGGCCAATGGCCAGGATTATGGGTGCTGAAGACCAAATCTTCTGGCTATTTACATTCCAGCCATCTCTACCTAGCAAAAAGGTTGCAGTAGGCCAATATAATCTCTGCCATAGTACAGATCAGGTGCTTGTCTAAGGCACACAGTAAATTTGTGGCTGAAAAAATATTGGAACCGGGAACTTCCGCATTCACATTTTAACCACAGCATGAATAAGATTTGATATCCCTCTATAAGTGCCTCAAAGGCTGTCACAAAGAGGAAGGTCAAGATCTCTTCTTGCTGATGCCAGAGTGTAGGACACGGAATAACCAAGTCAAGCTGTAACAATCCAGATTCAGGCTAAATATGAGGAAAAGCTTCCTCACTGTCAGAGCAATAGGACAGTGGAACCAGCTGCCTAGAGAGGTGGTGGGCTCTCCCTCACTAGAGACATTCAAGGCAAAACTGGACAGCCGCCTGACTGGGATGGTGTAAATTGGTGTCCTGCATCAGCAGAGGGTTGGACTCGATGGCCTTCATGACTCGTTCCAACTCTACTATTATATGATTCTATGATTTGGTGGGCTGCAGGAGAAACAACCCAAGTTGGCTGATTCTGGCCCTGTTGTGACTGTTTCAGAGAAGATCACATATTTTTGAAAGCTGTGAAATACTAAAACCATTCTAATACCAATACCAATTCTAATATGAATACAGATTTCTGGTGCCCTTAAGGTTATTATGCCTATAGCTGCAAAATAGCATATTGATGGCTACAATCTTACCTTACCTTACCCTCACCTACAAAACTTAACTGTGACTAAGTTTTAATGAACACAGTGGGATTTGCTTTTGAATAGACATGCAAAAGATTGTGCTATTAAAAAGTGGGACCATTCAGTAACTAGATGTTATCTTTAAAACATGCTCCCTTCACCATTTTATTATTCTTTTAAATTTGATTATGGCTTCCCAGATAACTGTTCCAAAGGATATGTTGGTGCAATGAGGAAAACATTTATTGTGTCTAGTTGCCAACCTGTGCCTGCAGGATATTTTGCAGGGAGATTTGCTGGAAAGCCTGTAAACTGTGGTTTATGCCTTTGTGGCCGGGGAGTGGTGGAAGATACGGCACTGTTATCTGTAATTCCTGTAGAGGTAGCTTTGAAGAGATTATGCAGATAATTCCTTTTCTGAACAGCAGGGAGAAAAGGTGCAGTAAGGACTTTCTTGGAGTATAAGGATAGACACATGACATAAAAGTATTTGCTCAGTCCATTCCATCTGTATTTCGCAGATCCTTGGGCAATGAATGATTGTCAGTTCATCCAGTCATGGCCAAACTTGAATTACTTTATGGATGCATAAGAATTTATTCCTACATGTGCAAGTGCACATTAGCACAAGTGAGAATTAGTGCAAATCCCCTTCTTCCCCAGTCAAAAAGCTTTCTGCAAGTCTGCATAGACTGGGCAACTTTGCAAAGGTGGTCGGCCGCAGAGCCCATGGATTGGATTCAGAGAAATCTGAACTCCTTGGAATTCATTGGGGATTTCTCTGACACCCTGGCAGATAAGGTTGCTAGTAGCTCAGCAGATTATTTATACCTTTATTATAAATTATGTATTATTGTAAAATGCTGGGAAACATCTATGCATGAATGCATCTCTTAACTTGATTATATTGCAGGTTAGTGATGGCCAATGATTTTTAGCATACAAATCTGGCTGAAAACTTCAAAAGGCATTGCGATACACGGAGAGGAGGAAGAGCTCCTATTTCATCCTTGCCCCTCCCTCCTCCTCCAGCCTGCTTACTCATGAACAGTCTAATCTGAACCCAGCATCTGGAGTAGCTGTGCTCCTTCCTTTGCCGTGTGCAGTCAAAAACCAACAACAGCACCAGCCTGCAGGTGGCATTGCTGGAAAATGAAGCCTTCTCAACAAGCTGGTGCATGTTGGACATTGAATCGCTTGGCTAAAACCCTGTTTTGTGTTCTCTCTCTCTCTCTCTCTCTCTCTCTCTCTCTCTCTCTCTCTCTCTCTCACACACACACACACACACACACACACACACACAGAGAGAGAGAAATGGTTTCTGATTACAGCATGCGCTCCATATTTGGTTGCATGTGCCACAACAAGTCCACCAAAGCTCACAAATATTTACTTGCTTGCTCGCTTTCTTAGTTATTTTTTACCCTGGCCTTTGATTCATAAGGGGCCTCAAGCTGGCTTGCGTGAAATAATAAGCTACAATTAAATTGTCCAGACCATTAAAAGTGTCATATTAAACTTTTATATGCAATTTGTTTCTATTTTAATATCTCTGCCTTGCTTGATTCACCCAATAAAAAAACCTTCTTAGATTACAACCATGTCAGCATTTCCTCCCTTTTTTCCTTTCCCAGAATTTGAGATTCTTCCATCTCCAAATCACTGTGTCAACTTTTCCCACTTCCTTCTTCTTGGTTCTGCAACACAGGGCTGCTGACAGAGGTGGGCCGTGGTCCTTTCTATAGTCAGGTTTGGAAACTTCATGCTGGGATTCTCTCCCCAGAACGACTGCATTGGCTTCTCAATACAGTAAATCTATAGTGTACTTTCTACAGTTTCCCATCAATTACAGTTTGATCTATTTTCTCTATGGAGAAACCCCAATTAAGAATCTGGCAAGAAAACTGTTGTTTGGCCAAATTGGATGGACACACTGAATTCTACTTTGGATCAGCATGTAGGTCCTGATGACAACTCTCTGCTGTTCTCTGTTTTGTGTGCTAAATCTGATTTGCAAGCAATGGCTTAATGGCAATATATGTCAGTAAAATGTCGGCTAGAATCCAGGTTTCACCTGGCTGCTTTTAAAGCTTCTGAGTGCCCTTTCTCAGTGACTGAGGCTGAACTATTATGCTGCTGTTATCATGTGCCATCAAGTTGTCTCTAAGGTGTTATGGGGACCCTATGCATGAGAGCCCCCCAGAATGTCCTTTGCATGTAATCCCTGCTTGGCTGTTCTACATTCCAGGCTTAGAATTTAGAACTCACTTCCTCAATAGAGTCAATCCACCTCCTACTTCTGCCTTCTTCTTTCCCTAGCGAGATGGTCTTTTCTAGGGAGCCTTGCCTTCGCCAATGCATGGCAACCTTTGCTCAATCGTTTTTGCTTCTACGGAAAGCTCTGGCTTGATTTGATCTAGAACCCACTTGTTCGTCTTTCTGTCAGTCCAGGTTATTCACAAAGCACTCCTCCAGCACTGTGCTTCTAACACATCCATCTTCTTCCTGTGCTACCAGCCCACAATCCCATGTTAATAAATATGGAATGGAAGACAGAAATGATCTTGATGGGTTGGAGCACTGGGCTGAAAACAACAGAATGAAATGTAATGGGGAGAAATGCCAAGTTCTGTACCTAGGAAAAAGAAACCAAAGACATGGGAGTGAAGTAGACCATAAGCTGAATATGAGTCAACCGTGTGAAGTGGCTGCAAAACAGGCCAATGCAATTTTGGACTGAATTAATAGAAGTATCCCTTCCAAATCATGGGAAGTACTAGTTCCCCTCTCCCAGCATTGGTTAGGCCTCATCTTGGTACTGCATGCAGTTCTGGGCACCACAGTTTAAGAAAGATGCAGGGAAACTGGGACAGGGTTAGGTCAGTGATGGCAAATCTTTTAGAGACCGAGTGCCCAAACTGCAACCCAAAACCCACTTATTTATCGCAAAGTGCCAACACTGCAATAAAACCTGAATACCCAGGTTTTAGTTTAGAAAAAACAACTCACAGCCAGTCCGGGCAAATATATATATATTCTTGGCAGCACACTGACCAGCCATGCGAAAGCTCGGACGAGTCATGGCTAATGAGTCACGGCTCGTGACGTCATCAGCTGGCACTGCTATTTCTTTCCAAGCATGCGCGTGGCCCCTGTGTGCACTGCTATCCGATGCTCGGCTGCTGGGGCAATGCTGGGGCGACTTGGCTCGTGTGCTGACAGAGAGGGCTCTGCGTGCCTGCTGCGGCACACGTGCCATAGGTTTGCCACCACTGGGTTAGGCCCTGGGCTGGCCACTGCATGACTGGAATGCTGGGCTAAATGGGGCTTGCTACAATCAGCAGGGCTCTTCTGATGGCCAGGTGAAGACAAAAGAATAACTACAGCTAGCAGCCCACCACAATAGCACTGCGATGGCGATTTTGAACCAATAACATTGCTTACACTCTTCGACTTTCCTCCTCAGACCTTCCTGGACAAAAGGGCAAGGCCCCTCTCCTTAAGCTGGTATCTCCAATCTTCCAAGCATGGCGGCCTCTTCCGGTGCCTCCAGGATGCAGAATTGCTGTAGACCAACCATCTCTGCCATAATCCCCATTTTGGTTAAGGTGCCTTGACTGTTCCCACCCCATTTAAACTCATCCTGCTCTCCTGACATGTAGTGCTTTGAAAGAGCAATAAAATGGGGTCACCTAGGCTTGTTGAACTTGTCTACAGCTTCGCAAGTGTGTGAGCATGAGCATCACCTCCAGTGTACCTACAGAGCTGATGAGCTGGCATCACATCATCCCTCTGAAGAGAAGGCGCTGTGAATGAGGCCAGCCTCACCCACTTATTCCCGGGGCGGCTTTAGGCAAGTCAGGCCTTTCATCCTCAGCCCTAACCTCTGCTAGATTAACCTAAAGCAGTTGCAGCCATCATCTGCTCTGATGCAACCTCTGAGATGGATAGAATAATACTGGAGGACCTTACAGAGTAGGAGCACTGATGGCTGAAATCAGGGGCCTGGCACCAGGATTCAGGGGGGCTCCATCCAGGGTGGTTTGGCAATCCTTATTTTGGGCAGAAGACAATCCTCCATTTGAGGCACTATGAGAGGCTGCTCCTGTATTTGAAGGCATCCCCTGTCTGTCCGGTTCCAGTAGATAATGAACCATATGAACCACTGCCTAGTTTTCATTAGACTGAGCAGGAAGGGGCACAGGTGGCCCGATCAGAGGCTTTCACACAGGGCCAGTTTGCATGATCACTGCAGGGAAAATAAGCCACAATGGCTGACTTCACTCCCCAGCTACATATGGGGGGGGGGTTTGCATAATCACTCTTGCCAGAACCTTTGAACAGCCTAGGATGAGCAATATTTCTATTTAAAGTACAATAATTGTTCCTAAATGTGCATCTCTACATATGATTTAATATAGGTGAACTAGATGCAAATTGCAGCTCTCTTTTCTGGTGAAAGATATCCACAAGTGGCTACCCTATCTGTGCAAGTGTCCTCTGGTAGCCTGTCTTGCACTCTCTATATTGCCCCCCAGGTTGCCAGGGTGCAGAGGGGGTAGGTGGTGGGCAGTGCAGGGGACAGGAGGTGGTGCAGAAAGCAGAGCAGCACCAGTGGCCTGGCACTCCCTCAGCCCAGCATGGGAAAAAGAAGCACCAGCCTATCATAGGATCATAGAGTAGTAGAGCCAGAGGGCCAGAGGGCCATCGGGTCCAATCCCCTGCTGTTGCAGGACACCAAGTTACACCATCCCACTCAGATGGCTGTCCAGATTCTATGATGGGGTGGACCCAGAGAGAGGGAAAGGAGAGATGCTTTCCTTGCTTTGGTACCTGATCTATCAATTTTGCTGGTTAAGCTCAGTTCTGACAAGTGTGGCACATCTGGGTCACATTTCTATATAAGACTGTCAATGATGGTGTGGTATCTAAATATAAAACACAAATATGTGCATGTAAGGAAGTGTACAGCTTCCCAGATTATTTACGAGTGGCTGCATTCCCACAATGCAACAAGCAACCCTGCATGGTTTCCATGTTTCATGTTGTTGTTTTTTACCATGATCTCCCTGACAAGGGGCTTCCATTTTATCATGATTTCTAGCTCCCCTCAGTCCTCCCACTGTTGCATGTATCCCATCAGCCGTTATGCCTGACATTCAATCCAAGGTGCATTGCTCCCATCTGTCTCTTCCTCATTTGTTCACATTAAGAGGCTGGACGGTTGGAGCAGCTCTTGAAGTCGCCACGCTTTCTAGGGGACTCTGGGGTAGTTGCATAACAGGACCATGGAAACTACAAGCCTGGATTCAGACAACAAGCCAAACCAAACATGGTGGCATGGAGAAACCATAGAACAAACCATGGCTTCATGTGGTTTCTTAAAGACCAAACTCACCTTGGTGAAATACCGAGACTGTGTTTAGGCAGACCAACCATGGTAAAAAGCTTCCATGGCTCCTCGTGTTATCTGAAGCCAGCCACTAGGCATCATGGAAACCAAATCAATGCTGTGGCCAGCATCAGGCACTTTGTTCAGACCCAGAACCCTGGTAGTGCTGCCATCTTTGCAGCTCGGGGGGTTCTCAGGCATGCTCCCACTTTTCGCATGGATGGACCCTGAGCCAGCCGCACTCAACTGGAAAGTTCAGAATATGTCTGAGAAATCCAAGGGATTCTCTCACTCTGGACATTGCACAACTCTGCTTCATTCCTTTCCAACTCTCTGTCTCCCTGGGGTGGCCAGCTGTACATCACCAAAAAGGAGGACGAATGAGGGGATAGGTTTGGGCGGAGAATGCATTTGCTATTTTATAGGTATAAATATATGTCTAGAAAGGATTCCTGCAATTTCCATGGAAACTCACTCTCAGAACTGGGGAGAGTGTAACCTCTTGCCTGCTCAGTCTGCTATCTGGGTGTTACTTACCTTGAAGGCCCCCTCGAAGGACCCATCAACTTAGCCTGGGGCTGGACAGCCCTTCAAAAGAAGGGGACTTTCAAGCAGAGGGCTGTCTTTTCACACACCTTCAAAGGGGGGACTTTCCTCTTTAAAGTAAAACATTAGATCACCCTCCATCTCAAAAAGGTAATGGGTGCTTCCTGCCCAAAAATGCACAGGAACTTTGACCTCTGGCCTTGTTCACTTTTTTCATCTAAAAATTATGAGAATCGGGCATGTGTGTTTGGATGTGTGTCTGCGAGGGAGAGAGACTCAATTTTGCACATGTGTAATCATGCAAATTAGGAAGGTAGATCTGTATCATCAAAGACTGGTTTCACCTTGCATGAGCATCCATTGGTTTGAGGTAATACCTCACCTGGCTTATCTGTCGATCTTTTTAGGTCTCAGAGTAAGACATGCTTGGGCCAGAGCTACGTGTAATTTCTTCTCTTTATTTCCTTATGCCTATTTGTTCCGATGGTTTTATCTACAAATAAAGTGGAGCAGGTGGAGGTGACTGCGGGCTTTTAGAGAAAGTTTAAAAGCTCCTGGGAACCTCAGACTAGTATTTTCAGATCTGCCAACATTCCAGATCAGTTAGCTACAAAGTGTATTTATCTGAATTTGGGGGCAGGGGGAACAGAATGAAGCTTTGTCTTTGAGCTAGTCATTCCAAGTATTCAGTGCAGAATTGATGGATGGGGTCTCTGCTAAACATCTTCTGAGCACATGGAGGGTCCCTGTTTATTTGTTGGAGAGAACAAGTCAACCCCTGTGCGTATAGAACCACATGCTTTGGAAATGTTGCTTCACTGGCCATGCTTTCAGGACCACCCGGAGTGCATACACACTACCTTGAGTACCTGGTGGCCCTGAGATGCGCTAAACTATAACTCTTGCCACATAGAGCCTGTAGGGAGGATGGGAGTTGTAGTCCAGCACATCAGGACGGCACCTGACTGGGGAAGGTTGTCTCTGCTGATTGCTGCAAGGGCATCGTGTTGCTGCCCTTTCCCTGCTAATGTTGCTGCCAATTCATCTCCAATATTCTAAGAGAAAGGATAGGGATACTGACATTGTATGGCTAGAAAAAAGAAGGTACTTAGCAATAATAAGGATAAGGATGCATTAGGCAAATAGGTTTAATGGCTGCTATTGCTCTAGAGATTTAAATTTATAATATGGAGCAGCTCTTGAGTTCCACTCATTTGTAAGAGCAGGTGTTACCTGTAAGCTGCATATATTGTAACCACATATTTTCGTTGCACAGAGAGACCTTGCATTCCGGGCCCAGGGCTCTTTCTATTGCGTGCAGCTATTAACAAACAAGTGTCATAGGAGCTGCCCTTGTTTTTTTTAGCAGACTTCTTTGATCACCTCTTGAGATCCACGTCTTCACGCACCCTCATTTTGTTCCAACCCTGCAATTTACCAGTATTGTTAAATGAGAACCTCTGACTGTTGCCACTTCGACAGGATGTGGTTCCCGCTTTGCAGAAAGGGTGATTTTTTCTTTGCTGTCATCTGTATAGCTTTTTCACCGTGTTTGTCAAGCTGGAGGAACTGCTTCCCCATCCTGCAGCTTCTAATTGTTTCATCACTTGTGGGGGTAGGGCGGGGGGCGGGGGCACCACTGAGAAGGCCCTTCGTCTTGCTGGCATCAACCAAACCTCCCTTGGAGGTGGCAGTCGGAGGGAGGTCCTGGACCTCCATTGTCGTGTCTGGGTAGATCTCAGTTGGGAGAGCCATTCTGTCAGGTATGCTGGCCCCAAACTGCATAGGGCTGTAGAGGTTAAAATCAGCATTTTGAATTGGGCTCAGAAGCATGCAGGGAGCCAGTGCAAGCAGGCCAGAAGGCATGCTACGTGTTTGGACTGCCTGGTCCCCGTTATTAATTTGTCTGTTACAAGATGCAGCTTCTGAACAGTCTTCAGGAATAGCCCCATGCAGAGTGCGTTGCAGTAATCTAGCTTAGAGATTTCCAGGATATAGATGACTGAAATCAGGCTATATCTGTCCGGATGTCATTTGGTGTCATTGTTCTTATCAGCTGAAGCTTAATATGCATGGCCTGGCAAAAGCAGCGGCCAGAAGGAGGGTTGGTGCTGCTGTGTCAACACTCCCGCTGGGCATCCTGTGCCAGACAACTGCTTTCAGGGAGAGACTAAAGAGTTGTCAGAACAGGGAACCTGAAGTATGACATAAAGCTACAGGACAAGAAGCCTCAAAGGCAGCAAATGAATGGAAGAACAGTTTTCAAAAATGTCAGAATTGACTGAGAGCCAACATGTTTTGAAAAAACAAAGTTTCATTCCTCACAGTCTATAGAAAACTGAAATAATGGAAACCACAAAGTAAAGCTTCTAAAAAAGCAAACAAAACTCTCAGACTTCCAGACTCCACTTCCTAGCTGCACCAGCCAAGACACACAAATCTATGTGTTCCAAATAGCATTATCTCTCCCTCTCTCCCACCTTTATCCTATAACTTATGAGCCTTCAGATGTTGTGGCCTAGAACTCCCATGATCCTTCTTAACTGGTACACTGGTTAGGGCTGATGGACGTAGAAGGCAAAGCATCTGGAGAACAACAAAAGTATTCACCCTGGCTTTTAAGTGACACATATCCCTTTTTGGACCGCTGTGATTAAACTGGTTTTGTTTCCTTTGAATTGTTAGCAAGTGCTGACCACATTCCACAAGGATCTGCCATTAATCAGTCTTCTTTCAGAGCTGAGTTCAGCTGAGGTACCCTTCAGCTTTCACAGTGGGGCCGTGGAAGACACTTATCTGCAGCTGCATCCCACATGGCTGCCGTAATGTTTGGAGATCCTGGCTTCACATGGGCAGGGCCAAGCACATGAGTCCTTCCCACATGATTGCTGCAGTGAGATAGTGAGTGGCAGTGGCAGGAGAGATCTGAGCCAATGGGCTACTGGATGCAATAGCAGTAGAGTAAGCTGAAGCCACAGATAAGAAGGATGTCAGAGATTGAGCTTGATGTCTGGCTGCTGCTTGCTATTGCCGGTTCTTGATTTATGGCTCTGAGTACATCTGTACCAACCAGTCCATCACGACTCATACCGCAGAGTCCAAACCAGGTAGAACCCAATGACTCACCAGGACAATCTGTCCTATTCCACAGATAAGTTTGGAGGGAAGACCAGCCTGGGCCCATCTGTGGGCCAGAGAAGGTGCCCCTCTAGGGAGTTTACCTCCTCCTTTGTTGCAAAGTTTTTCAGCACTTGCTTTCCTCTGGCCTCCTCATTTCCCCCCTTTTGTATCATGACTAGAATGTCCATCTGTGGAAGGACTGCCTTTTTTTACAGTGATTAAGTAACGGAAGGTGCTTTGCAAAGGTTGATGATGTCAACGACAACAGCATGGACACGGAGTGTCCATTCTGCACATGGCAGTGCTCCCCTGTTTGTGGAAGGCGCTGAAATCCATTGGTGGCTCCTGCTGGAGGAGACGAGTTTTGCCGATTCAGCCTTCACCTCACAGTCCTGCATCACAGCGATACTTGCAACACTTCTGTGCGGTCTTCTGAGCCCCACAGAGCAGTTTTTCGGGGACACAGAGGAAGGAGACATTGGCAAAAACAATCTCCCTTGCTTCTTCCAACAGGAGGGAGCCAATACAATTCTGGGCCTAGAATTATTGCTGCATTGTTGTGTGAGAACTTTGGATGTCTCTTGGGCAATGGAAATTCATAAAATGCATATTTATCCAATAGAAGGCTTCCAGTTGCAATACAGTTATATACTGTCTGATTGTTATAAACTCTCAAGATGGTGTACATAAACAACTAAGAATATAAATGCATATTTAATATATATTAAAACAATAGTATAACCAGTGCTTTTTTTGTCAAAAAAAGAAAAAAAAAAAAAGGTGCCGGAACTCACATCTTGTTAATCTTCTATTTAGGGTTTTTTAGGGTACTATTTTATTAGCAGGACCGGTGGTTGAGAAGTACCTAATTAGTAATTTTTTTCATTTTTAAATTTGGAGTCATACTTTTACACTAAAAAATAAAAAAAGATTTTCAATTCACCAACTTTTTTTTAAATAAAGAAATTATTTACCTTTTGCACATAGCCAGTCACTCTACACACACATAAACATAATGGTTGCCGCCAGCAGTAAGCACTCAGCGTGCAACCACATGACCAATCCCAAGCTAAGCAGCAACCCAAGCTGAGCAGCGCCCTCACAATCAGCGTGGACACACAAGCAGCCCGCATGCACTATTTTAACGATTTTTGCTGTCGACCTGCTACGCCCGACAGGGCGATTCAAAAGCACGTGGAAAAATCCGTTGACAAAAGGTGCTGGAATGTCATTCTGGTGCATTCTATGACAAAAAAAGCCCTGAGTATAACCATTAGATAGTTAAAAACTCCTTAGTGCCCACACTTAAAGACAATACTAGCAGAACTTCAGGGATTGCTGCTATGTCACCATCCTCAGAATATTGGGTGGGGTGTGTTGGTTGTTAGAAATGGAAAAAAGTGGAGGAAGAAAAGGAGAGGTAGCAAAGGAAAGAGAGAAAGAGTGAGCGAGTGAGCAAGCACGCAGAAAGGAACTGTTGGAGCAACCTTGCCATTGAAGCCAATCTTTTTTGACTAAGGCTAAGGCTTTTGCAAAGGACGGCATACAAATTCATAAATAAATAAATAAGACTGCCCTGCACCCCACAGGCATTTTATGGGAATTAATACATATGATGGGACATTTATATTAGCTGTCTTTTTAACATATTTAGTATTTTACTGAAATAATTTTTAGTTATTTAAATAGTTTTATATTTGATTTATTTAAATTTTATGTGGCATTTAATTATCTATATATGCATTTTTTGGAAGACTTTGATCTATCCAGAAAGCTTCATTTATTGGGTGTCACAGAAATAAATGAATGAATGAATGAATGATCTGGTTTTTAAGAGTAATTGAGTTCTATAGAAGGCCCAGTTATATGATCAAGGGCACAAAAATGTTAAATAATTTCAGAGAATGAAATGACATATTTTTCCGTACATTTCTGAGATGGCAGTGTGATTCTCCCTCCCCTCGCTCAGAAAAGAAAACCATGCTTGAAAATGTGCGTACATTTGGAAAAGTTCATGAAACAAATGCCTACTTTTGAAAAATGTATACACGTATGCTTCAGTCAATGCAGGTACAAAGCATCCATTTCAAAGATGGACACAAATGATACATACATTGGGAAAAACCCCATCAAATATATATGGGTTTTCATCTGAAAAGAGAACTGCAAAGCTCACAATCTAACATGGATTTGAGTTGGAACAAACTTTGAAACAGAATATGGAGAATCTTGGTGAGCTCAAGTTTTGTGGATCCAGGCCATATTTTAAGGTTGCCAGACTTTGCACTGGAAAGAGACGATTGATACTTCCAATTCCAGTAGAGAGCCAGTGTGGTATAGTATAGTAGTTAAGAGTGATGGAGAGTCACTCAGGAGATCTGGGCTCTTGTCTCCACTTAGCTATGAAGCCCCCTGGATGACTTCTGGCCAGTCACTGACGTTTAGTCTAAGCTTCCTTACAGGGCTGTGGTTGTGAGGACAGAACTTGTAAGCTGCTTCTGATTCCTTGCTAGAGGGGGAAAAGTGGACTATAAGTGCAATGTGATACTACTGACAATGCAACAATAATTCAGCGGGACAGAAACCTAGCTGGGGCTGCCTGTTTGCTCACGTGTTCTTTTGCTCACCTGGTGTGGCAAGCATGTTTCCAGGAGTTCCACACAGCAAGCAAGGGTGGTGGACGCCAGACCAGGGCAAAACGGGCAGGAGCAGCTGTGGACACATTGCCTCTTGCTGCTTTGGGAAATATAAAGGTCTTCTTCCAGACACCACGTTCTCTTTTGTCCAGAATGGTAGAAAGGAAGGACCGATTGGACGCACTTTAAAGATATCCTGTGCTTATCAGTAATTGTACTTGGACCTAGTGCTTGACTGATGGTTTGTGGCATGAAGAAGGCACCATTTTAGATGCTGTTATGATGCACTTTTGCCCATAAAACCTACAGATGTGTGCAGGTCCGAGAGGACTGCATAAAGTAACAGTCAGACTCTAGAAGGTTAAGATTCCGCTCTCTGAAAGCTTGCCTTGAAATTCCTCTCCACCCACAGGAGTAATGCAACTGCGGTGGCATTTGTGTTTGATGATGCTGATCGTCAAATAGGGGCCATTGTCTGAGATTGGCTTCTCTGCAACGAGCCTTTGATATGACTGTGGAATTCACTCAGCTTTGTTCTGGGGTGTGGTGGCCTCACCCAAACTCCACCCAGTCATGACTGAAAGATAGCAGAACCCTACTGTCATCAGTTCTGCATCCCTCTTTCTAATAGGAGCATTTAAATGGGTGGATGGCTAGAAGATCTCAGGTGGGGAATGCATGGGATGGTCATTGGATGCAGTAATATAGGGGTACCGTATATATCTATGAAACACCCACCCCAGTGAATATTGTATGCTCCAGATAAGAGTTTGCTGCATATTCTCCAATTTTAATTTTCTAGGTAAGAAGGAAGACAGAAAGAAAAGGAAAACAATTCTGCATAGTAAAAATATTTCCTGAGCATCCCCTTTAAAAGTCCCATTTCATATTGTTTCCTCTGGCTCACTTCCTTCTCATTCTCTTCTCCTTCTTTGCATTCATCAGGAGGTGCTAATATTACTTTTGGGTCAGGTTTCTTTCTTGCATTCAGTTTCACTCAGAAGGAGTTTCTTCAGAGCAGCATGCTTAAGGATACCTAGGTGCACCTGTAAGTGAGGATATGTTCCCCATGAGCTCAAGGATCATATCAGGCCTATTCATCTCACACCCAGCTGCTGCTGCTACAAGAGTAGGAGGATTGAGAAGGTGATGAGATGGCTGCTCGTTTGGGCGTAACAGCTGTTTCCACCCTCAACATTCCCTCACAATTAGGGAGATGCCAAAAAGAGGCAAGGCTCAAATCCTTTCAACATGGTGAGCGCTGCAGCCTGCATTCAGTCAAGGCAGGTATTTCAATAATAATTACCTAGTGCTAATGTTGCTGCTGCTACACATGCGCATTCTTGGGCTATGTATCAATGGGAGATTTGGCACAGAGCTTTGTGCCACAGAACATTCCTTTGCAAATCTCCATCATGCTAGACTGCAAGGCAGGCAAGAGTTTCAGCAGTAGTTCCCTTCTTCATTAAAGGACCAGGTCTTTTGCAACTTATTTATTCATTTATTTTATCTACAGGATTTATATACTGCCTTACCATCCAACATGGGGTAAAAAAGGCAACATACTGCAAACTCATTAATTTAGACCAAATGGTGCTGATTTGTCCAAGAACCAATGAGTGATATTGTCTCTCAGCATTAGGTATCAGGCATATTTAAAGGACTGGCATGAATTTTTGTGAGGTTTGTTTTTGGTGGTGAAGAGCTGACATTTCAGGAGCCTGAAGTGTTTCGGAAGAGCAGTGCTTCCTGGCGAGTGCCTCAAGCCCTCCCACTCCTGTGGCAAAGCACTTTCCAAAAGAGAGGGATGAATAGTGCCGGGCATCACACTGCATACTGCTTTATTTAACATGGCTCCTACAGAAGTTGATCTGCAGCATGAAAGATACCCCAAAGATGGAACAAATATATTGGTAGTAGCTAATGTTAGTTCTTCTTAGAGCAGACTAGGGGTGTGAGAGGAATTCGTGTGCGGGTACGAATCTGTTGGATTCCCTGAGCGCGGCTCCCTGGACTCTGGTCTACTTTTCAGGGGCCCAGAGACTGAGCTCCTGGTGGGTGCAGCCAGCATTCGTGGGGCACCTGCCAGGAATTGAGCCCCAGGCCCTGCACAAAGCACCTGCTGTGTGAGGTACAGCTGCACCTGAGGCCAAAGGAGGCTGGTCATGTGGGATTTGCCAGGAAAGACAAAATTTGTCTTGTTGTGTCCCTCTCCCATGCCGAGTGCAGCCACGGTGGTGCCCAGTGATGAAAAATGTTGCCAAGGTCTGTAAGAATTTGCAGCTTTTCTCTCAGCTCAGCTCACTTTGGAAGACTGGTCCAAACACAAGAGAAAACCTGGGAATGCTTGGAGGGATGGATTCTGGCAGGGTTCACCCCAACCCTAAAGTAGACCTCACTCTAAGTTAGTTGGCTGTGACTAACTTAAGTCTTTTAATCTCAGTCTACTGCATGCAGGGTTAACATGGCACATGACCTATTGTTTGGAAGCCAAGAACAAGGTACATTTGCCAAAGAACCAAGGTTGTTTATATAATATTGCTAACTGTCCAGAAAAAAAATATTAAAAGACCTGGTCTACTTCTGTGCTTTAAATAACACCTGCATCTTCAGGAGAGGCCCCAGGCAAGTGAGGCTTTGATCTCAGATTCCCCATATGCACACTAAATACTCCATTGCATGTGAGATACTGGCAGCCTGCCAAAATGCTCTCTTTTATTAAGAGGAAAAGCAGAAAGATAATGACTGTGGTAGGATCTCAGAAGCTTGCTATCAGTTTGGGAAGAAGCAATGGCTGGGTTCAGATAAAACAGCAAGCAATCCTACGCACTTTCCATGACATGCAGACCTTTGGCCAAACTTATTGGTCCAGATAGTCATGTGATTGATTACCTGGGCAGTGCTGGTTCTACCTGTATCACTCCATCCTCCCAGACTCACTACACATCCTGGCAGCCCCCGTGAGCAAAATCCCTGAGCTTTCCCAATTTTTGCCTACAGACGGCAGCAGCATCCCCCCGATTGGTCTGCTGTGGTCTTGAGGTAGGTTCCCCCTTTTCCTTTCCCAAGTGTACCTGCATGGAGTGCTTCATGGTCTTTATTAAATGATAATAAATAGTTTTACCATGATCGTTTTACCTGCTCTGTCTGCATTTTAGTGGCATCTCCTTGTCTCCAAAAGTAAACAGGGAGACAGGCACATAACTTGGCCAGTGGCAATAAATAAGAAATGATGCATCTGTTGCTAGGCAGCTGAGGGCAGTAGAGATCAAAGGCTAGAAATGACTGTTTCTGTAGCCACTCTCTTGCCAGGGGACTCTATGGTATTTCCATACCAACAAAGGTAAAATGCTGATCATAGATCAAGACAATCGGAGAAGCTGTTGTGAAGTGTGGAAACCTTAGAATAGACTTAAATGTCTCTGTGGTTTTGGAAAACTAATCTTACCAGAGCTGGGTCTGGAAAACAAAACAGACCCACAGTGGTAAGATTTCACGATCATGTTGTGTGAGTCCACACAGTCTGACCCTGACCCCTCAATGTTTCAGTTGCTTGGAAATTCTCTACAATCCTTGGGATAATGTTTAATTGCTTTGCCTGATTCAGTTAACGAAAGTGCAAAGCTTTTTAATGTAGGCTTTTAGTTTGTTTCTTGATGACTGGGAAATACCTGGTATTTTGGGTATGACATGAATGCTGAGATCATTGAAGAGGTGGGAGCTTACTGATGACATTTTTGCCATTTAGTCCTAGTTTTGCCATTTAGTCTTAGTTAGGGCATTAATGATTAACCCCAGCCTTTCAGTCACCACAGACCAATGCTGTATTGCTTAATTTGTTTGTTAATTTGTGTTTTAATTTGCTTTGAAGGTAATTACAGTGGAAAGGTGGGAGAGGAATCTTTTCAACAAACAGATAAACTCCTGTCTAAATATTTCCAAGCACTCTTCCAACAAAAGTAGGTTCTTCAGTTGAGGAATGTTTAACTTTGACCTTCAAGATGACAATGCCCACTAGGTCTCCTGGCCCTTTTGAGCTGTAGATTTTTATGGGCTATAATGCTGGACTCGTGGGTATGGAGCAACACTCTTAAACCAAAGGTGTTAGAATAATTTTCTTCTTGGAAAGGGGTTTCGATTTGTTCTCTTGCAGCCGTGCATCGCCTCCCTGGGTAGGTCATTTAAGGATTAATGCAACCTGTATCTGGAAATAATTACATTTTGTACCGACAGTTTGATGACATGTTAATTACATTGAAGAGGATGAGGCATTCTGTTGCTAAGGGTTTCAGGGGTCATATAAATAATTACTAGATGTCATAAGTGCAGTGAAAAAATAGAAGGCTCATAACTGAAAAAATGATGACGCAAACATAGAGGACAAACTGGGGAGTGGGGAGCAGGACAAAATGCATGACAGCGCCTTGAAGTGTTTTGTGATTGTGTGAGTCCTGGAGAGTGGGAAACATGAAACCAGTGCAGGCGGCATCAGCCAGTGAGCCAACTGAATGTATTATTTCCAACTTTTCCGAAGTTGCAGGGAAGGGAGTGGCAGGTGTGCACAAAGGCACCGATTCCTAGGCCAGGGACCACTGAGGCAGTTCTCTCTGGCCCCTGATATGCAGGCCGACCTTCGATGAATGTGTGGTAAAATGTTGGTTTCCTGTTCATGGTCGGAATTAAAATGTTCTCAAGTTTTAAGAAGCAGAGATAATTGAGACATTAGCTGGGCTCAAACATCACAAGCAACCTTGTGTGGTTACCACACTTGGTGGGTTCTTACCTTGATGTGCCTGACAGATGATCAGGTTCATCAGGGTATCAGTCCTCCCTCTGCCATCTCCTTCCCTCTTGGTCCTCCGGGTGTTATCCCGGGAGGCACTGAGGGGTGGAACGAGGCTCCTCTTTTTGACAGCTGCGATTGTGAACTGAGCTCTAGCAGAGGAGATGAGGGGACTGACCCTGCTCAAAAGCAGATTGCAGAAGTGGGGCAGGGCAGGGGGTTGATCCACACTGAGGCAAAGGAGCAGCCCCCTCAGGTGGGTGAGCAAGGATGCTGCCCAGCTGATTCCTCTGCTCACCCCCTTTCTTGTAGCCACTTGCTGGAGAGATGCCCCCAACCTGGTCCCCACCTTTATGCCAGAGGGTGGCACTGGGAGAGCAGTGCCCCCCACTTTTCTGTGGGCACCTGCTTGGGGAAGCCTCTGTGGCAAGTGGGGGGCAAGAATGGGTGGGGGGAGTGGAGGGGGAAAGCAGGTACTGCTGCCTGGATGATTCTTGCCCCTCCTGCTTGCACGCGGAAGGGGCTTCCCTCAGCAGGGCAACTGGGGAATCAGCTGAGTCACACTGCTCCTTCCCACTGTGCTGATCACCCACTCCTGCCCCAAAGCAGAAGGCCTGTAGGGCAGGAGGTAGACTTAGTGGGTGTCGTGAGGGGTGGTCCTTCTCCCAAGTAAACACGCTGCTTCAGAGTTCCTTTTCACAAGGCTTTATTGTTACATGTGCTTTCTCTCAAACATCTCTGAGTTCACCCAGAGTGACGTGCTGGGCCCTCTCTGAGCCCTCCCTTAATCTTTGTCCCATTAAGAGATTTCTCTATCCCTCGGGGGGGGGGGGCAGGACACCTCACCTGACTCTGCCCCTCCCACAGCTCCACTAACTGAATCTCCCACCTGTGTTGCCTCCTAGCAACCAGCAAGGCCTCCTCAGAAGGAAGGTCCTCCACATCTGACAGACCACTCAGCTCTTGGCACATGCACTGGGCAGATCCCGGACCCACCTCCTGTTCTCCCATTGGCATTTCAGAGCGCTCGTCACCTTCTGCCCCCAGCTCCGCCCCTTGCTATCCCTCCATTTCCAGTGGATGGTTAATTGCCACCGCCACCCGGCTGGGGCGACACTGCTTGGTCTGCAGACATTCCCTGGCCTTGATTTGATACCGTCATTTGCTGACATTCCAAAACTGTTCTTCTCCTCTCTCTGATGTCCGGTTCCCATCAAATCTATCACAGACTGCGGCCCATTTGGGCGCTCTTCCCTATATGTGCACACAATAGTGGGGCTGCCTCAGACAGCCACACACAACAGCGCTGTCCCCCTGGTGCGCCACTTGGCCAAGGGTGGCGGCGGCTGCTCTTTGGTGCTAGGGGGAGGTGGCAGGGCAGGCCTCACGTGTGCTCATGCCCTCCTGCGCTCTTACTGTGCACAGGGCAGGTCTTGCCAGCTGCATGGGGCTGCCCATGTACAGGGCATGGTTGGGGAGTTCTGTGCCAAGAACATCGGGACCAAATGGCACGGCCCACTGCAGTGGCCCTGAAGGCTAGCTTGATGGCCCATTCCCTGTTGCAAAGGATCATTGGGAGGGGTAGACTGCAAAAGAAGCAAGAGGAGGTGGGCTTGCGTGTTCCTCTGTTGTCCCTTCCTGCCAAAATTCCACTCTCCCGTGGCTGTTCTGGCCAGGTGATTGCTTTGCTGCTATGTAAAATCCCATGCAATGTATTGCCTTCCTTCTTTCCTCCATGTTCCTCCACAGAGGAACATAAGAAGTTCTGGCTTCTTGTGCTTCCTGTTTTGAATACTTCCTGAGGGCAGAAGTGCAGAAAAAACCTTGGGGATATATTTGGTCCATTCTGTACTCCTCTCCTCTAGCCGTTGGGATGCCTGTGTCTTTTGACATGTCTGGTGGCGTGCAAGGACATCTCAGGATATACGAGCAAGAAGGAAACTGGCCTGAGTTGTGCCATGTAAGCATATTTTAATCATATGCATGTTTGTCTTCCAAGAAGTCCTACAAGGTACCAGCCTATCCATGGATGCCCCACCCCCTGCACTTGCCGTCTCACTGATGCAAGCCGTACCTGCTGCTGTCATGCGGTGCAGATTGCCATGCTTACCAATTACATGCCTAAAGCAGTGAAGTGTTGAGTAATAGCGGCCTTGAAAATTATAGGGCTTGATCCTGTTTTCTTTCAGACTGTGGCTTGTGCAAGAAGAGCGATCAGTGGCATTACCTCCTTCCAGTCTGGTAAAAGCAGAGTGGAGCCCAGCAGGGCTCTTATTGCCATTTCCACTGATAGAAACCGTAACAGAGCTGGCCGTGGCTTTCCTGTCTTGCTTGAGAATCTCATGGACACATCTGGATGGACAACGCGGTAAACAGGATGATGAATTAGATGGCTTTTCTTTAATTTAGCACCGCGCCTGGTACAACAAAGAAGTGTTTGTCAGAGGCTGGCTGGGAACCATGGGAGCTGTAGTCCAGCACATCTGGAGGCCACTAGTCTGGGAAAGGCTGATTGACTATAAGAAGAGGCCATGGTAGACCAGATGAAGGATCTACCTCGTCTGTCATCCTTTGCAGGAAGCCCCAGCAACTGGCAGAAACTTGGTGGTCCACCAGTAATAACATTTTACCCATTGCCAACCTTTCTGACTGGACCCATTTC